>NC_041388.1:196870242-196932724 GCF_002162155.2 Triticum dicoccoides | reverse complement strand
GGCCGCAGCGGGACGGCGGCGAAGGACACGGGGCTCCCGAAGCGGGAAGAGGCGGTGGAGTCATTAGGCAACAGGAGGAGCACGACGGTGAGGTCGAGCGCAACGAGCGAGCGAAGCGGCGACGCGAGGGTGAGCCCGCTCGAGCGGGCCGAGCGCGGCGGAGACCCAGGCGACGCAGTCGGCGTTGGTGGTTGAGGAGGGGGCCAACACAAGAAGCGCCGTGGGGGGCGGGCGTCGGGCCGAGGGCGTCCAGGCCCGGCGACGGACTGACGAAGGAAAGGGGCGTTAAGTGCGGTGCCGAGACGGGGCGGCTGGCCAGGTCCCCGACGCGAGGAGGCACTGCCTCGTGCCCCTCCTTGGGCGTCGGGGCAGGGGAGGTCCGGTGGCTTGGCACGAGGACGGTGACAGCTCGGGGAAGTGCTATCTGGCTGTCGAGCGGGGGTCGAGCACGACGGCGTCCAGAACGGAGGGCATCTGGCGGCAGGGAGCAGCGACCAAGGAGACAAGGCAGAGAGGGGCTTGCGGGGAAGAGAGCAGCGACGGGAGGTACTCGGTGTCGGTCTGCGAAGGAATGGGGGACCACGGCGTCTGTGGTGAGGCAGGCAGGTGCGCTGCACACGGAACGGCACGACGTCGGGCTTGCAGGCAGCCAGAGCCGGTGTGGTGGCGGCAGATGACTTGCAGAGACGAAGATGCGCGGCTGCCGGAGCTGGAGGTTGAGGAAAGGTGGCTCGACGCGGCAGGCGCAGCGATGGAGCTCGGGAGGCTGGCAAAGAGAGAGGGAGTGAGGCCGGGAGCCATGGGAGGAATGCGGTGCACGATGGGGAGCGAGGGGAACGGAGCAGAGCAGCCGTGAGCATTGAGGGCGCGGGGAGGGGTGTTCATGAGCATGACTCGACGGGTGGCTCCCTGGCACGCCTTATAGGCTGGTGCCCAGGGGACTAGGAAGGGCCTGCGGCGCCTAACAACACTGTAGACGATGACACATGACAGGCGTGCAGTGTCCGCTTATTCATCAACAGTGGCCAGGGTGTGGACGTCTTGTCCGCGCAGGTCCGATGTGACGTCGCGGTTGACTTCGGGCAGCCGGTTGGTCGGAGCAGCCGACCGGGGCAGGCAGCCCGCCCGTCTCGTCGTCTTGGGACTGCCCGGGGCATTTACCGAAAAATGCGAACTGAGCATTTACTGAAAAAGGCTTTCGCCCCGCTTTATAAATAAAGCAACCACCGAGCACAAAGTCAACAAGGTACCAACCGAACAACACACCCACCGCAGGCAAGGTCCAACACACAGGCACACAAACACTACACGGGTTCAGCTGTGGGCACAGCACAACAAGCCCAACATAGACACAACAGGCACGCACAACACACACATGGCGGTGACGGTGACGAGGTAGAGAAGAGCTAATCCGGCTCCGGTGGTGGTTGGGGAAGCAGCGGAGCCATCCGGAGAGTCATCGCACGAAGCTGGGTGATGATGGAGGTGATGGTGTCTCTCTCCCTGGGGCGGCTAAGCGGCCGCCAAAGCTGCAAGTAACCAGACCATTTGAACAGAGCGTCCGTAGCGCGACGAAGAGGGATACACTGAATCACAAGCTTATTCCTAATAGTCCACATCGTCCAGGCTAGCACACCGATGGTCAACCACCTAATGTGGCGAGACAAGGGTGGTAACGCCTGGAGTTCGGCGAAGAGAGCGGGGAAGCTGTTGTGATCCCAGCTTCCACCCACTATTTCGCGGAAACAGCTCCAGAGGAACTGCGCGGACACGCAGGCGAACTAAGGATTTCACAAGTGGCTAGATTCGTTGTGAAAGAATCTGCCCCCCTAGGTTACAGTCCTAAACTCGGCATGGGTGATCGCATTTTTTAGCGGTATGGTGTACCTGTTAAGTACGATGTGTCCATGGTCACTTCGTCAATCTCAAGATTTGTTGGTTCAGTCCCTTGGAGTTCATTCTTCAAAGAAAAAAAAATACTCCCTCCGATCCAAAATCAGTGAGGTGATTTTAGTTCAAATTTGAACTAAAACCACGACACTTGTTTTGGATCACAGGGAGTAGTATTTAAGAGAAGGCAGTATTTCACCCACTTGTAATGAATTACTCCCTCCATAAAGAAATATAAGAGTGTTTAGATCACTAAAAGTACATATTTTAAATAATGTAATACAGGATAAGAAAAAAGATGGCCCATATTTACAACAATGCAAGCTGCTTACAGAGGTGTTTCGTTAAATAATCCAATTTTTGTGGAAGCATCAGTGCTTATATATATAGAGCTGGGGATAATCCAATTTTTGTGGAAACATCAGTGCTTATATCTATAGCTGGGTTGCGTAGTTAAGCATATGCTCTCTAGAAATAAGTATGGCTTCTCAAGGTAAAGCCGGTTTATTTTTCTACACATTTGCTCCCCACAAATATGCACCGTGCTTAAGGTAAAGCTGGTTTATTTTTTAAAACACCTTGCATCGTACATGACCTTGGTTGTGGACTTGGCTTAGTTCAAAGTCCGTTAGTCTTGGCTATTGAGTCGGGTTGGAGTCCGGCTTTGGAATTGTATGCATTTGACATTCGAAGTTATACGTAGTTGTGAAGCATATTTTTGCAGCTTCAGATATTATAACAACAGAAGCAATACTATTCTGCATATATGGCAGACACAAATTGTCCATCAGAGAGCGGATGCCGTTTTAGGAAGACATTCTGTCGATAATAACTTTGTACTTATGCAACCGTCCATTCTCTGTTTTACCCCATAGATGCAAGAGAACACTGTTAGGAATTTAAGGTTTGTGGTCTACCCCATATTCCTCTGTCTTTTTTTGATGCCGCTCACAATTCACATATATGAGGCTGGGTAGGGACCTTCTTATATTGTCTTTCCAAAAAGTCCAACTCTTATACAAACTAGCACGACGCCCATGTGTTGCTACGAAATTATAAAATACGAGTTCAGTCACTGTCTTAGAAAGTCATCAAAATATCATGTCATGCAGCCTTTGCGCATAGTTTACAATTAAAAAGAACAGAAATACTATGAAAAATCATACGGTGGGCATTGGAGAATCTTAAGCGATCATTGCAAGACACAACATTTCGAATGTTGAAAGCTGAAACATGTGGGAATAGACAATTAGTAAGTTGACTGCACAAGCAATGGTAGGACAATGGCTATCGTCACTTTGGAATTACAATTTGTCCACTCTCATAATTCTATGATATGGAACCATTTAGAACCGGGAAAAATTGGTTAGGAAGAAACTAAAAACAAGGGCATTATTTTGAGTTCCAGTTGCATTTTTGCATTTGTTATGTGTTCTTTCTTTAAGTGTTGATCTCGCATAAAAGTAGTAATGTAATAATGTAGTTGTTTATTGGTGGTAGGTCTCATATGTGAGTAAAGTACATTTATTTATGTTTTGGAAGGTTTTTGGTCCCATGTGGGTAGGGGTGCATTTGATTATTGGTAAAGGTTGTTGGTCCGACATGTGGGTAGAGGTGCATTTGTTTATTGGTGAAGAATTGTTGGTCTCACATGTGGGTATGGGTGCAGTCGTTTATTGTTGCATTCGTTTATTTTTGAAGGTTGGTGGTCCCACATGTGAACTCACCACCAACTCCAACCTTTATAAGTAGGAAAGATAACATATCCAGTAGCCTTCAAATTTTCTTGGATCATTAGGAAACTGTGCAAGGAAAATTTGCAATTTTTTGTACGTGCAACCCACCAAGATGTTTTTCTTTGAAAACACACTGGCAGCCGAATACGGATTGACCTGACTGTGGAAGGGATTCAACAGTGTTATAACAGTACCTGCAGATTCTTTGATTGAGTTCTAGTTCACAGATTTATATGTGATTTCTCATTGTATGTTTACTCACTTATCAGGTGATACCGTCGTAGCGGTGGATAGCCCTTTTGGACGATTGGGCCTTACTGTTTGCTATGATTTGAGATTTCCAGAGCTTTACCAATGTTTGCGTTTTAAGCATCAAGCTCAGGTGATTGTGTATGCCACTGTACTATACTCAGTATATATATAATACTACCGCTGTTTTTAAATATATAAGATGTTTTGGCAGTTTAAGCTGATCTGCCAAAACGTCTTACATTTAGGAACAGAGGGTGTATTTAAGATAGCCTTGTATTAAGTTGTTATTGATCATACATTCATACCCTTTAGATTGTTCAGGAAATTTCTTAGTTTTCGAGTCTTTTCTTAACATTTCATCTTTTTTTTAGGTCTTGCTCGTACCATCTGCATTCACAAAGGTAACTGGGGAAGCACACTGGGAAATTCTCCTTCGTGCTCGTGCAATTGAGACACAATGTTATGTACGTAAATCTAAACACTTCTCGCTGCCTATTGACTTTTGCATGTAGGTTTAGTTGTTTCGTATAGTTGACACTTGGCAACATGGGATTCGATAATGTAGAAGAATGCTAGACTATTAGTACAGATACCTACTGTATTTGTAATTTTACACATGAAACACATGTGCAAACCTCATCACATCAGTGGAGGTGAATAGTTGGTACATGAGCTACTTGTTAATCCACCATATATATGCCTCTGATTGCAGATTCAGAACAAGTGAGCTATGCTTATATTTCAAAAGCTTTTGCTTTATGTGGAATTCAGTTAAATATGAAAATTGTTTGGTTGACTTTCGAAGTTAGGCAGCTTAAAAACACTTTTCCAATATTTCTTAGGTTATTGCTGCGGCTCAAGCTGGAAAACACAATGAGAAAAGAGAAAGCTATGGCGATTCTATAATTATTGACCCATGGGGAACAGTTATAGCTCGACTTCCAGGTACGGCTTTTCACTTTGTTATACTTAGCTGTTACATACTAAGTTATGATTCTTGTGACTTGGAAGATTATATTGGGTTCTTTTCATGTTTTGTATCTTAACTGTTAAGAACCATCAATAGTGACTTTCTCTTGAGCTACTTGTCAGTATTTGCTTCTTTCATATGGTTGTGCTGGAAAATAGTCGTCAATTTTGTAATGCTGATAATTTTGTGTTCATTTTTGTTCATTTTTAAAAAAATAATATTCTATGGACTACTTTTACAAGGTATTACCACTAGTACCCTTTTTTATTGTTAGATAAATGATCTGAATTTTTGCTACAGATCGACTGTCCACTGGATTTGCAGTAGCAGATATCGACTTGTCAAAAGTTGAGGCTGTGCGAACCAAAATGCCAATCTCTGTGGTAATGATGTCTCATGTACCATCTGTTTGCTCCGGTCCAAGTACTCCAGAAGCTGCATTTCTGTAATGGCTTAATTATCCTATGTTTGCAGCACCGCAAGTTTGAGAGCATCTGGAAGTCCTCATCACTATAATAGTTGAAGGTGGTCTTGCACGCTTCGCCGCTCTTATTCTCACATTCCGGAGATTCTTCTTTTGTGTATAATAACTGCCATTTTGTTCACAAGATGGTCCAGTTCGATTGGGATTTCCAGTGAGACATGTCATAGAACTAAATAAGCTACAACTGTAGTAGCATATCTAGTAAATAGGGCATATCCAAACATGGCTCAGAGCACCTTATGACTTGGTTTGAGATGGCTTCTACCTCAGCTTATGGTCCAGATAAACCAGAAGCCGTTCCAAACCCAAAGCTTAGGAACAGCTTAGGTTGTGTTTGATTGGGCCTTAGGGTCTTTTAAGCCAAAAGCTCAACCAAATCCAGCGAATTTGATGTTTGTGTGTATGTTGACATGTACAAATGCATGGTAGCGGTACTTTCATGAGTTTGTCACTTTATTCTTATATGCTACTCCCTCCGTAAAGAAATATAAGAGCGTTTAGATCACTTCTATAGTGATCTAAACATTCTTATATCTCTTTATAGAGGGAGTAGTTCTTTTACTGTGGAAGAGATGTAAAGGGCAATTTGGGGATGAACATTCCACAAATGTTTTTCTTTTTGTGAGATATATGGAAAAAAGAGGTAGATAATCATAATCGGCCATTGGGCTTGTTGAACCAGAAAGGTTAAAAAGATCTTGGAGATAGTCACTGGGATTAGAACCATTACAAGGGGAAAATGTTTCAGCTAGACCTGACGCTGTTGACACGAACAATCTATGATACAATTGCCAACTCCTCGATGACAATGGAATGATGACTTCTCAGTGTGGTCATATACAAGTGACTACTTTATTTTGTGATGCGTGTACAGTTGTATATAACTTTTTGGTCGTAGCCCTCTATCAAAATGTAAGACTTTTTTTAACACAGTCATGGTGTCAAGAAACGTCTTATATTAAGTTACCTGAGGTAGTCTTAATGTTTTTTTTTTGAAATATCCGGGTCCTCCGGCTTCATTGATTTAGAAGAAAGCAGTGGGAAACATGATGATCAAGTGATCAATGGTGGTGTTACATAGAGAAGGAAGAACAGGAAAGACTAAAGGGTGCAAGGCCACCATCTCATGATCGGGTCCCCAAACGGGGGCTCTAAACAGGTTGCTCCAGCTAGTCTCCATTGCTCAATGTTTGTGCGGACAGCACGGATGATATCTTCGCTACGGTGTCTTCTTCCTGAACACACAGTTGTTCCTCTCCTTCCAATTTTCCCATGGTACCATCAGGAGCAAAAATCGGACGCCTCGCTTGTGTGCTTGCGGTGTGAGGTTGATCATCTTTTGAGGTAGTCTTAATGTGGTTGTTGCGCTGCAGTGTTCTGTTGATCTGAATTGGCAAAGTTACGCATGTTATTTGCTGGAGTGTTCATAGATCTGTTATTTGCTTTCTACAGAGTAGTGTTTGTTTGCTTATTCTTTTTTTAGGTTTTTTTTGAGGGGTTTGTTTGCTTATTCTGTCTGAGGTGATTAACGCTGTCGGATTTTAATGAATTAAGTTTTTATTAGTGTGCTCAATTTGCTAAAGCATTCTCTCAAATATTTTTGCTAAAGCATGATCCGCCTTTCTATCCGTAGTAATCAACCAAGCGTGCATGCAAAATATCGTCTTTGTTGAACAATATGTGTTAGTTAACTAATTCAGAAATTCCACCAAATAATTAACTGGATAATATTTCAATTAGCTATAGCATGATCATTTGCAAATAAATCTCCCTTTTAAAAGTGTAAGCAATCTCTTAGTTATTCAACAGACAGTAAAACAATAACTAAGAGCAATTCTAGCATAGCTTCGTCCATAATTTTTTGGAGGCTGCCGGCCTTGTGCGCAAATACAGAATTGCCAAAGGCATGCTCCATTTTTCTTTTTGCATGTTCTTCAAATTTGCAGTTTCAGTTTAAGCCATTCAAACAATGAATAAACATAATCAAATACGATCACTTAATTTGAAATTATATTCATGGCCAAAATTCATAGTATTTATATTTATTTTGCAAATTGGAATGTCACTGTTCAACATTGCTAGCTATTACTAGTGCTAATTACTTTGACACTGACGTTGTCTTTTCATCGTCGACCTCTTTGTCTTCCTCCTCAATCTCATCAAGGTCGTGGTTGTCGACGAGCGGCAGAACCAACCTTGCATCGGCGGGCGCGCTCTACCTTGAACCGTGGCCTCCTCCTCAGAGCTGTGAGTGAGGAGGGTAGTCTACCCGTGTTCCTTCCCATCGTCGGTTGCGAGCCCGAAGCGCTTACGGCAGGCTTATGCAAAGGAAAATAGCTCAAGCACGACCCCTATTGAGTCATCAGGCTCGGGCTTGACAGGTAAAGTGATGAGGGGGGTTCAAGGGTGTTGGCGCCCTCCTCTAATGAAGGGTGTTGGCATCATGCTCCTCGTTGAAGGAGGAGTTGTACCGAGTGCGTGGCACGAACGGCGGGCTAGGGGCGCCCATGACAAGGATGACATCGTTGACGGAGACTATGGTGCGCGAGTGCAACAACCAGTAGTTTAGGAGAGAGCGTGATTTTTTTTCCAAATGTGCATTGCGTTCATGCATCCCTATTTGGGGGAAATTGGAAACATACTTTTCAGACCTAAAAGAATTAGACCATGTTAGAAATTTGGGCATGACCTTCACTCTTTTCTAGACATTTGGATCACAATTCAAATAATATCATACAAGGATCACATTGCAAAAGTACATCTCACTTACTGAATTGGAAATTTACGTAAACAACTAAATAAATATTGAGTAATGAACTCAATGATACAAAGTCATAGTGCAAATTCATACAAGAGAATAATAAACTTTATTACCGAAAAAGGCATTCGCTTCGCTTTATATATAAAGCAAACCACCAGAGCCAAACAATCCAACAGGAGTTCACACCTCTCTCTCACACACAATGGTAGCACAACACATAGTACGAAGAGGGTTTTGCTGAGGGCACATCTCAACAAGCTCTGAAACAAGACAAAAAACAAAGACGATAACACACGGAGAGCCATCGTGCGAAGATCTGTTATGATGATGTTGATGGCGTCTCGATCTTTAGGGTGGCTAAGCGGCCGTCAAAGTTGCAAATAGCCACACAATTTGAACACCGCGTCAGTAGCACGTCGAAGAGGCACACACTGGATCACAAGTTTATTCCGGATCATCCAGAGCGTCCAGGCAAGGACCCTAATAGTCAGCCACCTAATGTGGCGAATCGTTTGTGGGGATGCCTGGATTTCAGCGAAGAGGTTGGGAAGTAGTTGTGGCACTAGCGACCACCAACTAGTTTGCGAAAAAAGCTCCACAGGAATTGAGCGGACACGCAAGAGAAGAAAATGTGGTTCGAGTCTTCCTCCTCCCACATAGGGGGCAAATCCCATCGCCTGGGCCATTCCGCTTGAGTGCCTCCACTCCTGAGGGGACCCGACCCCGGATCCACTGCCACAGGAAGATCTGAATCTTCAGTGGTAGACAGATGGTCCATATCTGGACAAGAGGCTTTGGGCCAGGCGTGGCCGTGATGGCCTGGTACAAGGATTTAGTGGAGAAGCTATCACACGGCTCTAGGTGCGATGATATGAGATCATGCGCCGGATCCACCTCCGGTTTGTGAAGAGTGATGCACTCAAGGAGTTCATGCCTGACACGCCTCCATCGTATCTATAATTTTTTATTGTTTCATGCCAATATTATACAACTTTCACATATTTTTGGCAACTTTTTATATGATTTATTGGACTAACATATTGATCCAGTGCCTAGTGTCAGTTCCGGTTTGTTGCATGTTTTTTGTTTCGCAGAATATCCATATCAAACGAAGTCCAAACACGATAAAAATTTACGCAGAACTATTTTGGAATATATGTGATTTTTAGGAGGTGAAATCAACGCAAATGGACGCCCACGGCCTCCACCACCCACCAGGGCGCGCCAGGCACCCCCTGGCGCACCTAGGTGTCTTGTGGGCTCCCCGTAAGTCGGTTGGGGCTCTTCTTCAGGCGCAAGAAAGATAATTCATAAAAAAATCGTGTAAAAATTTCAGCGCAATCAGAGTTATGGATCTCCGGGAATGTAAGAAACGGTGAAGGGCCAAAAAACAGGAACCCGAAACAGAAGAGAACAGAGAGATATATCCAATCTAGGAGGGGCACCTGTTGGAAATATGCCCTAGAGGCAATAATAAAAGCATTATTATTATATTTCCTTGTTCATGATAATTGTCTTTATTCATGCTATAATTGTGTTATCCGGAAATCGTAATACATGTGTGAATAATAGACACCAACATGTCCCTAGTAAGCCTCTAGTTGACTAGCTCGTTGATCAACAGATAGTCATGGTTTCCTGACTATGGACATTGGATGTCATTGATAACGAGATCACATCATTAGGAGAATGATGTGATGGACAAGACCCAATCCTAAACATAGCACAAGATCGTATAGTTCGTTTGCTAGAGTTTTCCAATGTCAAGTATCCTTTCCTTAGACCATGAGATCGTGTAACTCCCGGATACCGTAGGAGTGCTTTGGGTGTACCAAACGTCACAACGTAACTGGGTGACTATAAAGGTATACTACGGGTATCTCCGAAAGTGTCTGTTGGGTTGACACAGATCAAGACTGGGATTTGTCACTCCGTATGACGGAGAGGTATCACTGGGCCCACTCGGCAATGCATCATCATTATGAGCTCAAAGTGACCAAGTGTCTGGTCACGAGATCATGCATTACGGTACGAGTAAAGTGACTTGCCGGTAACGAGATTGAACGAGGTATTGGGATACCGACGATCGGATCTCGGGCAAGTAACATACCGATTGACAAAGGGAATTGTATACGGGGTTGCTTGAATCCTCGACATCGTGGTTCATCCGATGAGATCATCGAGGAGCATGTGGGAGCCAACATGGGTATCCAGATCCCGCTGTTGGTTATTGACCGGAGAGCGATCTCGGTCATGTCTACATGTCTCCCGAACCCGTAGGGTCTACACACTTAAGGTTCGGTAACGCTAGGGTTATAGGGATATGTATATGCAGTAACCCGAATGTTGTTCGGAGTCTCGGATGAGATCTCGGACGTCACGAGGAGTTCGGAATGGTCCGGAGGTAAAGAATTATATATAGGAAGTGCTATTTCGGCCATCGGGACAAGTTTCGGGGTTACCGGTATTGTATCGGGACCACCGGAAGGGTCCCGGGGGTCCACCGGGTGGGGCCACCTATCCCGGAGGGCCCCATGGGCTGAAGTGGGAAGGGATCCAGCCCAAAGTGGGCTGGGGCGCCACTTCCCCCTAGGGCCCATGTGCCTAGGGTGGGGGAAACCCTAAAGGAAGAGTCCTAGGAGGGGAAGCACCTCCTAGGTGCCTTGGGGAGGAGGGATTCCTCCCCTTGGCCGCACCCTCCTAGGAGATTAGATCTCCTAGGGCCGGCCCCCCTTGGCCCTCCTATATATAGTGGGGAGATGGAGGACTTCCTAACTTTGCCTTTGGTGCCTCCCTCTCCCTCTCCAACACCTCCTCCTCCTCCATAGTGCTTAGCGAAGCCCTGCCGGAGTACTACAGCTCCATCACCACCACGCCGTCGTGCTGCTGCTGGAGCCATCTCCCTCAACCTCTCCTTCCCCCTTGCTGGATCAAGAAGAAGGAGACGTTACGCTGACCGTACGTGTGTTGAACGCGGAGGTGCCGTTCGTTCGGCTCTAGGATCTCCGGTGATTCGGATCACGTCGAGTACGACTTCCTCATCCCCGTTCTTTGAACGCTTCCGCGCGTGATTTACAAAGGTATGTAGATGCAATCCAATCACTTGTTGCTAGATGAACTCCTAGATGGATCTTGGTGAAACCGTAGGAATTTTTTTTGTTTTCTGCAACGTTCCCCAACAGTGGCATCATGAGCTAGGTCTATGCGTAGTTCTCTTGCACGAGTAGAACACAATTTGTTGTGGGCGTTGATGTTGTCAACTTTCTTGCCGCTACTAGTCTTATCTTGCTTCAAGGGTATTGTGGGATGAAGCGGCCCGGACCAACCTTACACGTACGCTTACGTGAGATCGGTTCCACCGACTAACATGCACAAGTTGCATAAGGTGGCTGGTGGGTGTCTGTCTCTCCTACTTTAGTTGGAGCGGATTCGATGAAAAGGGTCCTTATGAAGGGTAAATAGAAGTTGACAAATCACGTTGTGGCTTTCACGTAGGTAAGAAAACGTTCTTGCTAGAACCCTACTTCAGCCACGTAAAACTTGCAACAACAATTAGAGGACGTCTAACTTGTTTTTGCAGCAAGTGCTTTGTGATATGATATGGCCAAAGTTGTGATGAATGATGAATGATCTATATGTGATGTATGAGATGTTCATGCTATTGTAATAGGAATCTCGACTTGCATGTCGATGAGTATGACAACCGGCAGGAGCCATAGGAGTTGTCTATATTTTTTGTATGACCTGCGTGTCATTGAGAAACGCCATGTAAATTACTTTACTTTATTGCTAAACGCGTTAGCCATAGTAGAAGTAATAGTTGGCGAGCAACTTCATGGAGACACGATGATGGAGATCATGGTGTCATGCCGGTGACAAGATGATCATGGAGCCCCAAGATGGAGATCAAAGGAGCTATGTGATATTGGCCATATCATGTCACTATTATTATTTGATTGCATGTGATGTTTATCATGTTTTTGCATCTTGTTTGCTTAGAACGACGGTAGTAAATAAGATGATCCCTCATAATAATTTCAAGAAAGTGTTTCCCCTAACTGTGCACCGTTGCGACAGTTCGTTGTTTCGAAGCACCACGTGATGATCGGGTGTGATAGATTCTAACGTTCACATACAATGGGTGTAAGACAGATTTACACATGCAAAACACTTAGGTTGACTTGACGAGCCTAGCATGTACAGACATGGCCTCGGTACACAGAAGACCGAAAGGTCGAGCATGAGTCGTATAGAAGATACGATCAACATGAAGATGTTCACCGACGTTGACTAGTCCGTCTCACGTGATGATCGGACACGGCCTAGTTAACTCGGATCATGTTATACTTAGATGAATGGAGGGATGTCTATCTAAGTGGGAGTTCATTATAATTTGATTAGATGAACCTAATTATCATGAACTTAGTCTAAAATCTTTACAATATGTCTTGTAGATCAAATGGCCAACGTAGTCCTCAACTTCAACGCGTTCCTAGAGAAAACCAAGCTGAAAGACGATGGCAGCAACTACACGGACTGGGTCCGGAACCTGAGGATCATCCTCATAGCTGCCAAGAAAGATTATGTCCTACAAGCACCGCTAGGTGACGCACCTGTTCTCCCTGCAGAACAAGACGTTATGAACGCTTGGCAGGCACGTACCGATGACTACTCCCTCATTCAGTGCGACATGCTTTGCAGTTTAGAGCCGGGGCTCCAAAAGCGTTTTGAGAGACATGGAGCATATGAGATGTTCGAAGAGCTGAAAATGGTTTTCCAAGATCATGCCCGGGTCGAGAGATATGAAGTCTCCGACAAATTCTTCAGCTGTAAGATGGAGGAAAATAGTTCTGTCAGTGAGCACATACTCACAATGTCTGGGTTACATAACCGCTTGACTCAGCTGGGAGTTAATCTCCCGGATGACGCGGTCATTGACAGAATCCTTCAGTCGCTTCCACCGAGCTACAAGAGCTTTGTGATGAACTTCAATATGCAGGGGATGGAAAAGACCATTCCTGAAGTATTTGCAATGCTGAAATCAGCAGAGGTAGAATTCAAAAGGGAACATCAAGTGTTGATGGTGAATAAAACCACTAAGTTCAAGAAGGGCAAGGGTAAGAAAGCCTTCAAGAAAGACGGCAAGGGAGTTGCCGTGCCCGGCAAGCAAGCTGCCGGGAAGAAGCCAAAGAATGGACCCAAGCCCGAGACTGAGTGCTTTTATTGCAAGGAAAGTGGTCACTGGAAGCGGAACTACCCCAAATACTTAGCGGACAAGAAGGCCGGCAAAACAAAAGGTATATGTGATATACATGTAATTGATGTGTACCTTACCAGTACTCGTAGTAGCTCCTGGGTATTTGATACCGGTGCAGTTGCTCACATTTGTAACTCAAAGCAGGAGCTGCAGAATAAGCGGAGACTGGCGAAGGACGAGGTGACGATGCGCGTCGGGAATGGTTCCAAGGTCGATGTGATCGCCGTCGGCACGCTACCTCTACATTTACCTACGGGATTAGTTTTGAACCTCAATAATTGTTATTTAGTGCCAAGTTTGAGCATGAACATTGTATCAGGATCTCGTCTAATACGAGATGGCTACTCATTTAAATCCGAGAATAATGGTTGTTCTATTTATATGAGAGATATGTTTCATGGTCATGCTTCGATGGTGAATGGTTTATTCTTAATGAATCTCGAGCGTAATGCTACACATATTCATAGTGTGAATACCAAAAGATGTAAGATTGATAATGATAGTCCCACATACTTGTGGCACTGCCGCCTTGGTCACATAGGTGTCAAACACATGAAGAAGCTCCATGCTGATGGACTTTTAGAGTCTCTTGATTACGAATCATTTGACACGTCCGAACCATGCCTCATGGGTAAAATGACCAAGACTCCGTTCTCAGGAACAATGGAGCGAGCAACCAACTTATTGGAAATCATACATACTGATGTGTGCGGTCCAATGAGTGTTGAGGCTCGCGGGGGCTATCGTTATGTTCTCACCCTCACTAATGACTTGAGTAGATATGGGTATGTCTACTTAATAAAACACAAGTCTGAAACCTTTGAAAAGTTCAAGGAATTTCAGAGTGAGGTTGAGAACCAACATGACAGGAAAATCAAGTTCCTGCGATCAGATCGTGGAGGAGAATACTTGAGTCATGAGTTTGGCACACACTTAAGAAAATGTGGAATAGTTTCACAACTCACGCCGCCTGGAACACCTCAGCGTAATGGTGTGTCCGAACGTCGTAATCGCACTCTATTAGATATGGTGCGATCTATGATGTCTCTTACCGATTTACCGCTATCTTTTTGGGGCTATGCTTTAGAGACTGCCGCATTCACTTTAAATAGGGCTCCTCGAAATCCGTTGAGATGACACCGTTTGAATTATGGTTTGGGAAAAAACCTAAGCTATCGTTTCTAAAAGTTTGGGGATGCAATGCTTATGTCAGGAAACTTCAACCTGAAAAGCTCGAACCCAAGTCGGAAAAATGCGTCTTCATAGGATACCCTAAAGAAACTATTGGGTATACCTTCTACCTCAGATCCGAAGGCAAGATCTTTGTTGCCAAGAATGGATCCTTTCTAGAGAAGGAGTTTCTCTCGAAAGAAGTAAGTGGGAGGAAAGTAGAACTTGATGAAGTATTACCTCTTGAACCGGAAAATGGCGCAACTCAAGAAAATGTTCCTGAGGTGCCTGCACCGACTAGAGAGGAAGTTAATGATGATGATCAAGATACTTCTGATCAAGCTCCTACTGAAATTCGTAGGTCCACAAGGACACGTTCCGCACCAGAGTGGTACGGCAACCCTGTCTTGGAAATCATGTTGTTGGACAACGGTGAACCTTCGAACTATGAAGAAGCGATGGCGGGCCCGGATTCCGACAAATGGCTAGAAGCCATGAAATCCGAGATAGGATCCATGTATGAAAACGAAGTATGGACTTTGACTGACTTGCCCGTTGAGCGGCGAGCCATAGAAAATAAATGGATCTTTAAGAAGAAGACAGACGCGGATGGTAATGTGACCATCTATAAAGCTCGGCTTGTCGCTAAGGGTTATCGACAAGTTCAAGGGGTTGACTACGATGAGACTTTCTCACCGGTAGGGAAGCTGAAGTCCGTCCGAACCATGTTAGCTATTGCCGCATTCTATGATTATGAAATATGGCAAATGGACGTCAAAACGGCATTCCTTAATGGTTTCCTTAAGGAAGAATTGTATATGATGCAACCGGAAGGTTTTGTCGATCCTAAGAATGATGACAAGGTGTGCAAGCTCCAACGGTCGATTTATGGGCTGGTGCAAGCATCTCGGAGTTGGAACATTCGCTTTGATGAGATGATCAAAGCGTTTGGGTTTATGCAGACTTATGGAGAAGCATGCGTTTACAAGAAAGTGAGTGGGAGCTCTGTAGCATTTCTCATATTATATGTAGATGACATACTTTTGATGGGAAATGATATAGAACTCTTGGACAACATTAAGGCCTACTTGAATAAGAGTTTTTCAATGAAGGACCTTGGAGAAGCTGCTTATATATTAGGCATCAAGATCTACAAAGATAGATCAAGACGCCTCATAGGTCTTTCACAAAGCACATACCTTGATAAGATATTGAAGAAGTTCAATATGGATCAGTCTAAGAAGGGGTTCTTGCCTGTGTTGCAAGGTGTGAAATTGAGCTCAGCTCAATGTCCGACCACGACAGAAGATATAGAAGAGATGAGTGTCATACCCTATGCCTCAGCCATAGGTTCTATTATGTATGCCATGCTGTGTACCAGACCTGATGTAAAACTTGCCGTAAGTTTGGTAGGAAGGTACCAAAGTAATCCCGGCAAGGAACACTGGACAACGGTCAAGAATATCCTAAAGTACCTGAAAAGGACTAAGGAAATGTTTCTCGTTTATGGAGGTGATGAAGAGCTCATCGTAAAGGGTTACGTCGACGCTAGCTTCGACACAGATCTGGATGACTCTAAGTCACAAACCAGATACGTGTATATTTTGAATGGTGGGGCAGTAAGCTGGTGCAGTTGCAAGCAGAGCGTCGTGGCGGGATCTACATGTGAAGCGGAGTACATGGCAGCCTCGGAGGCAGCACATGAAGCAATTTGCGTGAAGGAGTTCATCACCGACCTAGGAGTCATACCCAATGCATCGGGGCCGATCAAGCTCTTCTGTGACAACACTGGAGCTATTGCTCTTGCCAAGGAGCCCAGATTTCACAAGAAGACAAGGCACATCAAGCATCGCTTCAACTCCATTCGTGAAAATGTTCAAGATGGAGACATAGATATTTGTAAAGTACAGACGGACCTGAATGTAGCAGATCCGTTGACTAAACCTCTCCCTAGAGCAAAACATGATCAACACCAGAATTCCATGGGTGTTCGATTCATCACAATGTAACTAGATTATTGACTCTAGTGCAAGTGGGAGACTATTGGAAATATGCCCTAGAGGCAATAATAAAAGCATTATTATTATATTTCCTTGTTCATGATAATTGTCTTTATTCATGCTATAATTGTGTTATCCGGAAATCGTAATACATGTGTGAATAATAGACACCAACATGTCCCTAGTAAGCCTCTAGTTGACTAGCTCATTGATCAACAGATAGTCATGGTTTCCTGACTATGGACATTGGATGTCATTGATAACGAGATCACATCATTAGGAGAATGATGTGATGGACAAGACCCAATCCTAAACATAGCACAAGATCGTATAGTTCGTTTGCTAGAGTTTTCCAATGTCAAGTATCCTTTCCTTAGACCATGAGATCGTGTAACTCCCGGATACCGTTGGAGTGCTTTGGGTGTACCAAACGTCACAAGTAGCTGGGTGACTATAAAGGTATACTACGGGTATCTCCGAAAGTGTCTGTTGGGTTGACACGGATCAAGACTGGGATTTGTCACTCCGTATGACGGAGAGGTATCACTGGGCCCACTCGGTAATGCATCATCATTATGAGCTCAAAGTGACCAAGTGTCTGGTCACGAGATAATGCATTATGGTACGAGTAAAGTGACTTGCCGGTAACGAGATTGAACGAGGTATTGGGATACCGACGATCGGATCTCGGGCAAGTAACATACCGATTGACAAAGGGAATTGTATACGGGGTTGCTTGAATCCTCGACATCGTGGTTCATCCGATGAGATCATCGAGGAGCATGTGGGAGCCAACATGGGTATCCAGATCCCGCTGTTGGTTATTGACCGGAGAGCGATCTCGGTCATGTCTACATGTCTCCCGAACCCGTAGGGTCTACACACTTAAGGTTCGGTAACGCTAGGGTTATAGGGATATGTATATGCAGTAACCTGAATGTTGTTCGGAGTCCCGGATGAGATCCCGGACATCACGAGGAGTTCCGGAATGGTCAGGAGGTAAAGAATTATATATAGGAAGTGCTATTTCAGCCATCGGGACAAGTTTCGGAGTCACCGGTATTGTATCGGGACCACCGGAAGGGTCCTGGGGGTCCACCGGGTGGGGCCACCTATCCCGGAGGGCCCCATGGGCTGAAGTGGGAAGGGATCCAGCCCAAAGTGGGCTGGGGCGCCACTTCCCCCTAGGGCCCATGCGCCTAGGGTGGGGGAAACCCTAAAGGAAGAGTCCTAGGAGGGGAAGGCACCTCCTAGGTGCCTTGGGGAGGAGGGATTCCTCCCCTTGGCCGCACCCCCCTAGGAGATTAGATCTCCTAGGGCCGGCGCCCCCCCCCTTGGCCCTCCTATATATAGTGGGGAGATGGAGGACTTCCTAACTTTGCCTTTGGTGCCTCCCTCTCCCTCTCCAACACCTCCTCCTCCTCCATAGTGCTTAGCGAAGCCCTGCCGGAGTACTGCAGCTCCATCACCACCACGTCGTCGTGCTGCTGCTGGAGCCATCTCCCTCAACCTCTCCTTCCCCCTTGCCGGATCAAGAAGAAGGAGACGTTACGCTGACCGTATGTGTGTTGAACGCGGAGGTGCCGTCCGTTCGGCGCTAGGATCTCCGGTGATTCGGATCACGTCGAGTACGACTTCCTCATCCCGTTCTTTGAACGCTTCCGCGCATGATCTACAAAGGTATGTAGATGCAATCCAATCACTCGTTGCTAGATGAACTCCTAGATGGATCTTGGTGAAACCGTAGGAATTTTTTTTGTTTTCTGCAACGTTCCCCAACAGCACCTGCCCCTCGGCCATCATGGATGCCATGGACCATAGGGGGGAACTCTACTCCCATATAGGGGCGAGGCCAAGGAAGAAGAAGAAGGAGGGGGGCTCTCTCCCCCTCTCTCCCGATGGCGCCAGAGCACCGCCAGGGCAATCATCATGACTGTGATCTACTCCTCCAACTTCACCGCCGTCAACACCAACTCTCTCCCCCTCTATGCAGCGGTGTAACCTCTCTTATTCCCACTATAATCTCTACTTAAACATGGTGCTCAACGCTATATATTATTTCTCAATGATCTATGGCTATCTTATGATGTTTGAGCAGATTCGTTTTGTCCTATGGGTTGATTGGTGATCGTGATTGGTTTGAGTTGTATGTTTTATCTTGGTGTTGTCCTATGGTGCCCTCCGTGTCGTACAAGCATGTGGGATCCCCGCTGTAGGGTGTTGCAATATGTTCATGATTTTCTTATGGTGGGTGGCGTGAGTGACAGAAGCACATACCTGAGTAAGTGGGTTGTTGTGTATGGGAGTAAAGCGGACTTGATACTTAATGCTATGGTTGGGTTTTACCTTAATGATCTTTAGTAGTTGCGAATGCTTGCTAGAGTTCCAATCATAAGTGCATATGATGCAAGTAGAGAAAATATGTTAGCTCATGCCTCTCCCTCATATAAAATTGCAATAATGATAACTGGTTTAGTTATCGATCACCTAGGGACAAATGACTTTCTTGTGTGACAAAAGCTATCTACTTTTATTATCTTGCAATTTATTCGTAGTTTTATTCTCTCAAAGTGAAGGAAATATGCCCTAGAGGCAATAATAAAGTTATTATTTATTTCCTTATATCATGATAAATGTTTCTTATTCATGCTAGAATTGTATTAACCGGAAACATGATGCATGTGTGAATACATAGACATACATAGTGTCACTAGTATGCCTCTACTTGACTAGCTTGTTGATCAAAGATGGTGATGTTTCCTAGCCATAGACATGAGTTGTCATTTGATTAACGGGATCACATCATTAGGAGAATGATGTGATTGACTTGACCCATTCCGTTAGCTTAGCACTTGATTGTTTAGTATGTTGCTATTGCTTTCTTCATGACTTATACATGTTCCTATGACTATGAGATTATGCAACTCCCGTTTACCGGAGGAACACTTTGTGTGCTACCAAACGTCACAACATAACTGGGTGATTATAAATGTGCTCTACAGGTGTCTCTGAAGGTACTTGTTGGGTTGGCGTATTTCGAGATTAGGATTTGTCACTCCGATTGTAGGAGAGGTATCTCTGGGCCCACTCGGTAATGCACATCACTATAAGCCTTGCAACCATTGTAACTAATGAGTTAGTTGCGGGATGATGTATTACAAAATGATTAAAGAGACTTGCCAGTAACGAGATTGAACTAGGTATTGAGATACCGAAGATTGAATCTCGGGCAAGTAACATACTGATGACAAAGGGAACAACATATGTTGTTATGCGGTTTGACCGATAAAGATCTTCGTAGAATATGTGCGAGCCAATATGAGCATCCAGGTTCCGCTATTGGTTATTGGACGGAGACGTGTCTCGGTCATGTCTACATAGTTCTCGAACCCGTAGGGTCCGCACGCTTAAAGTTTCGGTGACAATTGCATTATGAGTTTATGTGATTTGATGTACCGAAGGTAGTTTGGAGTCCCGTATGAGATCGGAGACATTACGGGGAGTCTCGAAATGGTCGAGACGTAAAGATCGATATATTGGACGACTATATTCGGACATCAGAAAGGTTCCGAGTGATTCGGGTATTTTCGGAGTACCGGGGAGTTACGGGAATTCACCGGGAGAAGTATTGGGCCTGATTGGGCCATACGGGAATATAGGAGAGAGGCCAAAAGGAAGGAGGCGCGCGCCCCCCTTCTGGTCCGAATTGGACAAGGGGTGCAGCCCCTTTTTCCTTCTCTCTCTCTCCCCCTCTTTCCTTCTCTCCTACTCTCGAAAGGAAAGGGGAATCCTACTAGGACTTGGGAGTCCTAGTAGGACTCCCCACACTTGGCGCGCCCCCTCTAGGGCTGGCCTCTCCCTCTCTCCTTTATATACGGGGGCAGGGGGGCACCTCTAGACACAACAATTGACCATTGATCTTTTAGCCGTGTGCGGTGCCCCCTCCACCATAATCCACCTTGGTCATATCGTAGCAGTGCTTAGGCGAAGCCCTATATCGGTAGCATCATCATCACTGTCATCACGCCGTCGTGTTGACGGAACTCTCCCTCGAAGCTCTGCTGGATTGGAATTCGTGGGACGTCATCGAGCTGAACGTGTGCTGAACTCGAAGGTGTCGTGCGTTCGGTACTTGGATCGGTCGGATCGTGAAGACGTACGACTACATCAACTGCGTTGTGCTAATGCTTCCGTTTTCGGTCTACGAGGGTACGTGGACACACTCTCCCCTCTCGTTTCTATGCATCACCATGATCCTGCGTGTGCGTAGGATTTTTTTTGAAATTACTACGTTACCTAATAGTGGTATCAGAGCCAGGTTTTATGCATTGATGTTATCTGCACGAGTAGAACACAAGTGAGTTGTGGGCAATATAAAGTCATACTGCTTACCAGCATGTCATACTTTGGTTCGGCGGTATTGTTGGATGAAGCGGCCCGGACCGACATTACACGTACGCTTACACGAGACTGGTTCTACCGACGTGCTTTGCACACAGGTGGCTGACGGGTGTCAGTTTCTCCAACTTTAGTTGAACCGAGTGTGGCTACGCCCAGTCCTTGGTAAGGTTAAAAGAGCACTAACTTGATGAACTATCATTGTGGTTTTGATGCGTAGGTAAGAACGGTTCTTGCTCAGCCCGTAGCAGCCACGTAAAACTTGCAAAAACAAAGTAAAGGACGTCTAACTTGTTTTTGCAGGGCATGTTGTGATGTGATATGGTCAAGACGTGATGAAATATAAGTTGTTGTATGAGATGATCATGTTTTGTTGAAGTTATCGGCAACTGGCAGAAGCCTTATGGTTGTCTCTTTATTGCATAAGATGCAAGTGCCAAATAATTGCTTTACTTTATCGCTATGCGATAGCAATAGTTGCAAGAGCAATAGTTGGCGAGATGACCATGTGAAGACACATTGATATAGATCAAGATGATGGAGATCATGGTGTCATGCCGGTGATGATGGAGATCATGACGATGCTTTGGAGATGAAGATCAAAGGCACAAGATGATGATGGCCATATCATGTCACATATTTTGATTGCATGTGATGTTTACCTTTTATACATCTTTTTTTGCTTAGATCGATGGTAGCATTATAAGATGATCTCTCACTAAATTTCAAGGTATAAGTGTTCTCCCTGAGTATGCACCGTTGCGAAAGTTCTTCGTGCTGAGACACCACGTGATGATAAGGTGTGATAAGCTATACGTTCAAATACAACGGGTGCAAAACAGTTGCACACGCGCAATACTCATGTTAAACTTGACGAGCCTAGCATATGCAGATATGGCCTCAGAACACTGAAACCGAAAGGTCGAGCGTGAATCATATAGTAGATATGATCAACATAGTGATGTTCACCATTGAAACTACTCCATCTCATGTGATGATCGGACATGGTTTAGTTGATATGGATCACGTGATCACTTAGAAGATTAGAGGGATGTCTATCTAAGTGGGAGCTCTTAAGTAATTTGATTAATTGAACTCTAATTTATCATGAACTTAGTCCTGGTAGTATTAGCATATCTATGTTGTAGATCAGTAGCTCGCGTTTAGCTCCCCTATTTTATTTTTGATATGTTCCTAGAGAAAACTAAGTTGAAAGATGTTAGTAGCAATGCTGCGGATTGGATCCGTGATCTGAGGATTATCCTCATTGCTACACAGAAGAATTATGTCCTTGATGCACCGCTAGGTGACATACCTATTGCAGGAGCAGATGCAGACGTTGTGAACGTTTGGCTAGCTCAATATGATGACTACTTGATAGTTTAGTGCGCCATGCTTAACGGCTTAGAATCGGGACTTCAAAGACGTTTTAAACGTTATGGACCATATGAGATGTTCCAGGAGTTGAAGTTAATATTTCAAGCAAATACCCGAGTGGACCACAGCCTGCTGATGCACACTCGTCGTCACTGCTATGGTGTCGTGACGACAATCTGTTCAAGCGCAACTTCTAGTTTGCTCAGAACTCAGCGAAGCAGAACAAGAAGACTTTTGGGTTAGACTTCAACCCTGGTCCCTCATCTCCAAGGGCAGATGGCACACGACATGCAGAACCCAATGTCATCGGTCCTTTCGCCAACCTTGAAGGCCTCATCACCTACATCTTGGTTCAAGGGACTGCAGTGAATGAGCCTGCAGCTGACACTGAGTCTGATGACGCGCCTGCAGTGCCGAAGCCAAAGCAGTTGAAGAAGCCAAAAGCTTCAAAGCCGGCCCCTTCACCAAAAATCTCAAGGGCAAAGCCATTGGCAACTGCACCTCCTGAAGACAGTGTGCAGTCTGAAGACTTATCACGCGTCTCCAAGCCCCAGAAGGCCAAGATGCCTCTGTCTCACACTGGCAAAGAGCTAACAGCTGCTGCCATTCTGCGCAATGACGACATTGATCTGTCAAGTGATGAAGATCTTGCAGATGACGCTCTTGAGCAACTCATCAAGAGCAAAGAAGAAGCAGAAATCTTCAATGATCTGCCTCTCTTTGATGTCACCATCATCGACAACTTCATTGACGAGTGGTTTGACACGCCAAACATTAGCTTTGAAGATCTGCAGCTACCCATTGGCCTCAGTGTCGCCTTCCAAGGCGCCATTGCTTCAGAACTTGCTATTGCCCAGCGCATTGTTGAACTGAAGCAGAAGATTGACTATGAAAAGGCTCAGTTCAAGAAGCATATGGCCAAGCTCAGCGTGCAAGAAGTGAAGAACTTCAAGACAATGATGCACGAGCTCAAGGAAGCCTTTGTGAAGAAGCGTGCAGAAGCTCAGGGTTTGCGTGAGCGCATGAAGACTCTGGCTGACAGATGTGTGCAAGCCTATAATGAGGCTGAGAAGCGCAAGGTCGCATCTTCCCACACAAGCGCCTTGATGTTGAAGCTATAGCTGGTCTGCCCTGTTTGGAAGAAGCTTTAGATTGCTTCAAGGAAGTCTGACTGCTGCCGTTCATTACTGACGAAGAGCATTGGAATGAAGAGCTGCTGCTTCAATTCTATGCCACACTTCACATCAGAGGGTACAGCAGAGATCCGAAGACTTGGGTCCTGGAGTGGATGACCGGCAATGTTCATCACGAAGCCAATGCATTTGACATCATTGAGCTCACTGGCTTGCCCACTCCTGGCGATCTCTTCGAGCAAGGTTGTCAGCTGCATGCTGAAGCTATTGAGAGCATCTTTCAGCGGCCAGAACCTGATATGAGTCAGATGCTCAGCATGATGAAGCCATTGCCCCAAGATGCTGCTTATCCCACAGAGTTCTTCATTGAAGACCTTGAGTACCTGCCAAGAACCATCTATCACATCATCAGGCGAACTCTCTGGCCTATCAAAGGGCACTCTCCAAATGCCAAGCTTCAGGGTGCAATGAAGACTTTGGTCTTCTATATACTTCATGGCAAATGCTTCAATGCACAGGACTTCTTCATACGCCAACTTGCTGCATCAGGCATTGATCTGTTTGGTTTGAAGTTCTACGCCCCTTGGGTCATGCGGTTGATCAAGCTACACTCCGCCATCTCGTATCAGCCCTCAGCCCGCAACCATCGGATCTTCTTGCCTGACGTGGACATGTCTACTGAAGCCATATATTCTGAGCCTGCCAAGCAACCTCTAAGTCTTCAGAATGCAGAACATCAGAGTTTTACTCAGAACGTTGAAGGAGTTGAAGCAGTTTCTTGGGTGTATCCTTTGGCTGGCACTACACGTGCACCACACCCTGCTTCCACTGAAGCCACTGACAGTGCCACTGCTCCAAGACCCAAGAAGCGCACTCGTGTTCTCAACGACCGAGAGCTTCTTGTGGCTCTACATCAGAAACAGGATAGGCATCATGACTGGCTGAAGCGTCAGATGAAAAGCCTCTTGGTGGATGTTAATCGCACTCGAAATATTGCCACCAAGAATGCTTTCGTTGCCCATGAAACCTGTCACCGCACATGGAAAGGGCTCACGATGATGTGTTCTGAAGCTGATCTTCAAGAGGATGGCTTCACTGAGAGATTCAAGTTTGACTCCACACCTCCTCGAAGGGCTGTGCTGCTAGGAACTCCATCCCTTGAAGACTCTGAGTTCTCTTCCTCTGCTGCCACAGTGACTGCCAGAATTATTGAGGAAGAAGACGATGCTACTTCACCGCCACCTCCTTCAGCACCTCCAAGCTCTTCTGCACCACCAAACAATACCAACAACCCTGCTACTTCACCTACTCCTCATGGGAACGAGTAGAGGCTCTATGTCTTCAAACCTTTTTTTCATTACTGACAAAAGGGGGAGAAGCATATGCGATTGATAGTCTTCAAGCGGGTCCATATGGGCGGGTGCTTTATATTTTGCTTCGTGCTTACAACTCTCGTTTTTGCTACATTTGGTTCTTATGAGTTGTAACACTTAAACTAGATGGTCGTCTGCTACTTATTTGCCACCTTGTTTTGCGAAGATAAATTCCGCATGTGCGACGATAAATTCCGCACTTAGCTAATTCTGCAGACGTCCATTTTCCATTATGCATGTCATTATCTTCATATACTTTCACATGCATAGTGGATTGTCATCATAAGTTGAAGTGGATCTCCACAAGTACAACCTGCCATGTGCATTTGCATTCCAAAAGCAAATTAACTCATATGCACATCTTCAGGGGGAGCCCTTGCAACTTATGAAGACAATTCCTTATCCTTTACAATTTCACAGATTATATTCCCCGTTGAAAACTTGAACTAGTTTGTCATCAATCACCAAAAAGGGGGAGATTGTAAGTGCATCTAGTGCCACCCCTAGTTGGTTTTGGAGTATTAACGACAAACCTAGTTGAGGGACTAATGTGTTTGTGAGAATTACAGGATAACACAGGTAGAAGTCCCTCATTGATTCGGTTTTACTACCAGAGATGACCCCTAAAAATGTATGAAGACATTGAAGTCAAAGGTGGTATATGAAGATATTCACATTGAAGACTATGACAAGAGAAGACACTATATGAAGCCTATGGAGCTCGAAGACTTAGATCTTTCGTAGTTCTTTTTCTTTTGTGTTGAGCCATAGGAACCACCGTACTGTTAAGTGGGGTCCAAGAGAACCAGTCAGAATGACTGAAGTGATGCCTAAACCAAAAACCTATGTCTTCGAGTGAAGACTATGAGAGCGAATCTTGTCCAGAGTCGGACAAGTCAGCTTTGCTTGTAGCCCAAGTAAAGTTGCCGTGTGAGTTTGATGCGTTGATGTTATATGCACGAGTAGAACACAAGTGAGTTGTGGGCGATATAAAGTCATACTGCTTACCAGCATGTCAGACTTTGGTTCGGCAGTATTGTTGGATGAAGCGGCCCGGACCGACATTACACGTACGCTTACGCGAGACTGGTTCTACCGACGTGCTTTGCACACAGGTGGCTGACGGGTGTCAGTTTCTCCAACTTTAGTTGAACCGAATGTGGCTACGCCTAGTCCTTGATAAGGTTAAAAGAGCACTAACTTGATGAACTATCATTGTGGTTTTGATGCGTAGGTAAGAACGGTTCTTGCTCAGCCCGTAGCAGCCACGTAAAACTTGCAAAAACAAAGTAAAGGACGTCTAACTTGTTTTTGCAGGGCATGTTGTGATGTGATATGGTCAAGACGTGATGAAATATAAGTTGTTGTATGAGATGATCATGTTTTGTTGAAGTTATCGGCAACTGGCAGAAGCCTTATGGTTGTCTCTTTATTGCATAAGATGCAAGTGCCAAATAATTGCTTTACTTTATCGCTATGCGATAGCAATAGTTGCAAGAGCAATAGTTGGCGAGATGACCATGTGACGACACATTGATATAGATCAAGATGATGGAGATCATGGTGTCATGCCGGTGATGATGGAGATCATGACGATGCTTTGGAGATGAAGATCAAAGGCACAAGATGATGATGGCCATATCATGTCACATATTTTGATTGCATGTGATGTTTACCTTTTATACATCTTTTTTTGCTTAGATCGATGGTAGCATTATAAGATGATCTCTCACTAAATTTCAAGGTATAAGTGTTCTCCCTAAGTATGCACCGTTGCGAAAGTTCTTCGTGCTGAGACACCACGTGATGATAAGCTGTGATAAGCTATACGTTCAAATACAACGGGTGCAAAACAGTTGCACACGCGCAATACTCAGGTTAAACTTGACGAGCCTAGCATATGCAGATATGGCCTCGGAACACTGAAACCGAAAGGTCGAGCGTGAATCATATAGTAGATATGATCAACATAGTGATGTTCACCATTGAAACTACTCCATCTCATGTGATGATCGGACATGGTTTAGTTGATATGGATCACGTGATCACTTAGAAGATTAGAGGGATGTCTATCTAAGTGGGAGTTCTTAAGTAATTTGATTAATTGAACTCTAATTTATCATGAACTTAGTCCTGGTAGTATTAGCATATCTATGTTGTAGATCAGTAGCTCGCGTTTAGCTCCCCTATTTTATTTTTGATATGTTCCTAGAGAAAACTAAGTTGAAAGATGTTAGTAGCAATGATGCGGATTGGATCCGTGATCTGAGGATTATCCTCATTGCTACACAGAAGAATTATGTCCTTGATGCACCACTAGGTGACAGACCTATTGCAGGAGCAGATGCAGACGTTATGAACGTTTGGCTAGCTCAATATGATGACTACTTGATAGTTTAGTGCACCATGCTTAACGGCTTAGAATCGGGACTTGAAAGACGTTTTGAACGTTATGGACCATATGAGATGTTCCTGGAGTTAAAGTTAATATTTCAAGCAAATACCCGAGTTGAGAGATATGAAGTCTCCAACAAGTTCTATAGCTAAAAGATGGAGGAGAATAGCTCAAGCAGTGAGCATGTGCTCAGATTGTCTGGGCACTATAATCGCTTGAATCAAGTGGGAGTTAATCTTCCCGATAAAATAGTGATTGACAGAATTCTCTAGTCACCATCACCAAGTTAGTAGAGCTTCGTGATGAACTATAGTATGCAAGGGATGACAAAAACGATTCCCGAGCTTTTCATGATGATGAAATTGATGAAGGTAGAAATAAAGAAAAGCATCAAGTGTTGATGGTTCACAAGACCACTAGTTTCAAGAAAAGGGCAAAGGGAAGAAGGGGAACTTCAAGAAGAATGACACGCAAGTTGCTACTCATGAGAAGAAGCCCAAGTCTAGACCTAAGCCTAAGACTAAGTGCTTCTACTACAAAGGAAATGGTCACAAGTGGAACTGCCCTAGATACTTGGCGGATAAGAAGGATGGCAAAGTAAACAAAGGTATATTGGATATACATGTTATTGATGTGTACTTTACTAGTGTTTATAGAAACCCCTCGGTATTTGATACTAGTTCAGTTTCTAAGAGTAGTAACTTGAAACGGGAGTTGCAGAATAAACAAAGACTAGTTGAGGGTGAAGTGACAATGTGTGTTGGAAGTGGTTCCAAGATCGATATGATCATCATCGCACATTCCCTATACTTTCGGGATTAGTGTTGAACCTAAATAAGTGTTATTTGGTGTTTGCATTGAGCATGAATATGATTTGATTATGTTTATTGCAATACGGTTATTCATTTAAGTTAGAGAATAATTGTTGTTCTGTTTACATGAATAAAACCTTCTATGGTCATACACCCAATGAAAATGGTCTGTTGAATCTCGATCATAGTGATACACATATTCATAATATTGAAGCCAAAAGATGCAAAGTTAATAATGATAGTGCAACTCATTTGTGGCACTGCCGTTTAGGTCATATTGGTGTAAAGCACATGAAGAAACTCCATGCTGATGGGCTTTCAGAATCACTTGATGCTTGCAAACCATGCCTCATGGGCAAGATGACTAAGACTCCATTCTCCGGAACAATGGAGCGAGCAACTGACTTATTGGAAATAATACATACTGATGTATGCGGTCCGATGAGTGTTGAGGTTCGCGGCGGGTATCGTTATTTTCTGACCTTCACAGATGATTTGAGCAGATATGGGTATATCTACTTGATGAAACATAAGTCTGAAACATTTGGAAGGTTCAAAGAATTTCAGAGTGAAGTTGTAAGTGCATCTAGTGCCACCCCTAGTTGGTTTTGGAGTATTGACGACAAACCTAGTTCAGGGACTAATGTGTTTGTGAGAATTGCAGGATAACACAGGTAGAAGTCCCTCATTGATTCGGTTTTACTACCAGAGATGACCCCTAAAAATGTATGAAGACATTGAAGTCAAAGGTGGTATATGAAGATATTCACATTGAAGACTATGACAAGAGAAGACACTATATGAAGCCTATGGAGCTCGAAGACTTAGATCTTTCATAGTTCTTTTTATTTTGTGTTGAGTCATAGGAACCACCGTACTGTTAAGTGGGGTCCAAGAGAACCAGTCAGAATGACTGAAGTGATGCCTAAACCAAAAACCTATGTCTTCGAGTGAAGACTATGAGAGCGAATCTTGTCCAGAGTCGGACAAGTCAGCTTTGCTTGTAGCCCAAGTAAAGTTGCCGTGTGAGTTTGAAATCTGACCGTTGGAACACGTGTCAGTTCCTTAGTGACCCAGGGTCATTTCGGACAAATCAGGTCGGGTTGCCAAGTGGCTATAAATAGCCCACCCCCTACAACCATAAATGGTTGGCTGCTCAGATTGAAAGTACGGCTTTTGTCATTTGAGAGCAACCCACCTCGAAGCCTTTGAGAGAGAATTCCTTGCGAGGATAAAGCCCTAACCACCAGAGCCAGAGAGAATTGGGCATCACTTAAGTCTTCTTGTCTGTGTGATCTGAAGACTTATTACACTTGAGGACTGTGCATCCTCTAGCCGGTTAGGCGTCGCGTTCTGAGCATCCAAGAGACATTGTGGATTGCCGGTGAACGAAGTCTGTGAAGGTTTGGGAGTCTACCTTGAAGACTTACCAGAGTGATTGGGCGAGGTCTATGTGACCTTAGCTCAGGGAGAATACGGTGAGGACTGGGTGTCCTGAGCTGCGTGTTCAGGACTGGGTGTCCGGGACTGTGTGTCCTAAGGTTTAAATACCTAGCCGCTCCAACTAGACGTACAGTTGTTACAGCAACTGGAACTGGTCCAACAAATCATTGTCTTCAACGAGTCACTGGTTTCATCTTCACTTCCCTTTACTTACTGTTACTCCTTGTGAAGTCATTGTATGTTTGCACTATCATTTGTCTTCACTGAGTGACTGCGTGTTCTGTTTGGCTTCACAATATCTTCCTACCTGATCCTTACTACCTAGCTGCTATTAGTCTTTGTGCTTTCACTTCATTGAATACTTGACTATGGTTTGCCTAGTGTAGTCTACCTTCCGCTGCATGGTAATAGGTTTAATTTTATCGTTTGTCTTTAAAACTTCTATGTTCTGAAGACTTTCATAAAAATCGCCTATTCACCCCCCTCTAGTCGATATAACGCACTTCCAGAAGTGGAAAATCATCGTGACAAGAAAATAAAGTTTCTAGGATCTAATCACAGAGACAAATATTTGAGTTACGAGTTTGGTCTTCAATTAAAAACAATGTGGAATAGTTTCACAAATTCGTGCCACCTGGAACACCACAGCATAATGGTGTGTCCGAACATCATAACCGTACTATTATTGGATATAGTGCAATCTATGATGTTTCCTACTGATTTACCACTATAGTTTTGGGGTTATGCATTAGAGACAGCTGCATTCACGTTAAGAAGGGAACCATCTAAATTCATTGAGACGACACCGTATGAACTGTGGTTTGGTAAGAAACCAAAGTTGTCGTTTCGTAAAGTTTGGGGTTGCGATGCTTATGTGAAAAAGTTTCATCTTGATAAGCTCAAACCCAAGTCGGAGAAGTGCGTCTTCATAGGATACCCAAAAGTAACTGTTGGGTACACCTTCTATCACAGATCCGAAGGCAAGATTTTTGTTGCTGAGAATGGATCCTTTCTAGAGAAGGAGTTTCTCTTGAAAGAAGTGAGTGGGAGGAAAGTAGAACTTGATGAGGTAACTGTACCTGCTCCCTTATTGGAAAGTAGTTCATCACATAAATCTGTTTCTGTGACTCCTACACAAATTAGTGAGGAAGCTAATGATGATGATCATGTAACTTCAGATCAAGTTACTACCGAACCGCGTAGGTCAACCAGAGTGAGATCCGCACCAGAGTGGTACGGTAATCCTGTTCTGGAGGTCATATTAATTGACCATGACGAACCTACAAACTATGAGGAAGCGATGATGAGCCCAGATTCCGCGAAATGGCTTGAGGCCATGAAATCTGAGATGGGATCCATGCATGAGAACAAAGTGTGGACTTTGGTTGACTTGCCCGATGATCGGAAAGCCATAGAAAATAAATGGATCTTCAAGAGGAAGACAGACGCTGATAGTAGTGTTACCATCTACAAAGCTAGACTTGTTGAAAAAGGTTTTGACAAAGTTCAAGGTGTTAACTATGATGAAATTTTCTCACTCGTAGCGATGCTTAAGTCTGTCCAAATCATGTTAGCAAATTGCCACATTTTATGAAATCTGGCAAATGGATGTCAAAACTACATTCCTTAATGGATTTCTTAAAGAAGAGTTGTATATGATGCAACCAGAAGGTTTTGTCGACCCTAAAAGTTCTAACAAAGTAAGCAAGCTCCAGTGATCCATCTATGGACTGGCACAAGCATCTCGGAGTTGGAATATATGCTTTGATAAAGTGATCAAAGCATATAGTTTTATACAGACTTGTGGTGAACCCTGTATTTACAAGAAAGTGAGTAGGAGCACTACAACATTTCTGATAAATATATGTGAATGACATATTGTTGATCAGAAATAATGTAGAATTTTCTGGAAATCATAAAGGAGTATTTGAAAGGAGTTTTTCAAATAAAGACCTTGGTGAAGCTACTTACATATTGAGCATCAAGATCTATAGAGATAGATCAAGACGCTTGATAAGTTTTTCAATGAGTACATACCTTGACAAGATTTTGAAGTAGTTCAAAATGGAACAGTCAAACAAAGAGTTCTTACCTGTGTTACGGGGTGTAAAATTGAGTAAGACTCAAAGCCCGACCACGACAGAAGATAGAAAGAGAATGAAAGTCATTCCCTATGCCTCATCCATAGTTTCTATAAAGTATGTCATGCTATGTACCTAATCTATTGTATACCCTACACTGAGTTTAGCAAGGGAGTACAATAGTGATCTAGGAGTAGGTCACTGAACAACGGTCAAAATTATCCTTAGTGGAATAAGGATATGTTTCTCGATTATGGAGGTGACAAAAGGTTCGTTGTAAAGGGTTACGTCGATGAAAATTTTGACACTGATCCAGATGACTCTAAGTCTCAATCTGGATACATTTTGAAAGTGGGAGCAATTAGCTAGAGTAGCTCCGTGCAGAGCATTGTTGACATAGAAATTTGCAAAATACACACAGATCTGAATGTGGCAGACCCGTAGACTAAACTTCTCTTACAAGCAAAACATGATCACACCTTAGTACTCTTTGGGTGTTAATCACATAGCGATGTGAACTGGATTATTGACTCTAGTAAACCCTTTGGGAGTTGGTCACATGACAATGTGAACTATGGGTGTTAATCACATGGCGATGTGAACTATTAGTGTTAAATCACATGGCGATGTGAACTAGATTATTGACTCTAGTGCAAGTGGGAGACTGAAGGAAATATGCCCTAGAGGCAATAATAAAGTTATTATTTATTTCCTTATATCATGATAACTTTTTATTGTTCATGCTAGAATTGTATTAACCGGAAACATGATACATGTGTGAATATATAGACATACAGAGTATCACTAGTATGCCTCTACTTGACTAGTTAGTTGATCAAAGATGGTGATGTTTCCTAGCCATAGACATGAGTTGTCATTTGATTAACGGGATCACATCATTTGGAGAATGATGTGATTGACTTGACCCATTCTGTTAGCTTAGCACATGATCGTTTAGTATGTTGCTATTGCTTTCTTCATGACTTATAATGTTCCTATGATTATGAGATTATACAACTCCCGTTTACTGGAGGAACACTTTGTGTGCTACCAAACGTCACAACGTAACTGGATGATTATAAAGGTGCTCCGATTAGGATTGGCGTATTTCGAGATTAGGATTTGTCACTCCGATTGTCGGAGAGGTATCTCTGGGCCCACTCGGTAATGCACATCACTATAAGCCTTGCAAGCATTGTAACTAATGAGTTAGTTGCGGGATGATGTATTACAGAACAAGTAAAGAGACTTGTCAGTAACGAGATTGCACTAGGTATTGAGATGCCGACGATCGAATCTCGGGAAAGTAAGATACCGATGACAAAGGGAACAAGATATGTTGTTATGCGGTTTGACCGATAAAGATCTTCATAGAATATGTGGGAGCCAATATGAGCATCCAGGTTCCGCTATTGGTTATTGGCCGGAGACGTGTCTCGGTCATGTCTACATAGTTCTCGAACCCGTAGCATCCGCACGCTTAAAGTTTCGGTGACGATTGTATTATGAGTTTATGTGATTTGATGTACCGAAGGTAGTTCAGAGTCCCGGATGAGATCGGGGACATGACGAGGAGTCTCGAAATGGTCAAGACATAAAGATTGATATATTGGACGACTATATTCGGACATCGGAAAGGTTCCAAGTAATTCGGGTATTTTCGGAGTACCGGGGAGTTACGGGAATTCACAGGGAAAAGTATTGGGCCTTATTGGGCCATACGAGAATAGAGGAGAGAGGCCAAAAGGAAGGAGGCGCGCGCCCCCCCTCTGGTCCGAATTGGACAAGGGGTGCAGCCCCTTTTTCCTTCCCCCTTTCCCCCTCTTTCCTTCTCTCCTACTCCGGAAAGGAAAGGGGAATCCTACTAGGACTTGGGAGTCCTAGTAGGACTCCCCACACTTGGCGCGCCTCTCCCTCTCTCCTTTATATACAGGGGCAGGGGGCACCTCTAGACACAACAATTGATCATTGATCTTTTAGCCGTGTGCGGTGCCCCCCTCCATCATAATCCACCTCGGTCATATCGTAGCAGTGCTTAGGCGAAGCCCTGCGTCGGTAGCATCATTATCACTGTCATCACGCCATCGTGCTGACGGAACTCTCCCTCGAAGCTCTGCTGGATCGGAGTTCGTGGGACGTCATCGAGCTGAACATGTGCTGAACTCGGAGGTGCCGTGCATTCGGTACTTGGACACACTCGGTACGTCGGATGTGAAGACGTACGACTACATCAACCGCGTTGTGCAAACTCTTCCGCTTTCAGTCTACGAGGGTACATGGACACACTCTCTCCTCTCATTGCTATGCATCACCATGATCCTGCGTGTGCATAGGATTTTTTTTGAAATTACTACGTTACCTAACACAAAGTACTTCTAGTTTTATTCTTGTTCTAGGTAAAGCAAACGTTAAGTGTGCGTAGAGTTGTATCGGTGGTCGATAGAACTTGAGGGAATGTTTTTTCTGCCTTTAGCTCATCGTTGGGTTCAACACTCTTATTTATCGAAAAAGGCTACAAACGATCCCCTATACTTGTGGGTTATCAATGCCAGGCGATAAGTTCCGGAGGCCCAAACGAGCGCCGAAACGTGAGGCGCCCTAAGTAAATAAGGTCCAACTCGACGGAGATTCGAGCCTCCACAGTGATGAAGATCAAGTCTGGGAGCCGGGCAGCAAAGGGGAGATCCCCGACCCATCTGTCAAACCAAAACAGGGTGGAAGCTCCTGATCCAACCACGATGGAGGTCCCGTTGCGGAGGATTGGGAGCAACTGGATGACGGATTACCAGAACTGTGAACCACCAGACCGCTGACAAAAGGCGAGCGACTGGCCTTGCAGATATTTGTTTTGGATGATGTCAAGCCAGAGGCCGCCCTCCCCATTCATAATCTGCCACAACCAGCGGGTCAGGAGAGCAACATTCATGCGCTTAGAGGACATGTTCCCAAGCCCGTCCTGGTCACGTGGCTTCCATATGTCGGGCCAACGGACCATATGATACTTCTGCTTATCACCATCCCCGGCCCAGACGAATCTAGCCTGGACCTTGGCGATGTCATGATGGAGAGTCTCATGGAGGCTGTAGAAGCTCATGATGAACGGGAGCAGGCTGGAGAGGGATGAATTGATGAGTATCGTCCGCGCCGCCTTAGACAACAATCTACCTTGCTAGGGCTCGACACGGTGCTGGAGCTTGTTCACTGTTGATCGCAAGTCCGCCACGGATAACCATGAGTCACTAATGGGTATCCCTAGGTAGGTCATGGGGAACGAATCTAGCTGACAATTAAGACGGCCAGTTATACTCTGGCGCTCGGTGGGGGAGTATCCCATCACCATCACTTATGCAGTGACCCGACCTCAAACGGTCAAGTCTCTGTGTTTCAGTGTCATCCCTGGATCGGTAATGCTGACACACACAGTACTCGAAGGATTTATAACAGAGTAGCAATCACACACTTATTACATCAAAGGTCTTGAAAGAGAACTTATTACAATAAGTGTGGCTTAAGGCCATCTAAATAAGATAACAACGGAAGGCTTGGAAGATAAAGCGAGTCCATCAACTCCAACGGCATAGCTGAGTGCATGACAAATGACCTACGACATCTTACTCGTCGTCTGAAAAGTCCGCAACATGATATGTTGCAACCCGAAACGGGTCATCACATGGAATATGCTGGCAATATAACACAAGAGAGCAATGAATAGATAAATGCTATCACTACATGCATATATGGCTGGTGGAGGCTCTATGGTTATATTGTTTTGCGAAAATCCAATTTTTCCCTACAACAAAGGAATATATTTTATTTAACTATCATGGTAGTTGAAACAACATTGAGAAGGTTCCTCCAACTCAATCCCAATTAAAGTAGTCATTAACATCCCAACAAATTAATTAGAGTAATGAAATCAAATCAATAATTCAAGTACCGGATACTCAAGATGTCCATAACTGGGGACACGGCTAACCATGATTAGTTTACACACTCTACAGAGGTTTGCACACTTTTCCCCACAAGACTCGATCTCCTCCGTTGGATTTCTCGCACTACATGGTGTTTGAGAAACGGATGACCGAGACACAGTCTTTCAGAAGCATTAACTCTAACCCTGGGTAGACCATACCAACCTACATCCCCTACATCTGCCAGTCTACCACACTGGAAGAGGTCACACAACATACTCAACTATGCCAGAGCCCATAATGGCTTGTGGCTACACACAGAAGTTTCTAGCATGAATAATCTTATGATCCCTTTGAGCCTGGGTGGCGGACCGTAGGATGATCACACGGGTACTCGGGATATCCTAGGACAACACTGAATTCTCCAGGTGCCCACAAGCAATCCAGCCAGATGTGTATTAAAGTTGCCACCTTAAGTTGAACCATTAATTACTAACTCACATCTGTCATGGATACACTCAAACCCAATCCACGTCTATGAGCATAGCATAGCAATATAAGCATAACGTAGAAGTAACTCCCAGGGGTTGATAATAAAAATGCAATAGGTTCTACCTCATCATCTAATTCCCAAACCCACATGTTAAGAGATCCTACTCATGCAATGTGTGAGGGTTGAAACTAATGCATAAAAACTGGGTAATAAAGGGTTACTTGCCTTGCTGACGATCCGCAAAACCTAAAGACTCGTAGTAGCACACTTCACACTTCGGGTATTCTATCGCAAACAAAACAATAGCATACATAAGCACTCAAGAAAAGATGCACGGGTAAAACTCAAATAAGAAGATCTAACCAGAAAGTTCAACTAAAGAACTCCGGTTTGCAAAAAGAATCGAATCAAACGGAGCAACGAAACTCAAACTATGAAAGAAACAAGATCCGAATACTAATCTGGACTAAAGTCAAATTTTATTGTATCAAAATCTTGTTCAAGTTGGTTAAATGGAAAGAGGGCTTTGAGACGAAGATCTAGGCGCTTGTTTCACCTGATTCAGATAAACGAGCGAAAAGATATACTAGAACAAAGATTAGGGCAGAAATCGCGATCGAAAATAATCACAGAAAAACCCTGGAAAAAGAAAACTGACAAACAGGCTAACGAACGAACGTTCTCTTTCTACGGCTAACGGATGAACGACATTCATTAAAATGAATGTACGGACGAACGTCCGCTATTTAACTAAACCAAAGAAAAAAAACCAAACAAAAACCGATCCAGGGTTTCGAAAAAAAACCCGAATGGTTTTCTTGGGAAAACCGGCGGCGACAGCGGCGGCTACCTCGGCAGCGGGGCGGCGGCGGACGGCAGCGTGGCAAGGCGGCGGCGCAGCGAGGCGGATCGGGCGGTGCGCTAGGGTTTCGGGGCGGGGGCGCGAGCTGGGCCTCGGGGCGCTGCGGCCTCGGCTTATAAGTCCGGCCGGGTGTAGTGTCCTAGCCGGACACGGCCCGGTTAGGTCGGTTACTTTTTTTTAAATCCTGACGCGTAAAAACAAATAAAAGAAATACTAAACGGACTCCAAAAATCCTGATATAAATTTTCACGGTCCTCTAATAATATTGCGGACAAAGTGAACATTTATTTAGGCCTCTAATGCAATTTTGAAAAACAATTTTTTTCCTAATTCAAATAAAATAGCAATAAAACCCAAATAAAATAACTTATTCGATTTTAATATTTTTCCTCCAATATTCCCTTTATTTTGGAGAAGTCATATTATCTCCCCTCATATATTTTAATATGAAATATTTTCAGAGGGAAAAATTAATTAAACCAAATGATTCTCTTTTTAAAATTTGAGAAAGCTCAAATATGAAAATAACGAAATTCCCAACTCTGTCCGTGGGTCCTTGAGTTGCTTAGAATTTCGAGGATCACGAAACGAAATGCGATAAAATCTGATATGCATGAATGACCTATGGATCACATTCCAAATTGAAAATTTGGGATGTTACAAACCTACCCCCCTTAAGATGAATCTCGTCCTCGAGATTCAGGTTTGCTAGAAAATAGGTGTGGGTGGTCTTTGCATAGATCGTCCTCTCGTTCCCAGGTGGCTTCATCCTCTGTATGGTGGCTCCACTAAACTTTGCAAAACTTGATAACCTTGCTACGAGTAACTCGGCTGGCAAACTCGAGAATCTTGACTGGTTTTTTCCTCATATGTCAATCACTATCCAACTGAATTGCTTCCAGGGGCACCATATCTCTCAGAGGGATTTTGGCCATCTCTGCATGGCACTTCTTCAACTAGGAAACGTGAAACACATTATGTACTCCTGACAATCCTTCGGGTAATTCCAACTTATAGGGAACCTCTCCCATGCGTTCAAAAACTCGATACGGTCCTACAAATCTCGGGGCTAACTTTCCCTTAACTCCAAAATGTTTAACTCCTCACAGAGGTGACACTCGCAGATATGCTTTGTCTCTGATTTCATAGACTACCTCCTTGCGTTTTGAGTCTGCATAACTCTTCTGTCTGGACTGAGCTACCTTCAGTCTATCCCGAATTAGTTGAACCTTTTATTCGGATTCCTTAATCAAATCTGGTCCAAACAACTGACGGTCTCCAACTTCATCCCACATTAACGGTGTTCTGGACCTTCGTCCATACAGGGCTTCAAACGGTGCCATCTTCAAACTAGCCTGGTAACTATTGTTGTGTGAGAACTCTGCGTAGGCAAGTTGTCGTCCCAACTAGATCCATAATCAAGCGCACAAGCTCTCAACATGTCCTTCAGAATCTGATTTACTCTCTCGGTCTGTCCATCTGTCTGCGGATGAAATGCGGTACTGAACTCTAGCCTGGTTCCCAAAGTTTGGTGCAGCTGGTGCCAAAACTTTGAAGTAAACTGCGTTCCTCTATCCGATATGATGGTCCTCGGAACTCCATGCAAACATACGATCCTGGTCATATATATCTTGGCCAACTTCGCACTTGTATAGGTGGTTTTCACTGGGATAAAGTGAGCTACTTTGGTCAAGCGGTCCACTACTACCCAGATAGAATCATATCCCGATCGGGTCCTGGGTAACCCGGTGATAAAATCCATGCCAAGATTATCCCACTTCCATTCGGGTATCGGCATAGGCTGCAGTAATCCTGCTGGCTTCTGATGTTCTGCCTTCACTCTCTGACATACATCACATATGGCTACATACTCGACAATATCCTTCTTCATTCTAGTCCACCAGAAATGCTCCTTCAAATCCAAATACGTCTTGGTGTTTCCGGGGTGTATCGAGTATGGCGAGTAATGAGCTTCCTGTAATATCAACTTACTGATCTCGGCATTATTGGGTACATATATACGGTCCTCAAACCACAGGGTGTCATGTTCATCCTCACGAAAACCTTTGGCTTTGCCTTCAGCCATCTTCTCCTTTATCTCGGCAATTTCTTTGTCATCCTTCAGACCTTCTCGAATCTTTCCCAACAATGTCGACTGAACTTCCATGGTTGTAACAAAACCTCTAGGGACGATCTCCAAATGAAGCTCCCTGAGATCTTCTGCTAACTCCCTTGGCAAACCTTCTGTTACTAGGGTATTGGCATAACTCTTCCGGCTGAAAGCGTCTGCTACGACATTGGCCTTGCATGGATGATAGTGCAACTTCATATCATAATCCTTTATAAGCTCCAACCATCTCCTCTGCCTGAGGTTCAACACCTTCTGTGTGAAAATGTACTTCCAACTCTTATGATCCGTGTACACATCACAACGGTTCCCAATAAGAAAATGTCTCCAGGTTTTGAGTGCATGCACTACAGTTGCTAACTCCAAATCATGCGTGGCATAATTCAACTCATGCGGGCGAAGTTGTCGTGAGGCATCCAAAACAACTCTTCTGTCTTGCATAAGTACACTTCCAAGTCCTAAGCGAGACACATCGCAATACACTTGGAAATCCTTACGTATATCTAGCGGAATCAGCACTGGGGCCATAATCAAACGTTTCTTCAACTCCTGGAAACTTGCTTCACATTCTTCAGTCCAATGGAACTTGGTGTCCTTCTTCAACAATGTCGTCATAGGTTTCGCAATCTTGGAAAAATTCTCAATGAATCTCCGGTAGTATCCCGCGAGTCCAAGAAAACTACGGATCTCTCCAACTAAGGTGGGTGCCAACCAGTTAGTGACTGACCGAACCTTGGTAGGATCCACTGCTATACCTTCTCCTGATATAACATGTCCAAGAAATCCAACTTCCTTCAACCAAAACTCACATTTGCTAAACTTGGCATATAACTGATGTTCCCTGAGCTTCTCAAGAACGAAACGCAAATGCTCCTTGTGTTCCTCTTCATCCTTTGAGTATACCAAGATATCATCAATGAACACCACAACAAACTTATCCAAGAATTCCTTGAACACCTTATTCATCATTCTCATGAAGTAGGCAGGGACGTTAGTCAGTCGAAATGACATAACCGTATACTCATATAGCCCATACCTTGTGGTGAAAGCTGTCTTAGGTATATCCTTTTCTTGAATCTTCAGCTGGTGGTACCCTGATCGCAGATCAATCTTGGAAAATACTTTAGCTCCATGCAACTGATCAAACAAATCATTGATCATCGGCAGTAGGTACTTGTTCTTGATCGTCACTTCATTCAATGCGCGATAATCAACAACCATTCTTAGAGATTTATCCTTCTTCTCAACCAAGAGCACTGGGGCTCCCCATGGTGATGAACTTCGTCGAATGTAACCCTTCTCCAATAACTCCTTGATCTGCTTCTTAATCTCCTCCAGATCATTTGTGGGCATCCGGTAGGGTCTCTTCGATATCGGTCCGGTGCCTGGCAATAGCTCTATCAAAAACTCAATATCACGGTCGGGCGGCATGCCTGGTAATTACTCTAGAAATATATCCGGGTAATCCTTCACTACAGGCACTTCTTCCTGAACAACTCCCATGAGAGAATTTACGTGAGTACTCTTAGGAGTATGCCGGGATACATACTTGATCCTTTTTCCCTCCGGGGTGGTGAGAAAAATCGACTTACTAGCGCAATCAATGTTTCCTCCATACTTCGATAACCAATCCATATCGAGTATCACATCAAATCCTTGGGATTCCAAAATTATTAAGTCTGAGGGGAAAACATGGCTGCCAATGGTTAAGGGTAACCGGTCGCACCATCGGCTGGCCATATACTCTGCACCTGGTGAACTCACTAGCAAGGGTGTACTAAGGGCTAAGGTGGGTAACTTAAACTTGTCCACAAAACCCCTTGAAATGTATGAATGCGATGCACCAGTATCGAAAAGAACTATTGCGGTAAATGACTTAACCAAAAACTTACCGATAACTGCATCTGGCTGCTCTTCAACCTCCTCCACATTCACGTGGTTCACTTGTCCCTTGTTGAATGGGTTGGGCTTCTTCCCAGAGTTTCCATTCCCATTCCCATTCTTTGCTTCTGAACACTCGGTGGCATAGTGTCCCTCGGTGGCAGTTGGTTAAACAGAAAGAGGGCTTCGAGACGAAGATCTAGGCGCTTGTTTCACCCGATTCGGATAAACGAGCGAAAAGATATACTAGAACGAAGAGTAGGGCAAAAAATCGCGATAAAAAATAATCACGGAAAAACCCTGGAAAAAGAAAACTAACAAACAGGCTAACGAACGAACGTTCGCTGTCTGCGTCTAACGGATGAACAACATTCGTTAAAACGAACATACGGACGGATGTCTGCTATTTAACTAAACTGAAGAAAAAACCGAACAAAACTGAAAAAACAGATCTAGGGTTTTGAAAAAAACCGAATGGTTTTCTCACGAAAACTGGCGGCGGCGGCGCGGCGAGGCGGATCGGGCGGATCGGGCGGCGTGCTAGGGTTTCGGGGTGGGGGCGCGAGCTGGGCCTCGGGGCGCTGCGGCCTCGGCTTATAAGGCCGGCCGTGTGCAGTGTCCTAGCCGGACACGGCCCGGTTAGGTCGGTTACTTTTTTTTAAAATCCTGACGTGGAAAAACAAATAAAAGAAATACTGACCGGACTCCAAAAATCCTGAAATAAATTTTCACGGTCCTCTAATAATATTCCGGACAAAGTGAACATTTATTTAGGCCTCTAATGCAATTTTGAAAAACACATTTTTTCCTAATTCAAATAAAATAGCAATAAAACCCAAATAAAATAACTTATTTGATTTTAATATTTTTCCTCCAATATTCCCTTTATGTGGAGAAGTCATATTATCTCCTATCATATATTTTAATATGAAATATTTTTGGAGGGAAAAATTAATTTAAACCAGATGATCCTATTTTCAAAATTTGAGAAAACTCAAGTACGAAAATAACGAAATTCCCAACTCTCTTCGTGGGTCCTTGAGTTGCTTAGAATTTCGAGGATCGTGAAATGAAATGCGATAAAATATGATATGCATGAATGACCTATGTATAACATTCCAAATTGAAAATTTGGGATGTTATAACTTCGCTCTTGTCGAAGTTGATTTTGAGTCCCGACATTTATTGAAAGTAGAGGAGTAGGAATTCCAGGTTTGTGATGTCGGCCATGGAGGCTTCTACCATGATGATGGTGTCATCAGCATATTGTAGGAGGGATACCCCACTCCCTCCCACAAGGTGCAGAACTACACCTCGGATATGACCCGCAGCTTTAGCCTTGTCAAGCATGGTAGCTAGAGCATCGACCATCATGTTAAACAGGAAGGCGGAGAAAGGGCCACCTTGCCTAACCCCACATAATGTGGGGAAGTAGGGACTGACCTGCCATTGATGTGCACCGCAGTCCACCCAGAGGAAATCATTTGCATGGCCCGGGTGACCCATCGGTCATCGAAACCTTTTCGAAGTAAACTTCCCGAAGGAAGGACTAGCAGACCGTGTCATAGGCTTTGTAGAAGTCTATCTTTAGGAAGATGTCCTTGAGGTGCTTGAGGAGACCTCATGAAGGACCTCGTGAAAGACCAGGACCCCATCCAGGATATACCGACCTTGGATGAAAGCTGACTAGTCGGGGTGGGTAATGGGATCGACTTGAGGGGTCACCCTATTACCGCACCCCTCCGCCAAGATGCGTAAGACCACATTGATCACTGTGATTGGGCAGAACTGGCGAATGTTGGAAGCTCCGATGACCTTGGGGATGAGTGTGATGATCCCATAGTTAAGGCAGGAGAGGTCAATTGCACCTACATAAAACACCTCGAAGAGGGCCATCACCTCCTGCCTAATGATTGTCAGGAAACGTAGTAGAAAACAAAAAAATTCGCCCTATGATCACCCAGGAACAATATGAAGATGCATAACGGGTTTGGATTAATGATTGTTACTGACTCAGGGAGTCAGCAGAAGTAGACGAGTCAGTGTAGATCGTACTTGGAGTCCCTCAAACATCGATGACGATCCCGCAAACTGCCCTCGAACAATCCCTCGAACGGAAGACCAAAAGCATGGCCTCTGTACTTGGTTGAAAGCATACAATCTTCACAATCCGTCAGCACTTCGCCGTCCAGAGCTAATCATCACCGGAGAATTAGAGGGAGGAGATTAGAACCAATGGGGCTTCTAATTATGAGGATTAGCGGCATCTAGGACTAGCTCTAATTAGTCAACTAGAACCAGCAAGAACTAGAACTAGATCAACTAAAGAAGGCTCCAAAACTTGTGTTCACAATAGAACAAAATCCCCTAGTATATATATGTTGAAGGGGAGGGGGGGGGGCATCCACCAAAGGGGAAGGATCCCCATTGGTGTGCCAGCCTTGGGGGGGGAGTCTAACTCCCACCCACTAGTAGGATTCTGGCCCCTTGATAGGAAGGGGGGCGCCACTTTCGTATGGGCCTTTGTGGCCCATATCTCCTTCCACCACTTGGCCTTTTAAGGCCCGTTGATATTAATTTAAATATATAAATATTCTAAATATTTTCAGACCATTATATAAATAATTTAACATCCCTGGAAGCATTTTCTACCAATATATATTAATCAGTAATAGATGGTATTACCCGATATTCATTGAAACCCTTTCGGTGACCCCGAAACGCTTCCGGAACCTCTCAAAACTATTCTGGATTTTAATGAAACAATTCCACAAATATATTATCACCACTCCCGTCACACTAACACTTAGAAGATCGTGATTACCTTAAGCTTGTGACCACGTAGGTTCAATAAATCATAGACATGAATGAAACCCGTTCATTCAATGACCGACAGCGGAACCATGGACATCCATATCGGTCCCTATGATTACACAAATGATATTCTAGTGAACCTTTGGTTATTTTCTGATGTTCCCTCTGCTTTGCGATACTTTACAAAACCCGGTGTGCATTAGTATCCTCTTGAGTCATCATCATGCTTACTATACCATTGCTCTCGTTACCGGTTTTGTTCTTTTTCTCGTTGACATGTTCCGGCATCCCCGTGACGTATTCACCTGTGTCTGGCATCTTTTCTCCCAATCTAAGTGCAGGTTGAGGTGCACGCAAGCTGCACCGATACTGAAAGTGAAGGAACTTTTGCAATATTAAACCTTTATATGAAGTATATGCATGATACCTTGAAGCATCAAATCTCAAAGTGAAGGAAGTTTTGCAATATTAAGACCGGTCGGATTCAAGAGTAAAGAAAATATTCATCAGTCATTCATATGTGAGATGCTGATTCAAGAGCAGAGAAGGTTGTCGGTCGCCAGCAAGGTCATATTGGTTTGGGTAAAATGTAAGGGAATGCCTAGAAAGCACTCTATACCTACAGGAATAAAATGAACCAAATATTCTAGTGCCAGAACATACAGATTGTAGTACAAAGATAATCATAAAGTGACAACATTAAATATAAGTAATCTTGAGAAGATGATCTCATCATATAGTGCATAATGTTAATTTCGGTGGATGAATAAAAATGTAGCAAGAAGCTAGCATATCATCACTGCCTACCTCTATGGTGTAGGATTGCCAGCGGTCAGAAGGTTGAATAGAGATAAGAGGCAGCTATATGGGACCATCCTAATGCACAAAAGCAAGGGAAGGGGAAGGAATTGGTGGAATGCAACAATAAGTGCTTGAAAGATCAAAAGCATGAATAAACATCAGTGCGTACCTTCATGCAGTAGCAGAAGCAGGAACTGGTGGATTCCTCACGGCATGCGGCCTGCTGCAAAATCAAGATATATAGGTTCATGGAGCCATCCCCAAAAATAAATGAAAAGAAAGATAATGGACACAAACACTATGGTGAAGAGAATAGAGAGATTACATGAATCAAAAGGGAAATTGCGATATTAATCAACAATCTTGATTGCTCATGAAGAACTCTATGCAACACTTAATTATATAGAAATAGTCAAAATAGAAGAAAAAATTATCAACTTAGCTGGAGTGTGTAGCCTGCTGTTGCAATGAGGCAACCGCGGTGGCATCCGTAGGAGCATCAATGCTTCCGATGTGGGTCGCTGGTGTTTGTGGCCAGCTTTTCCGGCACATGTGTTGGCAGTGGACGCAAGAAGAGGTTGCGGCTGGTTTGGGTGGCGCAGACGGCCGGTGGAGAAGCAGCACTGGAGCTACCTTGGATGGAATGATGACATGGACGGGGGGAACCGCGGAAGGACCGGGGCACTGCCATCTTGACGATGCAGGCACCACACCAGCGAAACATAGCCCCAGAGAATCCTGGAGTGCTATGGAGGCAAGCCAAATCAGCGGTCGTGCCGGAGAGCACCTGGCGTGGAGATGGGATCCTAGTCGCCGCCACCTTGTATTGTAGACATGATAAGATTTCTGGAGGTGGCTTGATGGGCTGCCTCTTGCGTCGAACATCTAGGCGGCAGGAGGGGAGAAAATAAAATATGGTATGGGAGGAAGAGAAGATTGCGCTGAACCCACGCAACGGAGCAGTGGTCAATTGGGCATTAATTGTAGAGCACACATTAGAGGGTCAATGGAGATAATCGCGGCTGTGGGCATCGAGCTACAACTGATACAATGGCAAACGCAATTGAGATGGCATGGTTGATGACGTGGATAGCTTGCATGGTTAGATAAATAGGTTAGTGGGGATGAATCTCTTAGTTATATAGGATTCTTCTTCTAACAACTGAGCACAATTTTCCTTCCCCTCATTTTCATGAAAGACATTATAAAGATGAATAATATGAGGCAACCTCAATTCCAATTTTTTTTATTTTTCTTTTATAAACCAAACTAGTGATAGAACAAGAAACTAAAACATTCAATTGCAAGATCTAAAGATATACCTTCAAGCACTCACCTCCCCGGCAACAACACTAGAAAAGAGCTTGATGTCTACTACGCAACCTTTCTTGTAGACTCGTGTTGGGCCTCCGAGACAGAGTTTTGTAGGATAGTAGCAATTTTCCATCAAGTGGGTGACCTAAGGTTTATCAATCCGTAAGAGGCGTCGGATGAAGATGGTCTCTCTCAAACAACCCTGCAACCAAATAGCAAAGAGTCTCTCGTGTCTCCAACACACCCAATACAATGGTAAATTGTATAGGTGCACTAGTTCGACGAAGAGATGGTGATACAAGTGTAATATGGATAGTAGATATAGGTTTTTGTAATATGAAAATATAAAAAAGCAAGGTAACTAGTAACAAAAGTGAGCAAAAATGGTATTGCAATGCTTGAAAACAAGGCCTAGGGTTCATACTTTCACTAGTGCAAGATCTCTCAACAATGAAAACATAATTGGATCATATAACAATCGCACAACGTGCAACAAAGAATCACTCCAAAGTTATTATCTAGTGAAAAACATAAGAAGAAGTTGTTGTAGGTAGCAAACCACCTCAAAGTTATCCTTTGCTATCAATCTATTGAGTCGCCCCTATAAGTGTCACAAACAACCCTAGAGTTCGTACTAAAATAACACCATATGAAAACACATCAATGAACCCTAATGTCACCTACATCAATGTCACCACAAGTATCCATGGGTCAATTATACAATATGCATCAAACAACTTCAGATTCGTAATATTCAATCCAACACAAGGAATCTCAAATAGTGCCCCAAGATTTCTACATGAGAAACAAGGATGAAAACGTGCATCAACCCCTATGCATAGATTACCCCAATGTCACCTCGGGAATCCGCGAGTTGAGTGCCAAAATATACATCAAGTGAATCAATATGATACCCCATTGTCACCATGGGTATTCATATGGATGACATACATCAAGTGTTCTCAAATACATAAAAGTATTCAGTCCGATAATAACGAAATATCAAAGGTAAAATTCAATTCATCACAAGAAGGTAGAGAGGGGAGAACACCATAAGATCCAACTATATTAACAAAGCTCGCGGTACATCAAGATCGTGCCAAATCAAGAACATGAGAGATAGAGAGAGAGATCAAACACATAGCTACTAGTACATACCCCTAGCCTCGAGAGTGAACTACTCCCTCCTCATCATGGTGGCCGCCGGGATGATTAAGATGGCCTATGGTGGTAATTCCCCCTCTGACCGAGTGCCAAAACAGGCTCCCGATTGAGTTTTCATGGATACAGAGGCTTGCGGTGGCGGAACTTCTCATCTAGGTTCTTTCTGGGGGTTTGGGTATTTATAGGAATTTTTGGCATTGGTATCACGTCAAGGGGGTCCACGAGGCAGCGAGAAGCTCGCTCCAAGCACCTTGGGGGGTAGGGCACACCTAGCGAGCTTGTTGTGCCCTCATGGGTCTTCTGGTCCTCCCACAATGCTTCAGGGGTCTCTTTTGGTCCACAAAAAATCACTGTAAATTTTTAGCCCATTTCGAGAACTTTTATTTCTGCACAAAAAGCGACACCATGGTAGTTCTGCTGAAAACAGCGTCAGTCCGGGTTAGTTCTAATCAGATCATAAAAAACCATATAAAATTGTTGCAATCATGGCGTGAATACTTCACAAATTATAGATACGTTGGAGATCTATCAAGATGTAGAAGCACAAACTCACACCAAAATGGGACGGGCCATTCGTAATCGATCATGTTCTCATTGGAGGGGCTTATGGCATTCGGGACCCGGCGGATGCGCGATTGGAGCCTAACCCCTAGAACGCCGCATTGCTCCGATGTTTCTATGGCTAAAAAGCATCCCCTTCCCATGTATATACGCTTTTTCTTTCTGAAATTTAGCTTTACTCTATAGTTCACTCTCCTCGGATACATCTTTACATGTATTTCCCTGGGGGATATGACTAATATAGCATGTCCTTTCAAATATGCGTCTTCCCATTCAGCTACTCTATCGTCTTTAAAGCCAAAATATGCACTGATTTGACTTAATATTTGGCCAAGCTGGGTTGCCTAGCTCCTGTGTTTTCCCCTTACGTTCTTGATTATTCGGCTAAGGGGCCAAGGGAGCACTGTTGTGATTGTTACTCCCGGGTCATCCAGATCAGTACCTCAGACGGGTAAAGCCGAAAGATATCATTCTTAATGAACATAATTGGTTGACCATGACATAGGAGAAGAATGGCTCAGATCTCTAAAACCCCGACCATGGGCTTTACCCCCAAGGTCACCCATCCTCGGACACACGTGTTTGCCATGACCCCCCGAGAAAAGGAACTGTTGGAAGAACTATTTTTCTCGGAAGATGTTTCTTACGTTAAGCAGTAATATAACATAACTTTTTGCTCCAATTTTGTCTTCCGCACCACGTAGCTCGATTGCCTTATCACCCGAAATATCTGGCCTAATCTTTCGGGTCGGAAGTAAGGGACACTCCTCGGCCAATGGACAAGGAGGTGAAAGCCGATGGCTGGTTGACAAAGTTTGGATAGGCATACTGGTTTATTAAATGACGTAAAGTACTGGGATACATAGAGTCATCATACAGTACATTTTATCGAGCCTGTCTTTCAAATAATCAAGCACGTAGTCTCCCCGAGAGAAACGAGTGACATGCATCACGTTATCATACACAAGGCTTGTTAGCACTTCATTCCTGTTAGGGCCCACAGGCCCAACTCGGCAAGATGCGCTGTCTCTACGGTAGTGTAACAGGTCTTGACCATTGCCCATGCCTCCCTCACTCCCTCCCTACAAGCCAATATCTTCCAAGCTTCTATTCAGCACCAGGCCCCCTTAAGTCGCTCGGCTAGGATGGACATGTCTTGGGCACACTTTCTTCCTCGGGCCATAAAGCCTTGAAAACAACCCTCATAGCCCTCCGTGCCTTCTCAAGCACCTCGGAAAGCCTTGTCAAAGCATCTTTGGGCAATGGGTTAGGAGCCCCGAGCGACCGACCTGTAAATAAATCTATCAAGTGAGTCAGCCTATTGAACATTGCACCGGTTTCTTCCTAAGAGCAATTTTAAAACAGAGAAAGGCACACTTACCGGACATGGCTTCATTCATCTTACGATCCTTCGCCTCGGCGAGGGCCAGCTAAGCTTTCAGATCTTCAATTTCCTGGCCTATTGGGAATTCTTCGCCTTAAGCGCGTTCGTGTCTTCCATGCTCCGTGTCAACATGCGGTGGCCAGCCTAACGCCGCGACTCCGCATAGAGTAGTCTTCACGGGCATGCTTGAGGTCCTTTTCAAGCTGACCATGGGCTTCCGCTACTACAATATATGGTGTTGTTGCATGATCCAAAGTTCTTCATAAAAAGAACGCCACATAAGCAGACGTACCTACCATGCACTTCTCTGTTGAAATTTTTAACTCGCTCCATCTCAGACAACGCAACATTTAGCTTTGTTTCTATCAGGGAGAGCCCTTTAGAGAGCTCGTTATTCCACTCCCACGAATCCTGTTCAAGGTAGAGTTTTTTAAGCCCCGATACAATCACCTATGCCCATATCAAGGCTTAGGGGCTACTGACATATTCGGCAGCTCAGTTTACCCTCAAGCAAACAATTTCCTATCAGCACAATGAATCCCTAAAATTAATCAAGCTCGAAAGCACCTTACATGCAAGCCCCTAGACAAAACATGCATTGCCTTTTCGAAGACTGAACGGGTTGCCCCGAGGTAAGCATCCACTGAACTTAGAGCATTAAGCTCTTGGCTGGAAAAGGTGGAGCTCCTCAAGGAGGCCTTCTGCCGCTGATGGTTCGTGGCACTTTCGACCTCTAAGGTGGTGGCCGAACAGGTCCCGGAATCCTCTGGATGGGGTGCTTCGGGGATAACCCCCAAGATGGGAATGGGTTCTATGCCGCTCCTCGAAGTTGCGGTCCCCATGATGCTGGACTCCTCCGTCACAGTAGGATGGGTGGACCACCTATAAAAGGAACGAAAGAATCAAGTCTATGATGAGCTATCTTCGGAGGAAAGTAACAAGAGTGCTACTGAAGTAAATATGCCCTAGAGGCAATAATAAAGTTGTTATTTCATATTTCCTTATATCATGATAAATGTTTATTATTCATGCTAGAATTGTATTGACCGGAAACCTTGATACATGTGTGAATACATAGACAAAACACTGTGTCCCTAGTGAGCCTCTACTAGACTAGCTTGTTGATCAAAGATGGTTAAGGTTTCCTAACCATGGACATAAGTTGTCATTTGATAACGGGATCACATCATTAGGAGAATGATGTGATGGACAAGACCCATCCGTTAGCTTAGCATAATGATCGTTAAGTTTTATTGCTATTGCTTTCTTCATGATTTATACATATTCCTTTGACTATGAGATTATGTAACTGCCGAATACCGGAGGAACACCTTGTGTGCTATCAAATGTCACAACGTAACTGGGTGATTATAAAGATGCTCTACAGGTGTCTCTGAAGGTGTTTGTTGGGTTGGCATAGATCGAGATTAGGATTTGTCACTCCGAGTATCGAAGAGGTATCTCTGGGCCCTCTTGGTAATGCACATCATGATAAGCATTGCAAGCAATGTGACTAATGAGTTAGTTACGGGATGATGCATTACAGAACGAGTAAAGAGACTTGCCGGTAACGAGATTGAACTAGGTATGAAGATACCGACGATCAAATCTCGAGCAAGTAACATACCGATGACAAAGAGAATGACGTATGTTGTCATTGCGGTTTGACCGATAAAGATCTTCATAGAATATGTAGGAACCAATATGAGCATCCAGGTTCCACTGTTGGTTATTGATCGGAGATGTGTCTCACGCATGTCTACATAGTTCTCGAACCCGTAGGGTCCGCACGCTTAACATTTGATGCTGATTTGTATTATAAGTTATGTGTTTTGGTGACTGAAGATTGTTCGGAGTCCCGGATGAGATCACGGACATGACGAGGAGTCTCGAAATGGTCTAGAGGTAAAGATTGATATCTTGGAAGATAATATTTGGACACCAGAATGGTTTCAAAGTGGTTCAGATATTTATCGGAGTACCGAGGGGTTACCAGAACCCCCCGGGGAAAGTTATGGGCCAACATGGGCCATAGGGGAAAGAGATGGCAGCCCACAATGGGTGGCACGCCCCCCCATGGGCAGTCCGAATTGGACAAGGGGAGGGTGCGGGGCCCCCCTTTCCTTCTCCCTCTCCCTCTACTTCCCCTTTGCCCCTCCGAAAGAAAGGAAGGGGGGCGACTAGGACTAGGAGTCCAAGTCGGTTCCCCCCATGGTGCACCCCTAGGGCCGGCCTCCTCCCTCTCCTCCTTTATATACGGGGGCAGGGGCACCCCAAAGCACATCAGTTGTTCTCTTAGCCGTGTGCGGTGCCCCCCTCCATAGTTTACTCCTACAGTCATATTTTCATAGTGCTTAGGAGAAGCCCTACACGGATCACATCACCATCACCGTCACCATTCCATCGTGCTAATGAAACTCTCCCTCGACACTTTGCTGGATCTAGAGTTCGAGGGACATCATCGAGCTGAATGTGTGCTGAACTCAGAGGTGTCATACATTCGGTGCTTGATCGGTTGGATCGCGAAGATGTTCGACTACATCAACCGCGTTATCCTAACGCTTCCGCTTTCGGTCTACGAGGGTACGTGGACACACTCTCCCCCTCTCGTTTCTATGCATCTCCTAGATAGATCTTGCGTGATCATAGGAATTTTTTTGGAATTGCATGCTACGTTCCCCAACAACTACCTGTGTGGGGAAGAGCCATCCTGGTCTGCTTCCATGGCTGCCGTGTGCGGACGAGCTCCCTGTGTTTCTGATGCGGGCCCCCCTTGAGGAGCCGTGTTTCCGTGTGGGAATTATGAACGTAGGCCCTTAGGAAGAGAAGTAAGGGTGTTGGGGCCCCATGACTTCGAGTTCTCTTTCGAGTGGAAGTGGGAGAAGACTTTACCGATGAAGCCGGTCGTGTTACCGCCAGATTAGGCATGATGGTCACTTTTGACCTGTCTAGGCTCTGATACATCTCCGCCGTATCTTCTTTTCCAAAAATTTTGCTCTTGTTTTGGACTTTAATTTACATGATTTAAATGAAACTAACACAGACTTATGCAGTTTTCAGCAGAATTTCCATGGTGTTGTTTTTGTGCAGAGATCAAAGTTCTCGGATTGACCTGAAAATTTACGGAGATTTTTTATGGAATATATAGAAAATACTAGTGGAAAAATATACCTAAGGGGGCCACCCAAGATCCAGAAGCTTAGGGGGCGTGCTCACCCGCCTAGGGCGTGCCCGATGAATTTGTGCCCCCCTGGACCTCCGGCAACCCTAACTCCAACTTCATATATACCTATTTGCCAAGAAAAAACCCAGAGAGAAGGATTCATCGCATTTTATGATATGGAGCCACCGCCATCTCCCGTTCTTCATCGGGAGGGCTGATCTTGAGTCCGTTCGGGGCTCCGGAGGGTGGAATGCGATGTCATCGTCATCATCATCAACCTTCCTCCATCACCAATTTCATGATGCTCACCACTGGGATGAGTAATTTCTTTGTAGGCTTGCTGGATGATGATGGGTTGGATGAGATTTATCATGGAATCGAGTTAGTTTTGTTAGGGCTTGATCCCTAGTATCCACTATGTTCTGAGATTGATGTTGCTATGACTTTTCTATGCTTAATGCTTGTCACTAGAGCCCGAGTGCCATGATTTCAGATCTGAACCTATTATGTTTTCATGAATATATGTGTGTTATTGATCCTATCTTGCAAGTTATATGCACCTATTACGTGTTATGATCCGCATACCCCAATGTGACAATAATTGGGATTCTTTCCGGTGATTACCGTAGTTTGAGGAGTTCATGTATTCACTAAGTGCTAATGCTTTGTTCCAGTTCTTTGTAAAAAGGAGGCCTTAATCACTTAGTTTCCTTATGGACCCCGCTGCCACGGGAGGGTAGGAAAAAGTTGTCATGCAAGTTTTTTTCCATAAGCATGTACGACTACATATAGAATACATGCCTACATTACATTGATGAATTGGAGCTAGTTCTGTGTCGCTCTAGGTTATAACTGCTACATGATGAATACCATCCAATGCAATTATCCATCAATGATCCAATGCCTATGCTTTTCATATATTGATCTTTGCTAAGTTACTTTCATTGTTGCTGCTGTTACGATCACTAAAAAATTGCTACTGTTTCTATTGCTACCTGCTACTTCTTGAGCTTGTGTTGGTTTTGCCCTTGAAGAGGAAAGGGTGATGCAAGAAAGTAGAGATAAGTATTTCGCTTAGTGAAGAACCAAGGTATCAATCCAGTAGGAGGAACACACAAGTCTCCAATGATAGCACCTTCACAAACGAACAAATACTTGCACCCAACGCAATAAAGGGGTTGTCAATCCCTTCAAGGTTACTTGCAAGTATGAGATCTGATAGAGATAGGTATAAAAGGTAAATAGAAGTGCAAAATAAAGTAAATATAAATAAATTGCAGCAAGGTATTTTTGCGTTTTCGGTTTTATATATCTAAAAATAATATGATGAGAATAGACCCGGGGCCATAGTTTTCACCAGAGGCTTCTCTCTTGAAAGAACACATACGGTGGGTTAACAAATTATTGTTGAGCAACTAATACAAAAGAGAATAATTATGATGATATATAAGGCAATGATCATGAATATAGGCATCACGTTCATGAAAAGTAGACCGACTCCTGCTTACATCTACTACTATTACTCCAAACATCAACCACTATCCATCATGCATCTAGTGTATTAAGTTAACAAGAACGTAGTAACGCCTTAAGCAAGATAATATGATGTAGAGAGATAGACCCAATCAATATGAATAAACCTTGCCTTTTTATCCTTAATGGCAACAATACAAATAGATGTCATGTCCCTTTCTGTCACTGGGATTGAGCACCGCAAGATTGAACCCATTACAAAGCACCTCTCCCATTGCAAGAAAAATCAATCTAGTTGGCCAAACCAAATCAATAGATCGGAGAGAAATACAAATATATCTTAATCATGCATAAAAGAGTTCAGAGAAGACTCAAATAATATTCATAGATAATTTGATCATAAACCCACAATACATCATATCTCAACAAACGCACCGCAAAAGAAGATTACATCGAATTGATCTCCAAGAACATCGAGGAGAACATTGTATTGAAGATCAAAGAGAGAGAAGAAGACATCTAGCTACTAGCTATGGACCCATAGGTCTATGGTAAACTACTCACACATCATCGGAAGGACAACAAGGTTGATGTAGAGGCCCTTTGTGATTGAATCCCCCTCCGGTAGAGTACCAGAATAGGTCTCCAGATGGGATCTCACGAGGACAGAAACTTGTGGCGGTGTAAAAGTATTTTTGGTGTGCCCCATGGTATACGGGGAATATTTGGCTATTTATTGAGTTGATATTAGGGTTAGAGGGGCAATTGGGGACCCACAAGCTCTTAGGGCGCCCCCTAGGGCACGCCTAGTGAGCTTCTGGCTCACCGTGGCCCTTCTTGCCTCCTCCCGAAGCTTCCTACGTGTCTTCTTGTCCAAGAAAAATCATGAAAAAGTATTGTTCTATTTGGACTCTGTTTGGTATTGATTTTCAACAAAAGACAAAAAGAAGGAAAAAACAACAACTGCCACTTGACACTAGGTTAATAGGTTAGTCCCAAAAAATGATATAAAATAGCATAATAATGCATATAAAATATCCAAGATGAATAATATAATAGCATGGAACAATAAAAAATTGTAGATATGTTGGAGACGTATCAAGCATCCCAAGCTTAATTCATGCTCATCCTTGAGTAGATAAATGCTAAAAACAGAATTTTTGATGTGGAATGCCACCTAACATGTTTATCAATGTAATATTTCTTTATGTGGCATGAATATTCAGATCCATAAGATTCAAAACAATAGTTTAATATTGACATAAAAACAATAGTACTTCAAGCATAGTAAAAAGCAATCGTGTCTTCTCAAAATATCATGGCCAAAGAAAGTTATCCCTACAAAATAATATAATCTTGTCATGCTCTATCTTCATCACACAAAGTATTTATCATGCACAACCCCGATGACGAGCCAAGCAGTTGTTTTATACTTTTGACGTTCTTAAGATTTTCAACTCTCACGCAATACATGAGCATGAGCCATGGATATAGCACAATAGGTGGAATAGAATATGATGGTGGAGGTTGTGTGGAGAAGACAAAAAAGGAGAAAGTCTCACATCGACGAGGCTAATCAATGGGCTATGGAGATGCTGATCAGTTGATGTCAATGCAAGGAGTAGGGATTGCCATGCAACAGATGCACTAGAGCTATAGGTGTATGAAATCTCAAAAAGAAATCTAAGTGGGTGTGCATACAACTTGCTTGCTCATGAAGACCTAAGGCATTTGAGGAAGCCCCATCATTGGAATAAACAAGCCAAGTTCTATAATAAAAAATCCCCACTAGTAATATATGAAAGTGAAAAAATAGGAGACTATCTATCATGAATAGTATGGTGCTACTTTGAAGCACAAGTGTGGAAAAAGATAGTAACATTGTCCCTTCTCTCTTTCTCTCTCTTTTTTCTCCTTCTTATTTTCTTTTTGGGCTCTTTGGTCTCTTATTATTATTATTTTGGGATCTTTGGCCTCTTTTTATTTATTTAAGTCCGGAGTCTCATCCCTACTTGTGGGGAAATCATAGTCTCCATCATCCTTTCCTCACATGGGACAATGCTCTAATAATGATGATCATCACACTTTTATTTACTTACAACTCCAAAATTACAACTCAATACTAGAACAAAGATATGACTCTATATGAATGCCTCATGCATATGATTATGCAAAGCAATATGACAATGATGGTGTGTGTCATAATAAAACGGAATGGTGGAAGTTGCATGACAATTTATCTCGGAATGGCTATGGAAATGGGGAATGTATCCGGTGCACCCACACTTGTGGTGCTACCGGTGCACCGGATGCCATAGAATGTTTTAAAAAATCTGAAAAAAAATCTAGCACGTTAACGCAACAACAATGTATGATGTCACCAAATTTCGTGTACAAATTCAAAATATTTTTTAAGATACAAAAATGACAAATTTGACATCAGTGTGTTAATGGGCCAAATCTAAAGCCCAAGTTATGTTATGTACTATTCAATGTTGAATTTGTTATTTTTGTTTTTCGAGTTATGTTTCAAATTTTGACTTGAAATTTTGTGATAACCTACATTGATGTTGTGTTAGTGTGCTAAATTTTTTTCAGATTTTTTTGAACATTCTAAAAACACAATGTAAGTTCGGTGCACCGGTAGCACCACAAGCTCCGGTGCACTAGATATTTCCCCTATGGAAATGCCATAATTGGTAGATATGGTGGCTCTTTTGAGGAAGATATAAGGTGGATTATGCGTGTAAGAGTGTATCATATCACGGGGTTTGGATACACCGACGAATTTTGCACCAACTCTAAAGGTGAGAATGGGCAATGCACAGTACCGAAGAGGCTAGCAATGGTGGAAGGGCGAGAGTGCGTATAATCCATGGACTCAACATTAGTCACAAAGAACTCACATACTTATTGCAATAGTTTATTATCCCTCAAAATAAAGTACTAATACACATGCTCCTAGGGGATAGATTGGTAGGAAAAGACCATCGCTCATCCTCGACCGCCACTCATAAGGAAGACAATAAAAAATAAATCACTCCAACTTCATCGCATAACGAGACACCATACGTGCATGCTTCAGGAATCACAAACCTTAACACAAATATTCTTACTAGTCCACAATTACTCACTAGCATGACTCTAATATCACCATCTTTATATATATCTCAAAAAATGCAAGGAATCAAACTTCTCATACATTCAATGATCTTCATGAAAGTTTTTATTATATCCCTCTTGAATACCTTATCATATTAGGACTAAATTCATAACCCAAGCAAATTGCCATACTATTTATAAGACTCTCAAAATAATATAAGTGAATCATGAGAGTTCATCAATTTCTTCAAAGTAAAACCACCGCTGTACTCTAAAAAGATATAAGTGAAGCACTAGAGCAACTACCTCAAAAGATATAAGTGAAGCACATTGAATATTCTAATAAATTCACGATCAATGTGTGTCACTCTCAAAAGGTGTGTACAAAAAGGATGATTGTGACAAACTAAAAATCAAAGACTGATATAATACAACACGTTCAGCAAAACACATATCTGGTGAATAAAAATATAGCCTCAAGTAATTTACTGATGGATCGTAGACAAAAGAGGGGATGTCATCCAGGGCATCCCAAGCTTAGATGCTTGGTTGTCCTTGAATATTAGCTTGGGGTGCCTTGGGCATCCCCAATCTTAGGCTCTTGCCACTCCTTATTCCATAGTCCATTGAAACTTCACCCAAAACTTGAAAACTTCACAACACAAAACTCAACAGAAAATTTGTGAGATCAGTTAGTGAAACAAAGCAAATAACCACTTCTAGGTACTGTTGTAAACTCATTCCAATTTTATATTGGTGCTATATTTACTGTATTATAACTTCTCAATAGCTCATACCCCCGATACTACCCATAGTTTCATCAAAATAAGCAAACAACACAATGAAAACAAAATCTATCAAAAACAGAACAGTCTATAGTAATCTGTACTTTTGCCAAACTTCTGTAACTCCATTTTTTTTTGAAAAACTGAAATAGCGTGGGAAAATTGTATATCAATAAAGTGGAAAATTAAGAAATTTTCGCCGCTCCAGTGATTTTTAGCAATTCTACTACTGGACGTAAAAGTTTCTGTTTTTTCACATAATCAAATCTACAATCTGCCAAACCATTCCAAAGGTCTTACTTGGCACAAACACTAATTAAAAAACTAAAACAAAATCATAACAGAAGTATAATTGCATATTTATTGAAAAACAGAAGCAAAAACATAAAAAAATAAAATTGGGTTGCCTCCCAACAAGCGCTATTGTTTTGCGCCCCTAGCTAAGTATGTTGCATATATCTAGGTATTGTCATCTTTGGTATTCAATCAATAACTATCCCTCATAATAGATTCATATGGCAACTTAATTTTCTTTCTTGGAAAGTGTTCCACGCCCTTCCTTAATGGAAATCGGAATCTAATGTTTCCTTCTTTCGTATCAATAATTTCACCGATCGTTCTAAGGAAAGGTCCACCAAGAATAATAGGGCATGTAGAATTGCAATCTATATCAAGCACAATAAAATATATGGACACGTAATTCCTATTCTCAACAATAATAACATCATTAATCCTACCCATAGGTTCCTTAATAGTGGAATCCGCTAAGTGCAAATTTAAGGAATAATCATCAAGTTTATGGAAACCTAGCACATCATATAAAGTTTTCAGAATAGTGGAAACGCTAGCACCCAAATCACACAAAGCATTACAACATAATATTTAATCTTAATCTTAATAGTAGGTTTCCATTTATCACAAAGCTTTCTAGGGATTGAAACTTCCAACTCAAGTTTTTCTTCAAAAGATTTCATCATAGCATCAACGATATGTTTAGTAAAAGCCTTATTTTGATTATAAGCATGAGGTGAATTAAGCATAGATTGCAACAAGGAAATACGATCAATCAAATAACAATTATCATAATTAAAGTCCTTGAAATCCAAAAGAGTGGGCTCATCACTAGTTAAAGTTTTGACCTCGCCAATCCCACTTTTATCAATTTTTTCATTAAGATCTTCACCCTCCAAATTATTTGGACGCCTTCTAGCAAAAGTTGACTCATCTCCAGTCCCTTATTTATCAAGTTCTATATTGGAAAACAAATATTCAATAGGATGACACCATTTACTTTAAGATCTTCATCAAGATTATCACAAAAACTAGAAGAACACACTTTTTCTAGCCATTCTCTCTTAGCACACATCCTTGCGGTTCCCTCCCTACTTTCATGAACAGAAATTTGGATAGCTTTAAGAGACTCATTAATATCAAGCTTGGGTGTCATAGATCTAATCTTAAAAGAATCAATCTCATGAGAAATTATATCGACATTTCTAGCCAAATCATCAATCTTGAGCAATTTTTCTTCTACCATAGCATTGAAAATGTTTTGGGAGTTTATAAAATCTTTATTATTCTCAAGACCTGAGGGTATCTTATTATAATTTCCATAAGAATTGTTGTAGTAATTACCATAATTATTATATGAATTACGAGGAACCGGCCTAGGATTATAATTACCTCTATACGCGTTATTACCAAAATTGTTCCTACTAACAAAGTTCACATCCATAGATTCATTATTATTCTCAATCAAAGTAGACAAAGGCATATCATTAGGATAAATAGGAGCACCCTTGCTATCAATAAATTTCATAAGTTCATCCATCTTTTCGCTCAAAGTATTAATTTTCTCAATAGCATGCACTTTTTACTAGTAGAAGATCTTTCGGTATGCCATTGAGAGTAATTTGGCATAATATTATCTAGGAGTTTAGTAGCTTCTCCTAATATAATTTACATAAAAGTACCTCCCACAGTGAAATCTGAAAGATTTCTAGATGCAAAATTCAATCCCGCATAAAATTCTGTATGATCATCCACAAACTTAAACCATGAGTAGGGCAATTTCTTATCATCAATTTCATCCTCTGCCAAGATTGTGCAACAAGTTCATGATTAGTTTGCTTAAAATTCATTATATCATTTCTAAGGGAGATGATCTTAGCGGGAGGAAAAAACTTGGAAATAAAACCATCCTTACACTCATTCCACGAATCAATACTATTTTTAGGCAAGGATGAAAACCAAGTTTTAGCACGATCTCATAGTGAGAACGAAAATAGCTTCAATTTAACAATATCATTATCCACACATTTTCCCTTTTTCATATCACACAATTCAACAGAAGTGTTTAGATGGGATGCAACATCTTCATTAGGACTACTAGAAAATTGTTCTTTCATAACAAGATTCGACAAAGCGACATTAATTTCATAAGATTCCGCACTAGTGGCGGGAGCAATCGGAGTACTAATAAAATCATCATTGTTAGTGTTGGAGAAGTCACACAACTTAGTATTTTCTTGAGACATCCTGACAAAGAAAGCAATCTAGCACACAACAAACAAAAAGCAAAGGAAAAGACGAACGGAAATAGGCGAATAAAAAGGCAAATATTTTTGTGTTTTTCTGAAAACATTTTAGAAGTGTGGGAGAGGAAAACGAGAGGCAAATGGAGAATAATGTAAATGTAAGAGATGAGAGGTTATGAGAGGTACTTGGTAGGTTTGATGTAGAACCTCCCCGGCAAGGGCGCAAGAAATTCTTCCTGCTACTTCTTGAGCTTGCGTTGGTTTTTCCCTTGAAGAGGAAAGGGTGATGCAGCAAAGTAGAGATAAGAATTTCCCTGAATTAAGAACCAAGGTATCAATCCAGTTGGAGGAACAGGCAAGTCTCCCATGATATTACCTGAACAAACAAATACTTGCACCCAAAGCCATAAAGGGGTTGTTAATCCCTTAATGGTTACTTGCAAGGACGAGATCTGATAGAGATAGGTACGAAATATAAATAAAACTTCAAAATAAAGTAAAGGTAAATAAATTGCAGCAAGGTATTTTTTGGCTTTTGGTTTTATAGATCTGAAAATAATATGATAAGAATAGACCCCGGGGCCATAGTTTTCACTAGAGGCTTCTCTGCTGAAAGAACAAATACAATGAGTAAACAAATTACTGTTGAGCAATTGATAGAAAAACGAATAATTATGAAGACATCTAAGGCAATTATCATTAATATAGGCATCACGTCCGTGACAAGTAGACCGACTCCTGCCTGCATCTACTACTATTACTCCACACATCGACCGCTATCATGCATGCATCTAGTGTATTAAGTTAACAAGAATGGAGTAACGCCTTAAGCAAGATGACATGTTGTAGAGAGATAGATCTAATCAATATGAATAAACCCCACCTTTTTATCGTTAATGGCAACAATACAAATACGTGTCATGTCCATTTGTGCCAATGGGATTGAGCATCGCAAGATTGAACCCATTACAAAGCACCTCTCCCATTGCAAGAAAAATCAATCTTGTTGGCCAAACAAAATCAATAGATGGGAGAGAAATACAAACCTATCTTAATCATGCATAAAAGAGTTCAGAGAAGACTCAAATAATATTCATAGATAATCTGATATCATAAACCCACAATTCATCAGATATCAACAAATGCACCGCAAAAGAAGATTGCATCGAATAGATCTCCAAGAACATCAAGGAGAACATTGTATTGAACATCAAAGAGAGAGAAGAATCCATCTAGATACTAGCTATGGACCCGTAGGTCTATGGTAAACTACTCACACATCATCGGAAGGGTAGAAAGGTTGATGTAGAGGCCCTCTATGATCGAACCCTACTACCTCTTGAGCACTGCGTTGGATTTCCCTGAAGAGGAGAGGATGATGCAGCAAAGTAGCGTAAGTATTTCCCTCAGTTTTTGAGAACCAAGGTATCAATCCTGTAGGAGGCTACGCTCGAGTCCCTCATACCTACACAAAAACAATAGCTCAACGCAACCAACGCGCTTAGGGGTTGTCAATCCCTTCACGGTCACTTACGAAAGTGAGATCTGACAGAGATGATAAATAATATTTTTGGTATTTTTGGTATAGAGATGCAAAGTAAAAAGTAAAAGCAAATTAAAAGCAAAGCAATAATAAAGTGATGGAGATTGATATGATGAGAAAGAGACCCGGGGGCCATAGGTTTCACTAGTGGCTTCTCTCAAGAGCATAAATATTCTACGGTGGGTGAACAAATTACTGTTGAGCAATTGACAGAATTGAGCATAGTTATGAGAATATCTAGGTATGATCATGTATATAGGCATCATGTCCGAGACAAGTAGACCGAAACGATTCTGCATCGACTACTATTACTCCACTCATCGACCGCTATCCAGCATGCATCTAGAGTATTAAGTTAAAAACAAAGTAACGCCTTAAGCAAGATGACATGATGTAGAGGGATAGTTTCATGCAATATGATAAAAACCCCATTTTGTTATCCTCGATGGCAACAATACAATACGTGCCTTGCTGCCCCTTCTGTCACTAGGAAAGGACATCGCAAGATCGAACCCAAAGCTAAGCACTTCTCCTATGGCAAGAAAAACCAATCTAGTAGGCCAAACCAAACTGATAATTCGAAGAGACTTGCAAAGATAACCAATCATACATAAAAGAATTCAGAGAAGATTCAAATATTATTCATAGATAGACTTGATCATAAACCCACAATTCATCGGTCTCAACAAACACACCACAAAAAGAAGATTACATCGAATAGATCTCCACGAGAGAGGGGGAGAACATTGTATTGAGATCCAAAAAGAGAGAAGAAGCCATCCAGCTACTAGCTATGGACCCGTAGGTCTGAAATAAACTACTCACACTTCATCGGAGGAGCTTGGATGATGATGTAGAAGCCCTCTGTGATCGATGCCCCCTCCGTCGGAGCTCCGGAACAGGCCCCAAGATGGGATCTCGTGGATACAGAAAGTTGCGGCGGTGGAATTAGGTTTTTGGATCCGCCCCGATCGTTTGGGGGTACGTGGATATATATATATATATAGGAGGAAGAAGTACGTCGGTGGAGCTTC
>NC_041388.1:196865078-196869872 GCF_002162155.2 Triticum dicoccoides | reverse complement strand
GGCGCCCTCCACCCTCGTGACCGCCTCGTGGCTTTCTTGACGGAGGGTCCAAGTCTCCTGGATCTTATCTGATGAGAAAATCACTTTTCCAAAGGTTTCATTCCGTTTGGACTCCGTTTGATATTCCTTTTCTTCGAAACCCTAAAATAGGCAAAAACAGCAATTCTGGGCTGGGCCTCCGGTTAATAGGTTAGTCACAAAAATAATATAAAAGTGGATAATAAAGCCCAATAATGTCTAAAAAAGTAGATAATATAGCATGGAGCAATCAAAAAATATAGATACGTTGGATATGTATCAAGCATCCCGAAGCTTAATTCCTGCTCGTCCTCGAGTAGGTAAATGATAAAAACAAAATTTTTGATGCGGAGTGCTACTTGGCATAATTTTAATGTAATTATTCTTAATTGTGGTATGAATATTCAGATCCGAAAGATTCAAGACAAAAGTTCATATTGACATAAAAATGATAATACTTCAAGCATACTAACTAAGCAATTATGTCTTCTCAAAATAACATGGCCAAAGAAAGTTCATCCCTACAAAATCATATAGTTTAGTCATGTTTCATTTTCATCACACAAGAATGCTATCATCATGCACAACCCCGATGATAAGCCAAGCAATTGTTTCATACTTTAGTAATCTCAAACCTATAAACTTTCACGCAATATATGAGCGCGAGCCATGGACATAGCACTATGGGTGGAATAGAATATAATGGAGGGGGGTTATGTGGAGAAGACAAAAAAGGAGAAAGTCTCACATCAACAAGGCTAATCAATGGGCTATGGAGATGCCCACCGATTGATGTTAATGCAAGGAGTAGGGATTGCCATGCAACGGATGCACTAGAGCTATAAATGTATGAAAGCTCAACAAAAGAAACTAGTGGGTGTGCATCGAACTTGCTTGCTCATGAAGACCTAGGGCACTTGAGGAGGCCCATTGTTGGAATATACAAGCCAAGTTCTATAATGAAAAATTCCCACTAGTATATGAAAGTGATAACATGAGAGACTCTCTACTATGAAGATCATGGTGCTACTTTGAAGCACAAGTGTGGTAAAAGGATAGTAACATTCTCCCTTCTCTCTTTTTCTCTCATTTTTTGGGCCTTTTATTTTTATGGCCTTTTTTGGGCCTTCTCTTTTTTATGGCCTTTCTCTTTTTTTTATTCCTCACTTGGGACAATGCTCTAATAATGATGATCATCACACTTCTATTTATTTACAACTCAATGATTACAACTCGATACTAGAACAAAGATGACTCTATATGAATGCCTCCGGCGGTGTACCGGGATATGCAATGAACCAAGAGTGACATGTATGAAAGAATTATGAACGGTGGCTTTGCCACAAATACTATGTCAACTACATGATCATGCTAAGAAATATGACAATGATGAATGTGTCATGATGAACGAAATGATGGAAAGTTGCATGGCAATATATCTCAGAACGGCTATGGAAATGCCATAATAGGTAGGTATGGTGGCTGTTTTGAGGAAGATATAAGGAGGTTTATGTGTGAAAGTGCGTATCATATCACGGGGTTTGGATGCACCGGCGAAGTTTGCGCCAATTCTCAATGTGATAAAGGGCAATGCACGGTACCGTAGAGGCTAGCAAGGATGGAAGGGTGAGAGTGCGCATAATCCATGGACTCAACATTAGTCATAAAGAACTCACATACTTATTGCAAAAATCTACAAGTCATCAAAAACCTCGGTACTATGCGCATGCTCCTAGGGGGATAGATTGGTAGGAAAAGACCATCGCTCGTCCCCGACCGCCAATCATAAGGAAGACAATCAAATAACACCTCATGTTTCAAATTTGTTGCATAACGTTTACCATACGTGCATGCTACGGGACTTGCAAACTTCAACACAAGTATTTCTCAATTTCACAACTACTCAACTAGCATGACTTTGATATTATTACCTCCATATCTCAAAACAATCATCAAGCATCAAACTTTTCTTAGTATTTAACACACTCATATGAAAGTTTTATTATTAATCTTGCATACCAAGCATATTAGGATTTTAAGCAAATTACCATGCTATTAAGACTCTCAAAATAATCTAAGTGAAGCATGAGAGATCAATAGTTTCTATAAAACAAATCCACTACCGTGCTCTAAAAGTCTATGTCCCTGAAATTCTATGTCCCTGAAATCAGCATCAACGATTACGCTACTCTGCAAGCTTGTGCTAGTCACCACAAATATCACAAAAATACATGGCAAGCACCACTGTAAAGATGGCATGGCATTAAACAAAACACATTTAGAGCTCAGGATCATAGCATGCACACATTAATCATGGCAAAAATGACAAAAGGCCATTTGCTGAAATAGATCTGACATATTCCTCACATAGCCCTCTTCCAACAGCATTTCAGGCATCAAGATGAGCTCAAATGAAAATTATGCAATGAGATGAAATGATGTACTCGTCGAGACGAACATTTTGATATGATACATGCACGAATCTGAGCTATGGATGCAGAGTTATGACATGTCAAAGATCGCATAAAATTAGGGTTAGGGAGGCAAAAGTCAACCGAGGGGATTTCCTGATCTGGATCTGGGTCTCGCCGGAGTTCGTGGTTCGCCGGAGTTCGTGCCGGAGACGAAGAAGGAGGAGGCCGGAGTGGTCGGGGCGCCGGATTCGGAGGCCACCGGTGACGACAGGGGCGGAGGAGGGGCCGCGACCTCGGGCAGTGCAGAGCAACACCGGCGAGCTCGCGTGGTGGCCGGCCGGAGTGGTTGTGAGGCGGCGGCGCAGGCGGCTGGCGGGGCGGTGCCCGGCACGGTCCGGCGGGGACGCGGGCGGCGTAGAGCAGCGGAGGAGGTGGCGCGAGGAGCAGCGGAGGAGGCGGCCAGCGGGGAGGTTCGGAGGCAGCGCAGGCGTCCTCCGGTGGTGGCGGCGGTGGCCGGCGCAGCTCCGGCGGCCGGAAGCAGAGAAGACGGCGGGCGGCGCACGCGGGGTCCTCCTCGGGTGGCGGCGGCGGTTGGGCCCCGCGGGCCTGATCATGGGCCGCGCGGCCGGCGGCGGGGCGCGGTTGAAATGGCGGCGACGAGGACACTTGGCGCGATGCGATTGGTCCGGCACGGCGATGCGGACTCGTCCGACTCGGGATGGACATGTCCGGCGGTAGGAGGTGGAAGAAGACTAGGGTTTCATCCAAAATTTCGGGGAGATGCACATATTTATAGGTAGATGGAGCTAGGAGAGTCCAAATGAGGTGCGGTTTTCGGCCACGCGATCGTGATTGAACGACCGAGATGATGGATGGGGTTTAGGTGGGTTTTGGGACACTTTGGAGGGGTGTTGGGCTGCAACACACACGAGTCCTTTTCGATCCCTCGGTTAACTGTTGGAGTATCAAACGAAGTCCAAATGGCACGAAACTTGACAGGCGGTCTACCGGTAGTAAACCAAGGCCGCATGAAAAGTCTTGGTCCAATCCGAAAACGTTTAACACCCGCACACGAAAAGAGGTAAAAGGGGACACCGGGTGACATAGGAGCGCCGGATTGCAAAATGGACAACTGGGAAAATGCTCGGATGCATGAGGCGAACATGTATGCAAATGAAATGCGCATGATGACATGATATGCAATGCATGAAACGCAAGCAATGACAAGGAAACAACAGTGAATAACTGGACGACACCTGGCACATCGGTCTCGGGGCGTTACAGAAGAGCAAAGCGTGATGGAGCAAAGTAGCGTAAGTATTTCCCTCAGTTTTTGAGAACGAAGGTATCAATCCAGTAGGAGACTACACGCAAGTCCCTCATACATACACAAACAAATAAGAACCTCGCAACCAACGCAATAAAGGGGTTGTCAATCCCTTCACAGTCACTTACGACAGTGAGATTTGATAGAGATAATAATAATAAGATAAATATTTTTGGTATTTTTATGATATAGATTGAAAGTAAAGATTGCAAAGTAAAATAGATTGGAAACTTATATGATGAAAGATAGACCCGGGGGCCATAGTTTTCACTAGTGGCTTCTCTCAAGATAGCATAAGTATTACGGTGGGTAAACAAATTACTGTCGAGCAATTGATAGAAAAGTGCATAATTATGAGCATATCTAGGCATGATCATGTATATAGGCATCACGTCCGTGACAAGTAGACCGACTCCTGCCTGCATCTATTACTATTACTCCACACATCGACCGCTATCCAGCATGCATCTAGAGTATTAGGTTCATAAGAACAGAGTAACGCATTAGGCAAGATGACATGATGTAGAGGGATAAACTCAAGCAATATGATATAAACCCCATCTTTTTATCCTCGATGGCAACAATACAATACGTGCCTTGATGCCCCTGCTGTCACTGGGAAAGCACACCGCAAGATTGAACCCAAAGCTAAGCATTTCTCCCATTGCAAGAAAGATCAATCTAGTAGGCCAAACCAAATTGATAATTCGAAGAGACTTGCAAAGATAACAAATCATACATAAAAGATTTCAGAGAAGAATCAAATATTGTTCATAGCTAAACTTGATCATAAACCCACAATTCATCGGATCTCGACAAACACACCGCAAAAAGAGTTACATCGAATAGATCTCAAAGAAGATCTAGGAGAACTTTGTATTGAGATCCAAAGAGAGAAAAGAAGCCATCTAGTTAATAACTATGGACCCGAAGGTCTGAGGTAAACTACTCACACATCATCGGAGGGTCCACAGAGTTGATGTAGAGGCCCTCCGTGATTCATTCCCCCTCCGGCGGATCTCCGGAAAAGGCCCC
>NC_041388.1:196850071-196864881 GCF_002162155.2 Triticum dicoccoides | reverse complement strand
AGGAGGAAGAAGTAGGTCGGTGGAGCCACGAGGGGCCCATGAGGGTGGAGGACGCGCCCCTGCCTCGTGGCCTCCTCGTTGGTTTCTTGACGTCCACTCCAAGTCCCTTGGATCACGTTTGTTCCAAAAATAACCCTCCCGAAGGTTTCATTCCATTTGGATTCCGTTTGATATTCCTTTTCTGTGAAACACTGAAATAGGCAAAAAAACAGCAATTTGCATTGGGCCTTGGGTTAGTAGGTTAGTCCCAAAAATAATATAAAAGTGTATAAATAAGCCCATTAACATCCAAAACAGATAATATAATAGCATGGAACAATAAAAAATTATAGATACGTTGGAGATGTATCACTGTGGTAAAAAAATTGGCCGAATAGGAACAAGTTTTGGTATAAGCTTCTTGCAAACCAGAGCTTCTCTCAGGAAGGCTCGTGGTTCTGAGAGGGAACGTGCCACCTTTGAGTGTGGAACGATATATGCTGCCCTCCCCCTTGAGTTTCTTTACAGAGGCAACATAGAACTACATGAGTGCCCTGTTAAATTTTGGAATTATTCCAGGTTCGTTAGGCCTTTTTATACATTAATTGAGTTTCTGGTCATTTAATGTGCATAATTCAAATTTGAACTACAAGAACATGCTCCCGTGGACTAAAGTTGGTTCAAAAATCACATGTGTGTCCTCGGGTGAATTTCTAGGTCCCGTGCAAGAAATGGGAATGAAATTCAAACATCTGGGCGCCGTGGCTCAGCTGGAAACATTGAGAAACTTGGTTTTTTAATTCCTGTAAATCCAAAACACGCATGAAAATCATGAAACTTGGCTTGGTGTCATGACATGGCACCAACATGTTGTGGTAATTTTGCTGTCTGATTTGCGAAGGTGCACACATTAACAATCAACAAAGTCATTTTGGAACAAGTGTTGTCACGTTACAATCGGAAACACAAGTATTATTGAAACCTTGGGCGTTCTATTTACAATTTACGTGCAGCCACGCGTCCCCTTTTTTATTAGCTAGGAGGCGCAATGCAGGGTAGCTATTTGAGTTTGGGAGGCATGCGATCAGACCCCTGCGCGTGCTTATCGGGAGGAGAGCCCTTTGACCTCCATCTGCCGTCCACCTCTCTTCCAAGGTCTGTTTAATGGCGTGGCTATGTCTCCCTCGACTGCGATTTAAGAGAGAAAAAAAGAAAATATGAAAAGAAATTTTTGTACGGATTTTGATGTAAGATCCGACGGACCTATATAGCATCTACTGCGACTTATAGCAAGACTGATGAATATATATAAGGACGACGAGAGTGGATAATAATTGTCTTACATAATTAGGAAGATAATTAAAAAAGCCACATGCGGCTATGCCCGAAATACACAAGGGAAAAAGAAGAAGGAAGAAGCATGCAGCGATCTGGCTTGCTGATCTCCACTTTGTTTATGCGCTATAGGTCGCGGAGACTAGTTCTCGTGACGAGCGGCGATGATCTCTTCCATCAGTTTCATGTCCTTAATACGCTACTTGGTAGCATCCTCGGATTCGTCCACCAGCCTTTTGCGCTCGACTCAGAGCATGGCATTCTCGTCCATAAGTTTCTTGACGATGACACCCGTCCTCTGCAACAAGGCAGCGGTCTCCTCCACCTGCTTCGCCCTTCCGGCGATCTTCGCCCTCAGCAGGTCGCGCTTGGCCCGGAGCTTCGCATTGCCCTCCCCTATGTGACGACTGGATAATTAAGCTACAGTGATCCCCCGCTAATGATGCCACGTCACCTCCGTTACTGTTGCTAATCTCTCATTAGTTCATAACCGGTTCAAAATTCAAATTCAAAATATGGCAAACAACAAAAGTTTTCAAACATTAGAACAAAAATGTTCGGTTAGTGCCAAATATTACATAGGTAATTGTTGTGAAGAAGACACGTATTTAGAAAATGTTAAGATGCCCTAAATTAAATAAAAAAGAAAAGGGAGATAAATAAAAGAAAGGAAAATACAAAAACAGAAAACAGAAACTAAAAAAAGGGAAAAGAAAAGAGAGAAAAGATGAAACCCCCCTCCCCCTGGGCCGAATGGCCCAGCTAGCCAGCAGGCCACCAGCCCCACTGGGCCAACCCACCAGGCCCAGCCGGCCTCCCCACACTGCCCCGCTTAACCCCCTGGGGACCGAACCCTAACTGGTCAACCCCACTCCCCCCACGTTTCTCTCGCTCCTCCTCCCCCTTTCCCCTCAATCGGATCTGGATCGAGGCAGTTGCCTCGGCCCCATCGAACGCTGCCCCCTGCCTCCTCCCCGACGCCCCCACTCGACTGGACCGGGGAGGGACCCGATCCCGCGCGACCCTCCGCCTCCGACGCCGACGCCCATCCCCGACGCCGCCTCGTTGTCGCCGTGCTTCGCCACATTGTCGGCGCTGCTCCATCATCTCTCCCTCGCCGGACCACCCTGAGCCACACCGCCCCCTCTTCCCTCCATCGCCGGTGAGACCTCGGCGTCCTCTCCCCTGCTTCTGCTCCCGCATCACCAAACGCGCCGCACCGCGCACGCGCCCCGCCCACGTCTTGGGGCCGCGCTCGTCGCGCCCTCCGTCGGCTGGCTGCGGCTGCATCGTAGCCCCGCTCTCTGGCTAGGCCGCGCTCTGGCCGCGCCCGCACCCGCAGCTCAACGTGCTCCGCCTCCGTGCCTGACTCGCCGCGCCTTCGCTCACCATCTGCAGCTGTTGCTGCCCGACCACCGTGCACTCACTCTCGCGCTTTCCCTACTCGAGCCGCGTCGGCCTCGCCCTCCCCCGGACTACGCCCGCCCCTGCACGACACCGTAACCGCATGGCCCCGTCGCCATCGGTGTCACGGCGCCTCTGCGACGGTCGCCGTCGCCGGCCACCGCGTCCCCGCGTTCTGGCCACCCGGGTCTGCCCCTCCCGGTGCCCGCTAACCGGCCTGGGCCGCTGACCACTGGGCCCCGCCCCCTGTGGCAATGACTGGTGGGCCATGCCCCCTGAGAACGTTAAAACAATATAATTAAAAAGATATATAAGTAAATAAATAATTATTAATTAATTAATTAATTTAATTAACACTCTTTAAATTAACTAATTAAGATTAATTAACCTAATCACTTAATTAAATTAACCAATCCTGTTTAGTTAACCTAGGTCATTGACAGCCGGGACCCATTGGTCAATTTGACCAGTCAACGGTCAATGCAGATAGGGCCGTTGACTTTGACCGGCCCCATCAGTCAGCCTCTGCTGACTGGGTAGTTGACCAAGTCAACTAGGCCTATTGGTTGGCCACACAAGCCCATATGTGGGTACACTTCTTTGTACCCATAGCAATTTAACATTTAATTCTCAAATTAAAAATAATTAATTAAATCCTAAAAATGATTTAATTCTTTTAAAATTAATACAAAATAAACCATAGCTCGGATGGAAAAACTTTGTACATGAAAGTTGCTTTGAACGACGAGATGAATCCGGATACGCAACCCGTTCGTCCATCACACATCCCAAACCTATCGAACTCGCAACTTTCCCCCTCCGGTTCATCTGTCCGGAAACGCGAAACACTGGTGATAATTTCCTGGATGTTTCCCCCCTTCACCGGTACCACCTCTTACCGCGTTAGGGCACCCCTAGCACCGCTACTTGTCATGTCATGCATTGCTATGCATCTGTTTGCTCAATATTTATTGTTTCTTCCCCCTCTTCTCTCGCTAGACACCGAGAACGACACCGCTGCTACCCAGTACGACTACGGTGTTGACGACCCCTCTCTCTTGCCAAAGCAACCAGTCAAGCCCCCCCTTTGATCACCAGATATCGCCTACTCTTCTCTCTACTGCTTGCATTAGAGTAGTGTAGCATGTTACTGCTTTCCGTTAATCCTATTCTGATGCATAGCATGTCCTTGCTGCTACAGTTGTTACCTTTACCTGCAATCCTAATGCTTAGTATAGGATGCTAGTTTATCATTAGTGGCCCTACATTCTTGTCCCTCTGCCATGCTATAATATCGGGCCATGATCACTCGGGAGGTGATCACGGGTATATATTATATACTTTATACATGATACATGTGGTGACTAAAGTCGGGTTGGCTCGAGGAGTACCCGCGGCACTACAAGAAATATGTCAACTTGTGACCTTGACTATTGGTCACTGAAAGGTCATTGTTTTTCATTTGTGACCTTTTTGTGACCAAAAACAGAAGGTCAAAAGCTGGCAGTCGTAAACTGAAATTAACGACCTTCTCTGTGAGAAGGTCGTAGACGTTTACGACCAAAATATGCCTATTGTTTTGTTTTGGTCACTAGCAGCCTCCCCAGGCCACGGAGGCATCCAGCGTGGCAAGATGATGTGGCACAAGATTCAGCCCGGTCCAATTCGGTTTTCTACATGGGCCGAGCCCAACATTTCGGCCTTTTTAATGTATTTTTTCTATCAATTTTTGATCAGCTTCATGGGCCAAGCCCAACATCATAGCCTTTTTTATTATTGGGTTGTGGCCTTTTTGTCTAAACAAATTTAGTTTTTCTTTTTTTCCCAAAAGAAGGGTCCACTAGTCAGATAAGTGGGTCCCATCTATCAGACTCATATTCTTCATATTTGAACTAGTATTTAAATTGCCAGACAAAAAGCACACATGATGTTTCAAATAAGAGCAACCAGATCATCTAATACAATAGCAATCACAATAACAATCTAATACAATGGCAATCACAATAACAATCTCTATACGTTCCAGTACATGACCATGTGTAATACAGTACTTTCAAGCTCTACAAGTGTAACGAGCTCTACAAGTGTAATACAGTACTGCTTTACAAGAAAATGACAACATACCAGACTCGCTGGACGATCGTAGTCAGATGAACAACATGACAGACTCGCTCGACGACCGTAGTCAGATGAACAACATGCCAAACTCTCTAGACGACCGTAGTCAGGGCTGGGAACAAACAAATACTGCAACATGGCTTCCTCTATCACCCTGTTACATGAATGAGAGAAGAATCAGAAACATTGGGGCAAATATATTATGAACAGACCATTCAAGAAAATGACATTTATTTAAAATGATAACACAAATTGAGTTAGTGCCATGCTTTTTGTCCTCCAACTAGTTAAAATGAGATACCCATTCATACAAGAAAACGGATACATGATATGAATATGCATGGCTCAAGTGCAAGTCGTGCAAAAAACATCACTGCAACACATTGCGCCTAAAACAAAATACCATTCTACTAACACGACCATCCATTCAACTGGCAAGATCTAACAAAACTAGTCAGCACAAGCATATTAAGATCACAAAATTAAACACCAGCATATACATGACATGTCGAAAGAATAAATACCATGACATCAATGAAATTAAACACCAACTGCCAACAGTACTACTGCTGTCGACTTGTTTGGACCATCACAAACCAACTGGTATAGCAGTTGGCACATGAAAGTAGCAGCAATACATGCACCTTCCAGGTCCACATTGCACTTTCTTTTTAGGTTTGCAACAAAAGGAAGAAATAAAGAAACAACATTCTCAGACGCACTAAGACACGAACTTGACAGCATAATATTCCCAGTCAGCCACTTAACTGGATCAATTCCCACCAAGAAAGACACAACAAAATATTAAAAAAGAAAAACAAAGTGATCAGAAGTGGTTTTGAATATAACATTCGCCCTGGCAGAAGACTGTGCCAATAAAAGGCACTTGTGACTTCAACTAACTTGTGGGCTGATTTTGCTCAAGTTTCTTAATAGACTTACAATGTTTACCTTCCAGAAATTAAATCACAAAGTTTAGCTTACGGAAACAAAATTACAAGGTTTTCTATCTGCAATCAGTACAAACTTGATAGTGCTACAAGTGCTAATGATCCAACAGCGTCCCAGCTCCACACATCTTAGTACTGGATTTCCTCACACTTGATAGTGCTACAAGCAAGCAAGCAAGCAAGCAAACATGCAAATACAAGTAGTACTGGTTGTCTAATGAATGGGATATGAGATTCTCCTCAAATAAATTGATAAGGTTTTCTTCTTCTTTTTTCTAGTTAATGACAACAAGTCATCAATCAAGCAAGCAACATCACATTGGTACAACAGCTAGCATCGTTCAACATATATGGGGTGTGAGGAGTCAACACCTACTAATTTTATTTTATTTGTTTGCATCAAGTCAGCACCTACTAGATGGGATGGAAATGCATCTTCTGTATTAGTTGTGGAGCATGCGTGTAGTATTAACAACGAAAGCAAGGGTCGACACTAGTGAAAGAGCAGACAGGAATACGACGTTGCTTGTGCAAGGCGAGGTGAGGCGAAGAGCAGATCCTCACTCTTGGCGCCGAGCTTGACAAGGGGAGGAGGGCTCCATGGAACTTGCAACAACCTGGCCTGTGTAAATCATAAGATCTTGATTAGATATAAACAGTAGTACTGAATGATAGATATAAACATTAGTATTGCCTGAGCTCATTTTTTTTGCAAGGATAAGCATGTCCTAAACCGCCATTGTGAGATCATTGCAGTAATAGATGCCAGAATGTGAGAATGAATAAAACAGAACATGAATGTTCTCAAGTGCTGTGAAGTGAGAAAGCAGGTAGTCAGAATGACGAGGCATGTTAGCTACCAAAACAGATTCAGACTAACTGCATGTCCAGATGGACGGGCCATTCCCAAGCATTTCAAGACACTAGCAGAGGTTAGTAGACAACAAACTTGGATGCTATCTATCCATACTAGTATAGAATGATACGAGGCCAGTAGAAACTGTTTGCTACCGACGAGCTCGCCAAGGTGCACAATTGTTCAGAAAGGAAGCACATTTGACTACAGTACCAGATTTCAGAGTTTGTAATAGCATCATGAACAGCAGCTGTAAATTACTAAATGTTACCATACTGAATGCTATCTAGAAAGATAGATACGATGCAGGCGGTGTCCATTACCAATGATCTTGCCGAGGTGCATGGAGATGGAGTTGAGCTGGGCCTTGTTCTCGTAGAGGTGGTTGACCGCCTTCCTGGACTACACCAGCTCCTTGGCCAGCGCCTTCAGGAACAAGCATCACCAGCAGAGGAAACCAAATCAGTAAATCAACCCAAATCGAGGCCCTTGACCTTGAGCTTCTTAGTTTTACGCTTCTTGGTTTTCATTGAATAGCCTTATCAGTAGTACCTGGTCTTGTGTATTCTGATGATGTTCCTGTCTGATTTTGACAAAATAATCTAATAAGTTGTAATCATTAGAAAAAGAAAAAGGAAGCCACATATATAAGAGATTTTTCTTTAACCTATCACCTGAAGCTTAATGCATGATATACTAATGAAACTAAATTTCAGAGGCCAACTGATTTATGATATATCAGTCATCTAAAGTTCTAAACCACTTGCATGTTCTCTTATCTGATTTTAACACAATGGTCAGAAAAAGAGAAGGTGGCTCATATACTTAAATCTTTGTTTAACCCATCTCCCAGGTCTCTGCACAAACGGCACAATAGTAGTACCATTTCTACTTTCTACAGGGAACAACCAGGACAAGAGCAATTTACGAGTGGCTGGTTGTGCACACTGCACCACCTAGAATTGCCACATGATGAGGAACAAACTTGCCAGTATCAATTAAGAGTAGAAGGATTAGCTGGAGCTTGGTTCCAGGAATGGTAACTACGATACCTACATACATAGCACTTACATTCTTTCTATGTTCTAATGGAACAAACATGCAAGCTACAGAAAATGCAGAGGGGTCACCTTCTTCCAGATGCCTTTTTCCAAATGTTGTCGAAGACGTCGATGCCCTCCTGGTCCTTCTTGACGTGGGGCTTCCTGCAACACAGATTCAACCGAGAGACCACTCAAATTCAGGTGTAGCGGATCTGGGCAGAAAGGGTAGGGAAGGGGGCACTCACGTGCCGGTGAAGGTGGCCATGGACCTCACCTGGAGGCCCGCGGACGGCGGCGGCGGCTGGGGGCCCACGGCCACGGGCACGTCGGGGAGCGCAGCGGTGCAGTAGATCACGGCGGCGCGGAGGGCAGGGCAGGGAGCAGTAGACCTCGAGCATGGCCATGGTCGACGGCAGCCTCGAGCAGGGAAGAGAGACGGCGGCCTCGTCAGCAGAGGAGCACTCCATGGCCGTGGGAGACGGCAACCTCCCTAATCTCCCTGCATGGGAAGAGGGGCGGTGGTGGCTGCTGTGCTAGCGGGGTTCCGAGGAGCTCGCGCGGCGGCGTGGGAGCCGGGGAAATCACACGGCGGCGCTCAACCGAACTCCTTGCCGGCCTTCCCTCCCTTCCTTCTGTTCCCTTGCTTCCCTTCCCTTGGGAGAGGAAGGAGAAGGTGGGGGCGGTGGCGCGGGGGGAGGGGGACATACATCTACAGATAGGGGAAAGGAGGTCGGGGAGAGGACTGGATCGAGGGAGGAGGTGGCGGCGGCTGCGAGGAGAGGAGGGGTGCGATGGGGGGAGTGGATGGGATCTGACCTAGGGTTTGGGCTGCGGGTGGGGGGTATCTCTTTTTCATTTTATTTTCTTTTTTTCTGTAGATAGATGGATGGATGGATGTGGGATGGAGAGATGGATGGATGGGCGCCATGTCATCGGTCCGTGGGAAGAGTCCTGATTGTTTCGAAAAACCAGTGATTTAGAAAAGTGTCTAAGTACTAAAAATAGAGGGATTTTGTGAAGTAGCTATCAATTTTTTTTGCAAAATGGCAGCACACAAATTTTCACTAGAGTTAGACCACATTTTATGGATAAGGACCAATTTCTATGCATGTTCGATCTTTCTAGCTATTTTTAATCATTTTCTGAGTGCCCAAAATGACTTTTTTGTGAAGGAACTACCATATATTTGTTGCAAAATTGTACCAAATCAATTTTCTAAAATACTAGGACATATTTAATGCACAATTGACCAAATGATTGGGTGTTAAAAATTTTGATCCACCTCTCATGAAAAAGACAAATTTCCGCGCATTTAGTAGGAAACGGGTCAAATTTGAACTGCAGTGTCCTCATTGTTTGTTATTTATTTTTTCCAAAAATCATATCTATGTACAAAAGTATCTATTTAATTACAGAAACACCAAAAAAATTCCAAGATTCAACAACTAGCTAGGAACGGTCATTCCCGCCATTTTGACCGCATTTTGAAACAGGCATAAAAATTCAAAAAAAATTTGGAAAATATTTGCATTGTGTCATTATATGTGACTAAGTTACCAGGAAAAATAATAAACTTGTAATACGGCAATTCTTTTTAAAAAGTGTTCTCAGAAACGAGCTATCATGTGTGGAGATCAGTGGCTTTCAAGCCAGATGATCAATCTTATGGCCACATTCATGGCATAGTTTGTTTAAATGATCTCATATTTTGTGCAAGGGTGCATATTGGAATGGAAAACAATGTTGCCTAAGGAAGTTTTCATTTTCTTTGGACGGAAAAAGCATTTTTCCATTTTCCGAGTGCGCGAAATGAGGTTTTTTTGTGAAGGGCCTACCAAATAATTATTGAAAAATTGGACCAAATAATTTTTATAAAATACTAGGACATATTTAATGCACAATTGACAAAATGGTTGGGTCTAAAAAGTTTTGATCCACCACTGGTGAAAAAGACAAATTTCCGCCGATTCAGCTGCAAGCGGGTCAAATTTGAACTACAGATGCCTCATAGTTTGCTATTTATTTTTTCCAAAAATCATTTATAGGTACATAAGTATCTATTTAACCATAGAAACACCAAAAAAATTCCAAGATTCAACCACTAGCTAGGAACGGTCAAGCCCGCCGTTGTGACCGCATTTTGAAACGGGCATAAAAAATTCAAAAAAAATCAAAAAATTGGAAAACCTTCGCATTGTGTCATTATATGTGACCAAGTTTCCAGGAAAAATAACAAACTTGTAATACGACAATTATTTTTAAAAAGTGTTCTCTGAAACGAGCTATCACGTATGGAGATCAATGGCTTTCAAGCCAAATGATCAATCTTATGGCCACATTCATGGCATAGTTTGTTCAAATGATCTCATATTGTGCACAAGGGTGCATATTGGAATGGCAAACAATGTCGCCTAAAGAAGTTTTCATTTTCTTTGGATGAAAAACCATTTTCCATTTTTCGAGTGCCCAAAAGGAGGTTTTTTGTGAAGGACCTCCCAAATAATTGTTGGAAAATTGGACCAAATCAATTTTATAAAATACTAGGCCATATTTAATGCACAATGGACAAAATGGTTTGGTGTAACAAGTTTTGATCCACCTCTCGTGAAAAAGGCAAATTTCTGCCGATTCAGTTGGAAGCAGGTCAAATTTGAACTGCAGCTGCCTCATAGTTTGCTATTTATTTTTTCCAAAAATCATTTCTAGTTACATAAGTACCTATTTAATCATAAATACATGGTTTGGTGGTGATACATCTAGGTTTGGGCGGTGACCGAGGGCCCCAACTCCAGAGCGCGTGAACTCGCATGCCTGGTGCGTGGTCACCGCGTGACCTTGGCATTGACATGCATTCTGGGAGGCCTAGGCATGTCTAGTGGGTTGGGCACTCCCCAGGTAGGTGCTAGGAAGAAAATTACAACATAAGATTCTCACGAGGAGACCGATCGATGCTCAAACATGAATTAGCAGCCAAGTGTTTGATTGGCGGTACGGGAAATGTACATGGCTAATGGGCATGAGTTTTGGCTGAGGATGATCAGTTACTAAGAAGACCGTCTTCACAAATTTTCAGCTCAAAAGGAGGAGCCTAGGTGGTACTTGCTTTGTAAACTACCACACTGGACATAAATACGAATGTTGAAGCTCGGCTCAAAATAATGAATGGATTGAGCTGCCATTTGGTGGAGGATGGTTATTTGGGCATAGGAAAGCACTGTAGAAAATGTATACTATTTGGACATGCCCAAGTGGTACTTCCTTCACAAACTGTTGTTCTGAAAAGAATAGGAAAATGAATATCTTTGAATTATTTTTGAACTAGGCAAGGAAGGTTTTTTACATATTTGACGAAGATATGACCCAAAGAATTTATGAGATTTTTTTGGGAATTTTGGGCATGACAGAAATATAGGTTGCTTCACAACCTAGGGCAAAAACTGCCACATGGACATGACACATAGGCAAAACTGATGAGGTGGCGCCTAGTCATAGCAACACACCACAATTTACAAGGTTATGACCATCTACATTGGTCATGATCAGCTAGAAATAAGGCAGCAGACCAGTGCTATCTGCTTTATGAACATTTCGTGTAAGGAAATTACGACCTTTCTAACAAAAATGGTCGTTATAGTTTAGGGTTTGGAGCCCCCCGAACAACTTTTGACAAATTGGTCTGAAATGGTCATAGATCTATGACCAATTCTTCCAGGATCACTGACAGAAGGTCGCTAGTTGACATATTTCTTGTAGTGCGGTTGATTCACGAATTGGGGGCTGGAAGGACATACTTTCTCGACGGCCCTCTGTGTGGATCTTTGTGGCGAAGCGACATGGCAGGTTGAGACCACCTAGGAGCGAGGTGGGCCTGGCCCTGGTCAGTGTTCTCGGTTATTTCAAGATAACATGTTTAACGAGATCTTGGTATTTGATCTGCGTCTGGCCATTGGCCTATACGCACTAACCATCTACGCGGGGACAATTATGGGACTCGACGTCGTGGTATCAGCCGAAGCCTTCGTAACGTCAGCGACTGAGCGGCGCGCACCGGATTGGACCGTAAGCCTGCTCTTGTATTAAGGGGGCTAGTTCTGCTTCCGGCCGCGTACGCAACGTGCAGGTGTGCAATGGGCGATGCGCCCAGACCCCTGCGCCATAGGATTTAGACCGACGTCCTGGCCTCTCTATTGTGCCTAGGTAGGGCTGTGACGTGTTGATCTTCTGAGGTCGGGCATGACCCAGAAAAGTGTGTCCGGACAAAGGGGATCGAGCGTGTTGGGAAATGTGGTGCACCCATGCAGGGAGGTTAATCTATTTGAATAGCCGTGATATTCGGTAACAGGATAACAGGATGACCTTTTCACATCGGTCTTTATCATTTATCCTAACACCTTGTATGTATACACCCCAGCTCCTAAAGGGTATTCCTCATGCTTGGCTTCGTATGTAGTTCACGGGCCACCTGCCTAGTGATCTACTCTGGTATCGGACGCAATGCTTATTCCCATTGCTCTGAACACCTTTCACATTTCGTATCAGGCAACGAACGATTGCCTATGCGCTAGAAACTTCTACTTTTCCACCTTCTTACTTCGCTCTCGATAATTTCTTATGTTTCAATTCAAGAGTTACTTTTTGCCACCTTCCCTAATGGTTATCTACCGAATAAGCAACCGTGCAGAGTTCCATACTTCCACTATACTCCCTTATTCTTTCATAAGTACGATGAAATGTCCGAAGAAAGGATGATGACTTCATCATGATGACCTGAAGCAGAGAAATGAAGACATCAATGTAATGGATCAACCTCTTCGAGAAGAGCAACCAAGAACGAGAAGATTCATTAGAAATTTGTAACCAAATCCCTTCCCCCTTACTCCCGCTCCTAAATCTCGGGACGAGATTTCTTGTAGTGCAGGAGAATTGTGACGCCGGATAATTAAGCTACAGTGATCCCCCGCTAATGATGCCACGTCACCTCCGTTACTGTTGCTAATCTCTCATTACTTCATAACCGGTTCAAAATTCAAATTCAAAATATGGCAAACAACAAAAGTTTTCAAACATTAGAAACAAAATGTTCGGTTAGTGCCAAATATTACATAGGTAATTGTTGTGAAGAAGACACATATTTAGAAAATGTTAAGATGCCCTAAATTAAATAAAACAGAAAAGGGAGATAAATAAAAGAAAGGAAAATACAAAGACAGAAAACAAAAACTAAAAAAGGTAAAAAGAAAAGAAAGAAAAGATGAAACCACCAGGCCCAGCAGGCCTCCCCCCATTGCCCCGCTTAACCCCCTGGGGACCGAACCCTACCCGGTCAACCCCACTCCCCCCACATTTCTCTCGCTCCTCCTCCCCCTTTCCCCCCGATCGGATCTAGATTGGGGCAGTTGCCTCGGCCCCGTCGAACGCCGCCCCCTGCCTCCTCCCCGGCGCCCCCACTCGACTGGAGCGGGGAGGGGCCTGATCCCGCGCGACCCTCCGCCTCCAACGCCGGCACCCATCCCCGACGCCGCCTCGTTGTCGCCGTGGTTCGCCACCTTGTCGGCGCCGCTCCATCGTCTCTCCCTCGCCAGACCACCCCGAGCCACACCGCCCCCTCTTCCCTCCATCGCCGGTGAGGCCCCCGGCCTCCTCTCCCCTGCTTCTGCTCCCGCATCGCCGAACGCGCCGCACAGCGCACGCGCCCCGCCCACGCCTTGGGGCCGCGCTCGTCGCGCCCTTCGTTGGTCGGCTGTGGCTGCACCGTAGCCCCGTTCTCTGGCTAGGCTGCACTCTGGCCGCGCCCACTCCCGCAGCTCGACATGCTCCGCCTCCACGCCTGCCTCACTGCGCCTTCGCTCACCATATGCAGCTGTTGCTGCCCCGCCACCGCGCACTCACACTCGCGCTTTCCCTACTCGAGCCGCGTCGGCCTCGCCCTCCCCTACACGACACCGCAACCGCATGGCCCCGTCGCCATCGGTGTCGCGGCGCCTCTGCGACGGTCGCTGTCGCCGGTCGTCGCGTCCCCGCGTTCTGGCCACCCGGGTCTGCCCCGCTCGGTGCCCGTTCGCCCGTGCCCGCTAACCAACACGGAGCATATAAACATGATGACATTATTATGCACCAACTTACTCTGTTCAGGTTACCTCGTAACCAACACGGACATCACACGATCATCTCAAGATCCAATCAAGTTTGGTATTCACAATACCGTAGTAATCATTCCATGACCACAAGGAGCTTGATTGTAACACCCCGGATGTAACTTTCCCAATTTGTACTTCAACTCTTGCCGTTTCCGACGTTAAGTTATTTTATTTTCTCGGGTTCGGGTCTTTGTCTCCGTGTGTTGTTATCGTTGTCATGCATCTCATATCATGTCATCATGTGCATTGCATTTGCATACGTGTTCGTCTCATGCATTCGAGCATTTTCCCCATTGTCCGTTTTGCATTCCAGCGCTTCGTCCTCCTCCGGTGGTCATTTCTACCTTTCTTTCGTGTGTGGGGATTAAACATTCCCGGATTGGACCGAGACTTGCCAAGCGGCCTTGGTTTACTACCGGTAGACCGCCTGTCAAGTTTCGTACCATTTGGACTTTGTTTGATACTCCAACGGTTAACCGAGGGACCGAAAAGGCCTCATGTGTGTTGCAGCCCAACACCCCTTCAATTTGGCCCAAAACCCACCTAAACCTGCTCCATCATCTAGAGCGTTCGATCACGATCGCGTGGCCGAAAACCGCACCTCATTTGGACTCTCCTAGCTCCTCCTATGTCTATTTAAAGACCCCTCCGTTTTTCTTCTTCTTCCTCCCCCCGAAACCCTAATTTTCCCTCTCCGCGTCGGCCGGATATGTCCGTCCGGGCCGGACACGTCCGATCCGCCCACCGCCGACCAAACGCCGAGCGCCACCTGTCCCGCGCCCCACATCGCCGTCCCGCGCGCCGCTAGGCCCGCCGGGGCCCAAGGCCGGCCCCCGCGGCCCGCTACCGCCCGCCGCCTCCTCAGCCGCGCCCCGCCGCCTCCTCAGCCGCGCCGCCACCCGAGACCACCACCGCCGCCGCCATCGACGCCGGCCAGCGCCTCGCGCCGCGTCCCGCAGATCTCCGCCGCCGCCACCCCCGCGGATCG
>NC_041388.1:196841437-196849644 GCF_002162155.2 Triticum dicoccoides | reverse complement strand
GCCGCCGCCGCCGCGCAAGCCGCCGCCTCCGCCGACCCCGCTCGCCGCCGTCCGAGATCCGGTGCCGGCCGCCCTCGTCCTCGACTTCCCTCGCCGGAGCAGCCGCCGCCCTCGCCGGATCCTACCTCGATTCCGCGCCGGGTCAAACCCTATATCTCGGGGTGATTTTTTTGGTCCAAGTCCCTAAAAATTCCAGATCCATGTGCTCCTGTTCATAGCCTCGTAACTTTGCATCCGTAGCTCCGATTCATGCATATAGCATATCAAAATGTTCACCTCAGAGTGTACATCATTTCATTCCATTGCATCATTTTCATTTGAGTTCATATTAATGCCCGAAATGCTGTTAGAAGAGGGCTACTTGAGATAATTGTCAGATCTGCTACTCCATTTAGCTTTTTGTCATTTTTGCCATGATTAATGTGTGCATGATATGCCCTGATGCTCTTCATATGTTTTGTTAAGGGTTTTGTCATCTTTCCAGAGGTGCAACCCACGTATTTTTGTGATGAGTGTGGTGACTAGTGCAAGCTTGCAAAGTGAGACACTCGGTAATTCTGTTTTCAGGAACTTAGCATTTCCACTAAGTCCTTGATCTGTTTATCTCATATTGCCATATGTTCATGTTGTTTCCTAGTGATCCGTGCCTCTTTTGAGGATGATCAGTAAGGGAGTTTTATTAATCTTATAGTGCTCTATACATCCATGCCTTTGTTTGCAATTATGGAGCACCCTAGCTTGAGTCAATCGAGCTCTACTTTTGCTACTTTGTGAATCTGGGCAGATTGTCAACTTGTTTGCAATTTTGCCGATGATGTTGTAGTTGATCCGTGCATGCTATGTTATTGTTCTTGCCATGTCTAGCTTGCATTTTGTGCCTTATTGATGGATGTATGCTTGTCTTGTCATGACTTGCACCGTAGTGAGTGCATCGAGCTCGTGAACATGCCTATTTGATATCTATTTCAGCATGTGCCAGTTTTCACTAAGTCTGAAAACTGATTATGTTTTTGCGATGTTCACGTGCTTGTTAGTATATTTTATGATTCCTTTTGGCTCAAGGTCACTAAGGGACTTTTGTTAAGCTTTTTGAGTAGCTCCATGCCATGTTTTACTTTGCCATGTTCAGGTCCTGTAGCATGTAGTTTTGTTGCTCCGAAGAGTGCTACCTGATCTGAAATTCCAGACAAGTGTTAATTTCACTAAGTCTGAGATCTGTTTGCCATATGCATTTTTGCCATGCTTGTTTGAACCTGTTAATTGATGAATTGGCCGTAGCTCAGTGCTAGACTTTTGTTAAGCATCTTATATGCATCCCTGCTATGTATTTTGTTGTCATGTTTGGGTGCTATAGCATGTTCATCTCGTTGCATTTAGATGGCTACTTGCTGTAAATCGCAGACCGGTGTCATATTTGAATCGCTTGCCATTTCCAACCCGTAACTCCGATTCCGGCGTTCTTTATATTGTTTTCAAGCGATTTCATCTCATCTTTCCAGTGGCACACTTGGATTTCCAAGTTGAGGCCAGGTTCTTGCGTTTCCTGTCACATCTTGCATTTTGCATCCCGCATCGCATCCCGCATAGCATATCATCATTGCATCATATTGTTTGTCCTTGCACGTGGTTGATTGTGTCCTTGTTGCATGTTTGTCTTGTTTGGGTAGAGCCAGGAGATGAGTTCGCTATCGAGGAGCCCGTTGAGTTTGCTTTCGAGGATCCAGTCAACTCTGACAACTGTGCAGGCAAGATGATCATACCCTCGAAATCACTACTATCTTTGCTATGCTAGTTTGCTCGCTCTTTTGCTATCCCAATGCTACGATGCCTACACATTGCTTTCAAGCCTCCCAAAATTGCCATGTCAAACCTCTAACCCACCATGTCCTAGCAAACCGTTGATTGGCTATGTTACCGCTTTGCTCAGCCCCTCTTATAGCGTTGCTAGTTGCAGGTGAAGATTGGAGGCCGTTCCTTGTTGGAACATTTATTCACTTGTTGGGATATCATTATACTGCTATGTTATCTTAATGCATCTATATACTTGGTAAAGGGTGGAAGTCTCGGCCTCTCGCCTAGTGTTTTGTTCCACTCTTGCCGCCCTAGTTTCCGTGATATCGGTGTTATGTTCCCGGATTATGCGTTCCTTACACGGTTGGGTTATAATGGGAACCCCTTGATAGTTTGCCTTGATTAAAGCTGTTCCAGCAATGCCCAACCTTGGTTTTACCATTCGCCACCTAGCCTCTTTTTCCCTTGGGTTTCCGGAGCCCGAGGGTCATCTTATTTAACCCCCCCGGGCCAGTGTTCCTCTGAGTGTTGGTCCGACCGAGTAGACTGCGGGGCCACCTCAGGGCAACTTGAGGTTTGGTTTTACTCGTAGGATGTCTCATCTGAGTGTGCCCTGAGAACGAGATATGTGCAGCTCCTATCGGGATTTGTCGGCACATTCGGGCGGTGTTGCTGGTCTTGTTTTAACCTGTCGAAGTGTCTTGAATAACCGAGATACCGAGTCTGATCGGAACGTCTTGGGAGGAGGTCTATTCCTTCGTTGACCATGAGAGCTTGTCATGGGCTAAGTTGGGACTCCCCTTCAGGGATTTGAACTTTCGAAAGCCGTGCCCGCGGTTATGGGCAGATGGGAACTTGTTAATGTCCGGTTGTAGTTAACTTGAACCTTAACTTAATTAAAATGAATCAACTGAGTGTGTTACCGTGATGGCCTCTTCTCGGCGGAGTCCAGGAAGTGGACACGGTGTTGGAGTAATGTTTGTGCAGGTTGTTCTCTAGTTTCTCACTCGCGCTTTGCCTCCTCTTCTCGCTCTCTTTTGCGAATAAGTTAGCCACCATATTTTTCTAGTCGCTTGCTGCAGCTCCACATATTTTTTTTCACCTTGCCTTTACCTATAAGCTTAAATAGTCTTGATCGCGAGGGTGCGAGATTGCTGAGTCCCTGTGGCTCACAGATTACTATTACACCAGATGCAGGGCCTGATGATTCCGCTCCAGTAGACGCGTATGAGCTCAAGTGGGAGTTCGACGAAGACTCTCAACATTACTATGTTTCCTTTCCCGATGATCAGTAGTGGTGCTCAGTTGGGGGTGATTGGGACCGTTGTCGCATGTTGGGTTATCTTTTATTTTGGCGCCATAGTCGGGCCATGAGTGTTTGGATGATGTAATGTTATTTATGTACTTGATTGACGTGGCGAGTGTAAGCCAACTATGTTATCTCCCCTTTATTATTTATATTACATGGGATGTTGTGAAGATTGCCTAATTTGCGACATATGCCTTCAATGCGATTATGCCTCTAAGTCGTGCCTCGACACGTGGGAGATATAGTCGCATCGAGGGTGTGACATTGATCTTCACCCTTGACTCTTGCATAACACCACAAATATCCATAAACTCGGTATCCTCGATACCACGGTGATCATCTCACGATCACAACCAATCTCTTTCACATCATCGAACCAGGGTTGTTATTAAGCACATTATTATTACAGTTGACCCATAGTGTGACCGACACGAACTGGGCCCTTATCCGTGGGCGCGGCTATCGATAGATTTAATACACAATCTGTAGAGGTTAGTACACTATACCCACACCACGAAACCCATTGCCTCGCACTCCCATTCGAGTGGACCAACGTCGTTCCGACAAAACTGTCCTACTGCCATGACACTCTCTCGGCCACTCCGACCAACACCCCCTTGGGTTTCAGTACTGGGTGGCCCCGTGCCTACCAAAGGCATCAACAACCACCGTCGTGGAAAATCATAAACAGTCACAAACGGGGACAAAAAGGTGCCTAACAACTACGGGCACACAAGGCTTATGTCCGCCTACCTGATCAGGGTAGCGCGCGCCCATAGCCTTCCCTCGTTGGAGGCACCGGCGAGAGGGATGACAATAGACCCAGTTAGGACCTTCCCATAAAGGCAAGTGTGGTTGCATTGGTCAGCTTGATATGGTGGCACCATGACTCAGCCAATGGTTGTTCAAGTTCAATTAAGTCCGGTTAAACTTGAATGCAATAAGCTGAGCCATATTAAAATAACAATGCATGAGTATGGATCAACATAAGCAGGGAAGTGCAACATAATCATCAAGCATAACCATTTTGAAACATTAACCAAATGAGCATGGTAAACTAACGAGCATAACATTAAACATGAGAATATCATGACCACTAGCATCATAAATAAATAACATGCAAGAACACATCCAAAATACTACCAAGTAAGCATATACCCAACAGAATACATAGTAACATACATAGCTACTGCACCAAGTAACATATTGTAAACATGTATCAGAAAGAACACACTGCTACTACTATCAAGCATGACATATAACAATAATATCAGTAATAAGTGCAAGATAACAAGATGCAGAAGAGCATAGCATGAAAGGGAACACAGATGTATAAGCATCACCAAACAATGATAACAAGCAAACATTTATTAAATATTCAAGTTGAAAACCATGGCTACTGCATGACTGTCATGCAAGTGGTTGTTTTGGCTCTCCTGGGGGTGACGGAGACTGCGGGAAGAAGTGGAGTGAAGCCGCGGAACAAAACGCCGGACGGTTCTCTCTCGGAGGGTTTGATTTGAGGCAACGGCAAAATGGCCATTTTCACTATGAGACCACCTAGTGAAATGTAACCAAAAGATAGAGCTCAACGAGACGAAGAAGTGAGCGCTGGTTTCACCTCGATCGGAGTTACGGTTGCTGAGTTATGAAGGTTGGAAGAAGAAGGACCAATATGTGAATATTTCTTTAGCAAACAGGTCCCTGAGTGGATAAGGTAGAGGCGCAAAATCAGAAATATGCTTCCTGAACTGGAAAACAAACTTTAGATAACAGAAGTGGGAAATACGCTTTCGAGCAAATGGAAGCGTAATGAGAGAAATACGCCTTTAGAGAACTAAAAGCGCACCCACTAGAAGGCGCTTCCACTTATCCACATGGACCTGGGCCTTGGGCCACTTACAGGCGGGTCCCACGCGGTCAGGGGAGGGGCCAGCTGGGCATGGTCTTCCTCCTCGCTGCTCCCCCGTGCGATAAAGAGGAGGCAGGGGAGGGGGCCAGCTGCCGGCGACGGGGCGGGCTGCTCCGGCCGTCTCCCGCCCGGCTGAGGGCACCAGCGAGGTGGTAGACCTGAGCCACACCCATTCAGAGGATCATCCGGTGCTGGGGTGGAGTGGAGAGGAGGGGAGGGTGCGGAGACGGAGGCAGACAAAGAGGCGGCGGTGGTGATCTCTGGTGATGCAGGGCGCTCCAGCGAGGGGTGATGGGGTGGGGCGACTCAGCAGAGCACGTGGAGGACGGTGGTGAGGACGGACAGGGATGAGGAGCTTGGGACAGCTCGAGGTGGAGTGGTGTAGAGAGGCAGGCGGCGGCCTGACTTGCGGGGCAGCGGCCAGAGTGGACTCCGGCAAGGGGCGAGGTGGTGGGGCGAACCGTGGGGAGGAGGAGGCTCTGGTGGACAGCTCAGGAGGAGGAGAGGAGGCCCGTGGAGGTTGGAACCGAGACGAACTCTGGTGAGGTCACGGTGGTCCGAGGAGGGAACAACGATATTAGGCGATTCTGGTGACCAAATGAGGCGAGGGAGGGAGTGAGTGAGGAGCGGGGGACCTCGGTAGACTCTTAAATAGCTGCGGGGAGGGCTCTAGAGCTCATAGACGGGCTCCCGACCAAACTTTAATGGCGGGCAGTGGCTGGGCGCGGCACGGGCATGGCTCTAGCGGCGTATTTATGGTGAACCATGACGAGGCAGTGACGCAGGAGCTCACGGGGCAGCTACTAGACATGAATGGAGGTCGAGACGAGGAGGGACGAGACGAGCACAGTGGCCGGACCGAGCCAGAGCTTGCAATGTGCGTGACGCCAACCTGATCACCACGCGCACTGGAGAAAATAGCTCATTCTGACCGAGCCGACCATGTCCAGTGAATAGACCTTAGTGCCCTTAGTCCAACTGAAGAAAGAATTGGGTCCAAGGGCAAAGAAGAGATTTGCACCTAGCGCCAAAGTAAATCAACAAGAAGGTGTTTGTAACTTGCTGTGGTTTACACGCGTGGAGTTAGAATCATATATTTTGTACAGCTTGATCAATCACTAGGGTGATGCTGATTACCAAAAATGAACTTAAGAGGAAGGGTTTAGAGAGTACTTGCTGTAGAAACCACTATAATGGCCAGAATTAGAGATTTGGATGATGCACTCACATGAAGAGGCAAGTTGAGCTGAAATTGGGCATGGCCCAATTATTTGAAGGTATGAGGATGCTTACAAAGTTTCAGGCCATTTGGATGAACCAAAATAGCACTTGCTTCACAATGCATCTCTCTGGACAGAATTTGGGAAAAATTGCATAGGGCAAATGGATTAATGGATTTAGCCAATAATTGGTGGAGAGAGTTGATATGGATAGGAGAATGCTCTAGAAAATTTTCAGCTTAAATGAATCAATATAAATTATAGTTGCTTCACAACCTGAAAATCTGACCAGAAACCAAGATCTGGAGCTAGGCTCACATAGATGAGTTACATGAGCTCAAATTTGGTGGAGAGTCATGATTTGATAATATTAAGGATCTTGCCAAATTTTAAATCAATTGGATATGCCTAGCTTGTACTTCCTTCACAACCACTTCCCTCAGACAAGAACTTCGAAAAATTGCTCAGGAATATTTACTAAGGAAATTGAGTTGAATTTTGGCATGGGGCAATTATATGGACAGGAAAAGATGTACAACAAGTTTGGAATCAATTAAGCAAAGATGAATAGCACTTCCTTCACAAGGTGCCATTTAAGGCAGAATAGGAAAAGAATTATTGGAGGATGATTTTTGAACATGGCAATGAAATGTTTTGCCATATTTGAGCAAGATATGACCCCAAACATACCATGATATTTATTTGGGATTTTCGGGAGTGTTAGAAATATAGGTTGCTTCACAACCTAGGGTTTAAAGGGTTATTCCTTTAATAGAAAAAGGAATATTCCCAATAAAAAGAATATTGGGTTAGGTCAAGGATGGAATGACATGATCTTGGGATGATGATGAGGTTGACAAGCCACTATAAACCTAAGAAGACATTATCTTCCCATGTTCCAAAGCCATATAGCCATGGAAAAGCAAATCAAATCAGGAAATCCAAGAAAATCAAAGGAAAAAGAAAAGGGCAAAAATCCAGGCTGTTACAAACCTTACCCCCTTAAAGAAATCTCGTCCTCGAGATTTGGGTTGCTCGGGGTTAAATAATTTTTCTGACCTGAAGAAACTGTATCCAACTCGGGTTTCTTTTATTCATTCTCATATAATATTTCAACTTAATTGGGTCTGACTGACGGTCTTGATCTGGGGTGGTTTGCTGCACCATATCTGACACTCTGACAGGACTTACCTCATATGTTCCTGACTCAAATTTTCTTTCATATCTGTTGGCTGAGCTAGGGTCCGAAAGACCTTCTGACATACATGTCCTTCTCAATATTGATCCTTGCTGGAAATGTTATGATAGAGGCTAAGGTGTCCCGATGTTTCGATGAGATGGTGGCTATCGTTTTCTGTGGGAGTCGACCTTGATGATCCGACTACGAACGTGCGAGACGTCGCGCCTTAGCAATCGCTAAACCAACTTCCGAGGGTTATTGACCATGCCGGAGCATGATCAACCTGACCACGAGGGTTTGTTTCCTGCGAGCAAACGAAGAACAAACAAGAAACTGAGATTGCAATCGGGATATTGCGAATATAAGATGAAAGCTTTATTGATCAAGGTGGGGTTCTGTGACGTCTTGGTCTGGTCGTTGGACACAAACGAAGTACGCGAAGTTGCAGCTATGGCGAACTTTTAATCTAAACAAAACCCAAAGTCTAAACGACGCCCTAAGGGCTGTATATATGGAGGAAGAGGGGGGAATTTCGTGGCCCTTGAGGGTGGGGTCCGAAACCAACCCTAACTCTTGTTTCCCCACACATATGGACTCTAAAAATAGCCTATACTTAAGTATTTCGAAATTACATGGGCCTGGCCCATTAATAAGGTGACGCAGCACCTAGAATAGCCTATGGACGAATATTATGAAGTGGCATCTTGTATATTTCGTCCAAGGCTTCATGCACTCCTTATGGCGGCTTCAAAGTCCTGAAATCATCACTTGTAACTCCGTTCTTGATCCCCTTGC
>NC_041388.1:196778936-196841131 GCF_002162155.2 Triticum dicoccoides | reverse complement strand
TTCTCCAAGCTAGGCCCTTCATTTGTAAGCAAAACAAATGTATCCAATTTAGGCAGCATCATAATCTCATGAACATTAGAATCATTACCAAGAAACGAAAGTACCTGGTAATTTAATTGGCGTGCGCGAGCTCTAGTAATTGGTCCAGTATATGTAACAGTAGGGGCTGTGGGTGTAACAATGGTATTGATGTCCTCATCATCCTCCCCTTCTTGAAATGAAGTCGTCCTCGACGGAAGCGCATCTTCCTCACCCAAATAAGGCTTCAAATCTGCAATGTTAAAAGTGGGACTAACCCCAAAATCTACAGGTAGCTCAAGTTTATATGCATTATCATTTATTTTCTCTAACACCTTAAAAGGACCATCAGCACGTGGCATTAGCTTTGATTTGCGCAGATTAGGAAATCTATCTTTACACAAATGTAACCAAACAAGATCTCCAGGCGCAAACACAACATGTTTTCTACCCTTACCTCCAGCAAGTTTATATTTAGCATTCATACGCTCAATGTTTTCCTTAGTTAACTCATGCATTTTTAAAATCAATTCAGAACGTTCTTTAGCATCAAAATTAACCTTCTCTGAAGATGGAAGAGGCAACAAATCAATAGGTGCACGAGGTAGGAAACCATACACAATTTCAAAAGGGCACATCTTAGTAGTAGAATGCAATGAACGATTATAAGCAAATTCAATATGAGGCAAGCATTCTTCCCACATTTTCTTGTTATTCTTCAGAACAGCCCTAAGCATAGTAGACAATGTTCTATTGACTACTTTAGTTTGTCCATCAGTTTGGGGGTGACAAGTACTACTAAAAAGCAGCTTAGTCCCCAACTTAGCCCATAAACATCTCCAAAAGTGGCTAAGAAATTTAGTATCACGATCTGAAACAATAGTATTTGGCACACCATGTAAGCGAATAATTTCACGAAAGAACAAATCAGCAACATTAACAGCATCATCGCTTTTATGACATGGTATAAAGTGTGCCATTTTCGAGAACCTATCCACGACAACAAATATGCTATCCCTCCCCTTCTTTGTTCGAGGTAAACCTAAAACAAAGTCCATAGATATATCCTCCCAAGGAACACCAGGTACAGGCAAAGGCATATATAAACCATGAGGATTGAGTCGTGACTTAGCTCTTTGACATGTAGTGCAGCGAGCAACAAAATGCTCAACATCCCGTCTCATCTTTGGCCAAAGGAAATGTGTAGCAAGTATATCCTCCGTCTTCTTGACGCCAAAGTGTCCCATTAATCCTCCTCCATGCGCCTCCTGCAACAACAAAAGACGAACGGAGCTAGCTGGAATGCATAGCTTGTTAGCACGAAACACAAATCCATCGTTAAGAACGAACTTGTTCCAAGTTCTCCCTTCCTTACAATTCTGCAATACATCTTTAAATTCAACATCATGAACATATTGATCTTTGATGGTCTCCAAACCAAATATTTTAAAGTCAAGTTGTGAAAGCATAGTATAACGACGAGACAAGGCATCAGCAATAACATTTTCTTTACCCTTCTTGTGTTTAATGACATAAGGGAAAGTCTCAATGAATTCAACCCATTTAGCATGTCTACGGTTAAGTTTTGCTTGACTTTTAATGTGTTTCAAAGATTCATGATCAGAATGTATAACAAATTCCTTGGGCCATAAATAATGTTGCCATGTTTCTAAGGTCCGAACAAGAGCATATAATTCTTTATCATAAGTAGAATAGTTCAGACTAGGCCCACTCAATTTTTTAGAAAAGTATGCAACAGGTTTTCCATCTTGTAATAACACACCTCCTAATCCAATTCCACTAGCATCACATTCAAGCTCAAAAGTCTTATTGAAATTAGGAAGTTGGAGTAAAGGAGCATGTGTCAACTTATCTTTCAATACCGTGAAGGCTTCTTCCTGTGCGGTACCCCAAACAAAAGGCACATCCTTCTTTGTAAGCTCATTGAGAGGTGCAGCAATGGTGCTGAAATCTCTCACAAAACACCTATAGAAACCAGCGAGGCCAAGGAAACTCCTCACTTGTGTGACCGTTTTGGGCTGCGGCCAACTCTCAATAGCTTCAATCTTGGCTTTATCAACTTCAATTCCCTGTGGAGTAACAACATAGCCAAGAAAAGATACTCGGTCAGTGCAAAAGGTGCACTTTCCAAGGTTTCCAAACAAACGTGCATCACGTAGAGCAATAAAAAGAGCACGTAAATGTTCCAAATGTTCCTCCAAAGATTTGCTATAAATCAATATGTCATCAAAGTAAACTACCACAAATCGTCCAATGAAAGCACGTAAAACTTCGTTCATTAACCTCATGAAAGTACTAGGTGCATTAGTTAACCCAAAAGGCATGACTAACCACTCATATAATCCAAACTTAGTTTTAAATGCTGTTTTCCATTCATCACCCAATTTCATACGAATTTGATGGTATCCACTACGCAAATCAACTTTGGAGAATATTGTAGAGCCACTCAATTCATCAAGCATATCATCTAGCCTAGGAATAGGATGACGATAACGAATAGTAATATTATTAATGCCTCTACAATCAACGCACATACGCGACGTACCATCCTTTTTCGGCACTAAAATGATAGGAACAGCACAAGGACTAAGGGATTCGCGTATATAACCTTTGTCGAGCAGTTCTTGTACTTGACGCATAATCTCCTTCATCTCCTCTGGATTGGTACGGTATGGTGCACGGTTGGGTAGCAAAGCACCGGGAATTAAGTCAATTTGATGCTCAATCCCTCGAATAGGTGGTAATCCCGGTGGCACGTCTTGTGGAAAGACGTCAGCGAACTCCTGCAAAATGTTAGTGACAGCAGGGGGCAAAGAGGAAGGCACGTCTCGAATGAAAATAATGCCTCTTTGCACACAAAAGCATAGCAAACAGATTTGCTAAAATCTAGCTCATCAATATCAGATTTGGTGGCAAGTAAACATGCACTTTTCAATTTAATTTCAGAAACAACAGTAGATGGTTTATTATTAGGCTTCATTTGGTGCTCAAATTCTTTTGCCACAATCTGATTTTCACTCTTATTTGTCTCCTGTTTTGCTTTATTAGCTCTATTAATATCATCTTTCAAAATGGAATCAGGAGTCATAGGAAGCAAAGTAATATTTTTATCGTTATGAACAAGAGTATACTGATTGTTTCTACCATGGTGTACAGAATTTTTATCAAATTGCCATGGTCTACCAAGTAATAAGGAACATGCTTGCATAGGTACCACATCACAATCAACACAATCAGCATATGTATAGATACTAAAATGCACACGAACAATACGTGTTACCTTAACCTTGCCGATGTTGTTGAACCATTGGATGTAGTAAGGATGTGGATGTGGTCTTGTGGTGAGAGATAGCTTCTCCACCATCTCCATGCTAGCCAAGTTATTGCAGCTCCCTCCATCTATGATCACGCGAACAGAATGTTCCTTCACAACTCCCTTTGTATGGAACAAATTATGCCTCTGATTTTGCTCAGCTTGTGTAACCTGCACACTCAAAACACGTTGAGCAACTAAACATTCATACCTGTCAGCATCTTCAGGAGCCATGTATTGCGTCTCATGATCAGAATCGTCTCCACCGTGTTCTTCACGTGTAATAAGAGCCAAAATCTCCTCATCATAGTCACTAGCGGACTCATACCCACCATCCTCAGTAACAATCATCACACGCTTAGATGGGCATTCTCTTGCATAATGACCTCCACCCTTGCAACGTCGACAAATAATATCATGTGTTTGCCCTGTTGATGCCATGGATGAAGAAGAGCTCTTTGCAGGCCCAGAAGGTGTGCTCTTGGCAGATAGTGGTGATTGTGCCTGCTTTATTGTATCACGGTTGGAGGTGGCAGCCGACGGAGGCGCCGGTGTAGCAGAACGTGTGGAAGTAGATGATGCACGTGGTGTCCATGATGAAGGTCGACCTGCAGAAAAGTTAGTCCGCGCCAATGCCTGTCGATCCTGCACTTCACGTTCAGCTTTACAAGCAAGATGGAATAAACGAGTGATATTAGTATACTCCTTATACTCTAGAATCATCTGAATCTCTCTATTTAATCCACCCATAAAACGTGCAAGCATAGCTTCATTCTTCTCAACAATACCACATCCAATCATGCCAGTTTGTAATTCCTGATAATATTCTTCTACAAAAAATTTTCCCTGTCTTAAGCGCTGCAATTTTTGAAGTAATTCACGTTGATAATATGGTGGAACCCAACGAGTACGCATAGCAGTTTTCAAAGCAGCCCAAGTAGCCGGAATAGGATATAATCTACAATGCTCAGACCACCAAACACATGCAAAACTAGTGAATGCACAAACAGCAGCAGGAACACGTCTCTCCTCGGGATTTTGTAAACATGTAAATCGTTGTTCAGTTTCTAACTCCCAAGTAAGATATATATCAGGAACATATCTACCCTCAAATGGTGGAATATTCAATTTTAGTTTAGGGAGATGGTCATGATCTCGTACCTGAGGGTGAGCCCTACCATTGCCATTATTTGCATGTGGACGACCTGGTGGTTGCTGTGCTGGTGGTGGCACGTAGTTCTGATTTTGATCAACCTCATCCTCATAATCTCCCACATAATCATCCTCCTCCACATCAGCAGTAGGAGCCACAGAAGTATCAACAGCAGCACCAGCAGTTTGGCCCGACTGAAGAGGGACACGACTCGCTCGGCGGAGGGCTGTTTCCCGACGTGGAGGTAGTCAGTGTTGTTGCTGTTGTTGCAGAGGTGCGGCAGGAGCAGCCGGTGGTGGTGGTGGAAAATGCGAAAGCAATTCAGCAAACTTGTTATCGAGCTTTGTTTCAAACGTCTTCTCCATGCCATCTATCTTCGCCATGGCCTCTTCAAATCTGTTTATCACATCTTGCACCTGTACACTCATCATTTGCTGAAACGTATCATGAAGCTCCTTGTTCGTCAAGTTCTCCCAGTCAGTCTCGTCGGCTTGTGATCCTGGCATGGTTAGCAGCAATAGAAACACACAAGAATATGATCCTACAGACTACTAACAAGTGGTGGTGGTGGCGGGTGTCACAAATCCGTCAAGCAAATCTCAAATTCTTACCAGTTCTTACCCAGTAGCAGGCGGTGATCGGCAACCGTTATAGTCAAAACTCTCAAAAGCTTGGATAGAGCGATTGCCAGGGAGAGTCAAACGCACGACGTAGATGTATGTGGAGCTAGGAAGGCTTATAGTATGGTAGCAAAAAGGGTCAGCAATAATCAATTCAGAGATGCAAAGTTGAATAAACGCTCAACGACGGTACTGTGCTGGTCCTAGGCTAGACCGTGCTAGAGACGCGAGCCTAGAACACTAACAAAATCACGGCGCTGCACGTAAATAAGGGAAAAGCACACTCTGGAACTCTTTTTTTCGCTCTTTTTTTTGCGCTCCTTTTTTTTGCGCTCCTCTTTTTTTTTGCGAAAAATCACTATAATGGCGAGTGTCTCAAAACTCTTCCTCGTCAAACTGATAGGATGGGCACGAAATTTTTTTTTTCACTTTTTTTTTTCGGAAATCAGGGCAGCGACGATGAAAAAGTGCGACAAAAAATCACTATGATGGCAGTGGCTCAAAAGACTCAGAAAAGCCTAAAAATAGGATAGGGAAAAAAAATTTGCCCGTGAAAATTTTGGCCTAGAAACTGCCCGGGGGTCTCCAGACTTTTTTTCCGAGACCTACGCAGGCAAGGAAACACGAATCGGAATTTAGATTGATCTCAAGAACAAACCTAATATGAGAAGAACTCGGATTGGTGGTGGATATATGGTTGTGGTATATGGCAGCGGTGGTGGTATATGGTAGCGGTGGTGGTATATGGATACAGATTGGTGGTGGTATATGGATACGGATTGGTGGTGGTATATGGATATGGATTCAGAGCGGTGGCGGATAAGCAAAAGTGGTAGATGGGCGATGATGATGGTGCGGCGGCGGCGTGACAACTTATGACCAGAACTCGAAACTCTAAAAGACTAGACTCTAAGACCAGCAACTTGACACGACGATGCAACCGCAAATTCAACAAAGCAAAAACCCTAAAAAGATTATGCAAAGGCTCAGATTGGTTCGGATATGATGAACTAACCCTAATTTTTTTTGGCTTTTTCATGGACTGTAGGTATGAAGAACAAACTCGATCTAATCTACGAAAAACTGTAAAATCTCACCGAGCAACCTGGAAATCTGATACCACTTGATAGAGGCTAAGGTGTCCCGATGTTTCGATGAGATGGTGGCTATCGTTTTCTGTGGGAGTCGACCTTGACGATCCGACTACGAACGTGCGAGATGTCGCGCCTTAGCAATCGCTAAACCAACTTCCGAGGGTTATTGACCACGCCGGAGCACGATCAACCTGACCACGAGGGTCTGTTTCCTGCGAGCAAACGAAGAACAAGCAAGAAACTGAGATTGCAATCGGGATATTGCGAATATAAGATGAAAGCTTTATTGATCAAGGTGGGGTTCTGTGACGTCTTGGTCTGGTCGTTGGACACAAACGAAGTACGCGAAGTTGCAGCTATGGCGAACTTTTAATCTAAACAAAACCCAAAGTCTAAACGACGCCCTAAGGGCTGTATATATGGAGGAAGAGGGGGGAATTTCGTGGCCCTTGACGGTGGGGTCCGAAACCAACCCTAACTCTTGTTTCCCCACACATACGGACTCTAAAAATAGCCTATACTTAAGTATTTCGAAATTACATGGGCCTGGCCCATTAATAAGGTGACGCAGCACCTAGAATAGCCTATGGACGAATATTATGAAGTGGCATCTTGTATATTTCGTCCAAGGCTTCATGCACTCCTTATGGCGGCTTCAAAGTCCTGAAATCATCACTTGTAACTCCGTTCTTGATCCCCTTGCGCATGCCATCAACTCCATGCGTGTTCTTGCTCCAATGTTCATCCTTCTCCAAGCTAGGCCCTTCATTTGTAAGCAAAACAAATGTATCCAATTTAGGCAGCATCATAATCTCATGAACATTAGAATCATTACCAAGAAATGAAAGTACCTGGTAATTTAATTGGCGTGCGCGAGCTCTAGTAATTGGTCCAGTATATGTAACAGTAGGGGCTATGGGTGTAACAATGGTATTGATGTCCTCATCATGTTATTCACGCATCGAGTACCGAGAATATTCCACAGAGTTTGGGAACACATCTTCCCATGGAACAAAGAATCTCTTCTATCCAGACATCGGGTTCCTTGAATATATGGATGCCTTCTGGGTTCAAAATAGTGAGGTGGATCATACTTGTTTTGCTAACGGATTCTGACATCTTGAAGGAGTTTCTGACTTATCTTGACTAGCTTCACAGTCTTGATCATCCAAGTTGTACCAAAGGTTTGACTATCGCTTTCCGTGTCTGATAGGAAAAATGCACCATCTCCTGATGATAACATTTGCTAACTTGACTGGCGGTGATCTTGGCAAAGAATCCCATTCACACAAGCTATTCTTTAATTGCTTCCCATATGTGAGAGATAACAATCCTCAAAGTATGTGTTCCCACACTGATTCTTCATTTTTGCCGGTATCTCCATGGGAATAACAGTCTATGCGATGCTCTATCACGGGTGTTGAGGTCAAGATATTGAGTTGTCCTGGGTTCGGACTTGACAGACTCGGGCATTTAATGCTAACAGTTTTGAGCATACTGTGGACTGAGCTGGTTGCCTTGCCACGAGGTCCTTACTAGAATGGAGTAGACCTCTAAGGCGTATCTTCACTTGGGTTTGCTGCGGAATAAAACTGTCTTGTGTATCCACATTTTTCACATAATAACCAGCATACCTGTGTTGTCGGTCTTGCTCCTTCATTATTATTTTCTCTATCTGGATCTTTGACTAAAAGGGAGGGGCCTTATATATCCTTGATTATTTTCGTGGCCCTGAATACTGTCATGTACAATATCTTGCAATCATACCTTGGTCTGGTTCATGTTTTGAGCCTCGGTATATTATATTTATTCGGCTCACGTGTGGTTATACAGATCTCAATATGGTTGTTGATTATGACGAACAGTGCCAGGGTTAATAACATCGCCTTGTTGGATGTGCAGGGCTGATCTTGATAATCACTGCCAAGACTATTGCCTTATTGTTGTCTTTCCTTCAAGACTTGTCGATTATTGCATCACCCACTAGCTTTTGTCTCTTGAATAACCAGTGAGGTTGTCGGATGCGTGCTGTGAATTCTTACTTGTGTGAGGGACTTGCATGGACTTGGCAGCCTACTCATTGTATGAACAAATATCTGATTCTCGAGGCATACCTTTGTTCTGACTGATTCTTGTTTCAGACCAAACTGTTGAAGATCTGCCACTTTGAAAACACTACCATATGCTAACAATTCATAATTTAATGTCTTGTACTAGTATCGTACAGAAGAAGACTGGGCAACTTGCGTTTGGAAACCACCGGGGTATCATGCTGAGGAAGACTGGATGGCTTGTGCTCGAAGCCTTCGGCAGATATCTTATTGAGGAAAACGGGGTACCATACCTCATAAGCTTCCCCCCTTAAAGACTAGCTAGGGAAGACTCAGTACCTTGTGCCAGAAGCTTTTGTAGTATTTTATTAAGAAGACTGAATATCTTGCATGGGAATCCATTCATACTCTACCGAGGCAGACTGGGAACCTTGTCTTTGTACACTTCGCTAATAAATTGTGGAGAAGGATGGGACTGATTTTCTGGTGAATGGAATGTCATATATTTTTTTGTCAGTCCGACAGTTGATTATTTGTATGACAAGAATTGTCTGACTGTCCTTGTTGAATTCATTGCACGTTTGGACTGTCTTCTGGGTGTCGCAATGTTTTAAATTTGACTTATGGCAGATTCAATCATTGTGCATAGACCATACCTTTGACTTGAAATGTACTGTTGATCCAATTTTGTTCTCTTGCTAATTTAATCATTTCTATGATAAAGGGGTATCTCTCATGGATACTTGTTACTGAAAGTTTGATCAGAATATGTATCAAGACAGATGTCTGCAATACAATGTTGTCGGCTGAAAACCTCATTGCTTTTAACTGAATTCCTTGGGGTATATCTGTACTGCTTACGGCTTCTTCTGATCCGGTGTGGGTCGAGGAGTAATTTCCATAAGGGGGTAACACCGAGGATTCAAAACAAAGAAGCACGAGAAAGCGATTTATTGCAACAAAGCACACAACAAACAAGCTACAAAGCCGATCCACGCAGGCACACACAAGCATGATACTACAGCAGATGCACAAGTACTACACAAAGGACTACACCCTATGCTTGAGCAAACGCTCGCGCACTGACGAGGAAGCTAAGGGAGTAGCGAGTGGAACTGCTGACTGTGAAACTCCGGATGGATGAGGCGGAATATTTGGAGAAGCTGGCGGAGACTAAGGTAAAGCGACAACAAGCAATCTCCTGGCTTGAATGGCGTCTCGGACTAACTCAGAAATAAGAAGACACTCAGCCGTCATGTAATGAGACATGGCGAGGATAGCCGGGTCATCTTGAGGGTTGATAGAGGGAAATTGGATCCGCCTAGGATTCTCGACGATGGTGGGATAATATTGATAAGCACGGTTCTCTTGCACCATGCTCTCTTGATGATGAAGATAGGTGATTCTAGCCATTGCTGCAAGCTGAACGGAACGTTCGGGAGAAGCGCTGTAACCACCGTGGAAACTGTAGGTGCACTTACCGACTGGAATCGGGGCTAATAGATGAACATGAGCAACATAATCCTGAATTCTTCCCCTGGCAGAACACTGGAATACTTGATACTGGGGTGGATCTCCGAGGGGAAAAATACTGCGGCACATATTACCAAGGAGGGTGGCAAAGCTGAGAGGTGCACGAGTGGGACTGAACTCAATGGGAACAACACCGGGAGCTCTGGGGATGGCACTGAACCCATGGAAGTTGACCGCCATCTATGCATGAAACATGGGTTAGGGGTAACCGAAATAAGACTATATGCAGCAAACAAATGCAACAACCAAATGCAGCAAGCAAGGGTAACAATCAGACCCTATACTACCATTTTCTAACGTTCCAGTGGACTAGGACGCTCTACAGCCAGACCTACTCTAATACCAAGCCTGTGGCACCCCGGCTCAGAGAAACCGGATCGCCCCATATTCCAGCCCAGAGATCGACGTGAAGTCTTCTGGAATACGGCACTGCCTAGCATAGAACAAACCAGCTCTCTATTACAATGCGAATATCCATACAAGGTTCCCGATATTACAATGAATAACATCAGCACAGCGACACTACACCAGCCACAGTTGCTCTATGCAAGCAGCATAACAACTCGAGGCAGCGGAACGACTACTAGCAGCGGAAGAGCGAACATCGATGATGGACTCCAATCCGCAGGGACTCTGTCTGGAATGTTTATCCTAGCTCGCGAACACAAGAACCACACCAAACAAGCAAGCAATCCAGGCATGACCTATAAACTGGCATGACATGCCAGGTTAGTACATTGAATGTACTTGCAAGCTCACAATAACCAAAAGAAGCCAAGACAAACAACATCATGATATTAGCAGGTTAAATCAATCATGAGCATGATACTAACAGAACAACATGGCATGCACAACTGAACATGATACAACTTTAGCATGGCAAGAACATATGAACATGATGATACTACATGCAACATGATGACATTATTATGCACCAACTTACTCTGTTTGGGTTACCTCGTAACCAACACGGACATCACACGATCATCTCAGGACCCAATCAAGCTTGGTATTAACAATACCGTAGTAATCATTCCATGACCACAAGGAGCTTGATCTTCACCCTTGACTCTTGCATAACACCACAAATATCCATCAACTCGGTATCCTCGATACCACGGTGATCATCTCATGATCACAACCAATCTCTTTCTCATCATCGAACTAGGGTTGTTATTAAGCACACTATTATTATTACTGTTGACCCATAGTGTGACCGACACGAACTGGGCCCTTATCTACGGGCGTGGCTATCGATAGATTTAATACACATTCTGTAGAGGTTAGTACACTGTACCCACACCACGGAACCCATGGCCTCGCACTCCCATTCGGGTGGACCAACGGCGTTCCGACAAAACTGTCCTACTGCCATGACACTCTCTCGGCCACTCCGACCAACACCCCCTTGGGGTTCAGTCCTGGGTGGCCCCGTGCCTACCAAAGCCATCAACGGCCACCATCGTGGCAAATGGCCACTGTCGTGGCAAAACATAAACGGTGCCAAACGAGGACAAAAAGGCGCCTAACAACTACGGGCACACAAGGCTTATGTCCGCTTACCTGATCAGGGTAGCGCATGCCCATAACCTTCCCTCGCTGGAGGCACCGACGAGAGGCATGACAATAGACCCAATTAGGACCTTCCCATAAAGGCAAGTGTGGTTGCACTGGTCATCTTGATATGGTGGCACCATGACTCAGCCAACAGTTGTTCAAGTTCAATTAAGTCTGGTTAAACTTGAATGCAATAAGATGAGCCATATTAAAATAGCATGATGCAACTACAATGCATGAGCCCATCAACATAAGCAGGGAACTGCAAGATAATCATCGAGCATAACCATAATGAAACATTAACCAAATGAGCATGGTAAACTGACGAGGATAACATTAAACATGAGAATATCATGACCACTAGCATCATAAATAAATAACATGCAAGAACTCATCCAAAATACTACCAAGTAATCTTATACCCAACGGAATACATAGTAACATACATAGCTACGGCACCAGGTAATAGATCGTAAACATATATCAGAAAGAACACACTGCTACTACTATCAAGCATGACATATAACAATAATACCAGTAATAAGTGCAAGATAACAAGATGCAGAAGAGCATAGCATGAATGGGAACACATATGTATAAGCATCACCGAACAATGATAACAATCAAACATTTATTAAATATTCAAGTTGAAAACCATGTCTACTGCATGACTATCATGCAAGTGGTTGTTGTGGCTTGCCTAGGGGTGACGGAGACTCTGGGAAGATGTGCGGTGAAGCCGCAGAACGAAATGCCGGACGGTTCTCTCTTGGAGGGGGCTGATTTGAGGCAACGGCAAAATGATCATTTTCACTATGAGAACACCTATTGGAAATGTTACCAAAAGAGAGAGCTCGACGAGACGAAGTAGTGAGCGCTAGTTTCACCTCGATCAGAGTTACGGTTGCGGAGTTATGAAGGTTGGAAGAAGAAGGACCAATCAGTGAATACTTCTTCAGCAAACAGGTCCCTGAGTGGATAAGGTAGAGGCGCAAAATCAGAAATACGCTTCCTCAACTTGAAAACGCACTTTATATAACAGAAGGAGAAAATACGCTTTCGAGCAAATGAAAGCGTACTGAGAGAAATACACCTTCAGAGAACTAAAAGCGCACTCACCAGAAGGCGCTTCCACTTATCCACGTGGACTTGGGCCTTGGGCCACTTACAGGCGGGTCCCACGCGGTCAAGGGAGGGGCCAGCTGGGCATCGTCTTCCTCCTCGATGCTCCCTCGTGCGAGACAGAGGAGGCAGGGGAGGGGGCCAGCTGCCGGCCACGGGGCGGGCTGCTCCGGCGATCTCCCGCCCGGCTGAGGGCACCGATGAGACGGTAGGGCCGAGCCGCACCTGTTCAGAGGATGGGCCGGCGCCGGGGTGGATAGGAGAGGAGGGGAGGCCGCGGCGATGGAGGCGGACAAAGAGGCGGCGGTGGTGATGATCTCTGGTGATGCAGGGCGCTCCAGCGAGGGGTGATAGGGTGGGGCGACTCAGCGGAGCACGAGGAGGAAGGTGGTGAGGTCCGACAGGGAGGAGGAGCTCGGGACAACTCGAGGTGGAGTGGTGCAGAGAGACGGGCGGCGGCCTGACTTGCGGGGCAGCGGCCAGAGTGGACTCCGCGCGAGGGGCGAGGTGGTGGGGCAAACCGCGGGGATGAGGAGGCTCTGGTGGACAGCTCGGGAGGAGGTGAGGAATCCCGAGAAGGTCGGAACCGAGACGAACTCCGGCGAGGTCACGGTGGTCCGAGGAGGGAACGGCGATATTGGGCGATTCTCGTGACCAAATGAGGCGAGGGAGGGAGTAAGTGAGGAGCGGGGGACCTTGGGGTACTCTTATATACCCGCGGGGAGGGCTCTAGAGCTCACGGACAAGCTCCGGACCAAGCTTTAATGGTAGGCAGTGACTGGGCGCGGCACGGGCACGACTCTAGTGGGGCATTTATGGCGAACCATGATGAGGCAGCGACGCAGGAGATCACGTGGCAGCTACTATACATGAATGGAGGTCAAGACGAGGAGGGAGGAGACGAGCACAGTGGCCGGACCGAGCCAGAGCTTGCAAGGTGCGTGACGCCAGCATGATCACTACGCGCACTGGAGCAAATAGCTCGTTCTGACCGAGCCGACCATGTCCAGGGAATAGACCTTAGTGCACTTAGTCCAACTGAAGAAAGAATTGGGTCCAGGGGCAAAGAAGAGATTTGTGCCTAGCACCAAAGTAAATCAACAGGAAGGTGTTTGTAACTTGTTGTGGTTTACACGCGTGGAGTTAAAATCAGATATTTTGTATAGCTTGAAGAGGCAAGTTGAGCTGAAATTGGGCATGGCCCAATTATTCGAAGGTATGAGGATGCCAAAAAAGTTTCATGCCATTTGGATGAACCAAAATAGCAATTGCTTCACAATGCATCTCTCTGGATAGAATTTTGGAAAAATTGCACAGGGCAAATGGATTAATGGATTTAGCCAAAAATTTGTGGAGAGAGTTTCTATGGATAGGATAATGCCCTGGAAAATGTTCAACTTAAATGAAGCAATATAAATTATAGTTGCTTCACAACATGAAAATCTGACCAGAAACCAAGATTCGGAGCTGGGCTCACATAGATGAGTTAAATGAGCCCAAATTTGGTGGAGAGTCATGATTTGATAATATGAAGGATCTTGCAAAATTTTAACTCATTTGGATATGCCTAGCTTGTACTTCCTGCACAACCACTTCCCTTAGATAGGAACTTCGAAAAATTGCTCAGGAATATTTACTAAGAAAATTGAGTTGAATTTTGGCATGGGGCAATTATATGGACATGAAAAGATGTACAACAATTTGGAATCAATTAAGCAAAGATAAATAGCACTTCCTTCACAAGGTGCCATTTAAGGCAGAATAGGAAGTGAATTATTGGAGGATGATTTTTGAACATGGCAATGAAATGTTTTGCCATATTTGAGCAAGATATGACCCAAGCATATTATGATATTTATTTGGGATTTTTGGGAGTGACACAAATATAGGTTGCTTCACAACCTAGGGTTTAAAAGGTTATTCATTTAATAGAAAGAGGAATATTCCCAATAAAAAGAATACTGGGTTAGGTCAAAAGTAGAAATGAATTTGAGAATAACTCTGGAAAAGAATTAGAAGAGTTAGGTAAGATCCTGGGAAAGGGTCTATTGGTTAGGGCCCACTCAAAGATACACCGTTGAACGATTTTTAACAAGATAATGCACCGATTGAATTAAATGGCTTTAATGAGATAACAACCTCCAAATAGCTTGAACGGATTAAGAATGGAAACATGAATCTTCTTAAATATCTTCTACACCCCGGAGAAAAAATAGGGAAAGTTGAATAAACAAGAGAGTCTTGGATAAGAAATTGCAACATGGGAAAATATGTGAAGCAAAAGGAAGAGAGATGATCAACATCAAAGGTTGAATTATGTCCACCGGAGAAGAAAAGAGAACGAAGAATGATGCACTTATAGCTCCTGAGCATCTTCACGAGGAATAACCGGATAAGAGCATTGAAGGAAAAGAATGAAGAGGCTTCTCACAAATAAAAGGATACATGATTAAGAAATCTGGATCCTTGAAAAAAAGGGTGGGAGGGTGGATAACAAAGGTAACTTGGGACGGATGAAACAAAAACCGTTGCGAAGAACTAAGAAATGATCTAGCAAATATTGAAAGGATAGGATTAACTTGAAGAGAAGCACACCGGATGAGAAGAATTGACATGACAATCTCGATGACCAAGAAGGATTAGCACTCCCATAGAAATATGAGAACACCACTTAGGAAAAGGTATGGAATCATCACTTGACTTCGAAGCAACTCGAATACCACAACTCAAAACAAAACAATGGATTGGCTTGTGGAATAAGCCGAAACAAACGTATGATAGACCCCATATCGTATCATGTGTCTATTGGAAAGAATTCCTACGTGATACTTGTATTCCCACCTAAAAACTCCCGAAACTTTCTGGTTATGCACTCTGGTGTTGGGTATATAGGGAGGCACAAATATATCTCACAACTAACAAGCCCTACACTCCAACTGTATCCATCCGTGGACACATAACCAAGAAAACTCCGGAAATCGTGTACCTGAACCTTCGAAAAGCATCTGTTATACGAGCTGTGGCACTACTCCCGAACTCTCTCCCTAGTACTGGGTGGCGTCGAGGTTATCTCACCACTAACTGCATAAAAGAGATTCTCGATGTCGGCAAACTCAGGTATTCCAAAACTGCAACGATATAACTGCGATGACAACACGTCGGAGCTCAACTCCTGGGGACACTGCCACAACCCCTAAATGTCAGGAGGCAGCAAGAACAATGTTCTCGTCACAAGAATATCGGATCGATCCCAAGATACCCGCGTGATCCTATTTTTTAGTGAAAATGAGGAGAGGAAAGTCAAAACATGAACGTCAGGAGTCCTCACTAGAGCGACGAAGGGGATAAGGAGTAAAAAGAATCCTACTCTCTGATATATATAATCCTAAGACTCAAAACATTTTTGTTCTAGACTCAACAACGTCAGCGGTTTGATCAATCAAGAGGGCTCCTTAGGTCGGTAAGGCTCTGATACCAACTTGTAGCACCCAAGATGCGATTCTATCCCAATCATGTGATGAATTCATGATTGGGGCACAACCGCATTTCGAGCGCATAGCAAGGTGGATATCATTATAGCATACCATGTACTGAATAGATGAGAATACAAGATAAAGGCTTACACTCGCCATAAGCTACATCATGAATACAACAAATCATCAATACATAGCAATCATCATAGAGAAGAGCAGGATCTGACTACAGATGAGATCAAATGAAAAAGAAGAACGACGTCCACCCTACTAATCCCAGGCTCCCCGACCCAGAACCTAATACCTTAATCAAAGAAGAAGAAGAACTCCAAAAGCAATCAAGCATCACTCTCACGTCAGGTCATCGCATTACCTGTACGTGCAACTGTTGTTGTAGTAAACTGTGATCCATGAGGACTCAACAATCCCATTACCATGGGTATCAAGTCTAGCAAAGCTTAATGGGTATGGAAAGGATAAGTGGTGAGGTTGCAACAAGCCGCTAAGCATTGTATGGTGGCTAACTTACGATTACAAGAGTAAGATGAGAAACTATGCAACAGTCGCGATCTAGTAATGATCAAAAAGTGATCCTGAACTACTTACGTTCAAACATAACCCGACCGTGTTATCCTCTCGAACTTCCCCGAAAGGAGACAATCATGGTTACACACGCGGTTGGTGTATTTAAATTGAGTTTACTTCAAGTTCACTACAACCAGATATTAACAAATTCCCATCTGCCACATAACCGTGGGCACGACTCTCGAAAGTTTAAACCCTGTAGGGGTGTCCCAACTTACCCATGACAAGCTCACGATCCGCGGAGACAATCCTCCATCGCGGGACCCTCCAATCAGGCTCAAAATCCCGATGCACGAGATATTCCGACAATGGTAAAACTAGTCCAACAAGACCTCCCAGTGCACCGACCTAGCCTGATAGGAGTTGCGCGGTCTCGTTCTCATGGTACACCGGATGGGTCAGCCTATAGGTATATACCAAATACCTCAAGTTTCCCCGAGGCGGCCCCGCAGTCTGCCCGGTTTGGACCAACTATCATGAGGAGCACTGGCCTAGTTTGATTAAGTCCACGGGGGTCGGCAAGTCCCTATGCAAGTTTTAGTTGTTATTAGGCAAATGGTAAAACCAATGTTGGGCCTTGCTGGAAGAGTTTTATTCAAAGCATACTGTCAAGAGGGGCACATAAACCCTCACCGTGTCAGGGACACAAAATCAAGGAACATAACACTGGTATGACGGAAACTAGGGCGACAAGAGTGGAACAAAACACCAGTCAAAAGGCCGAGCCTTCTACCCTTTACCAAGTATATAGATGCATTAATTAAATAAAAGATATTGTGATATCCCAAGATATCCATGATATCCATGTCCCAACATGGAACAACCTGCAACTAGCAACGCTATAAGAGGGGCTGAGCAAAGCGGTAACATAGCCAAACAACGGTTTGGTAGGAAGGGTGAAAAGGTTAGAGGCTATCATGGCAATTTGGGAGGCTTGATAAACAAGTGGTAGGTAGCGCGACATAGTGCTAGCATCGAGACAACTATCATAGCAAAGATAGTAGTGAGATCCAAGGTGATAGTCATCTTGCCTGAAATCCCGCTAGGAAGAAGATCGAATCCATGAAGAAGACGAACCAACGTAGTCGAACGGATCCTCACAATCGCAATGATACCGAGAACTATCGAGAAGTAGCACAACTGGAAAGAGGCAAACAACATTGTAAACAACCATCACATAAACATGACATGATGCAAAATCAAGTATGATGCATGTCCGGTTTAATGAGGCATGGCATGGCAAAGTGCAACAAACAATGCTACAAATTAAGTGGTGCTCAATATGCAACGAGTTGCATATTTATGAAACACCACATTCGAGTTATTTAGTTTGCTCTTGTTTAGGTACACATCAATATTAAATGTTGATTAACATGACAAGAGGTTAAGAATAACAAAACTATACTATCTAAGCAATTTAAATGGGGCCGGATATAACAAACAACAAATCCGGAAAATCCCCATGTGCAAATTTTGGTTATGGTACTCTTCTGCCCTATACACAATTTTAGAATTGTTAAACATGCAGAATAAGTGCACCATGTTAATCTATGCATTTTCCCACCTTAAATACATATAAAGATTATTATATTTGGAGCTACGGTTATTTAGATATGAAATAAACCATTTTAGCATGTCATTATGCAAACAAAATGCAAACAACAATTTAAACATTTTTAACATGGATGAAAGTTGCATATTATGAAACTAGATGAAATTCTACACATTTTACATATAGAACATGTTCCATTTGGATGCATGAATAATTACTTTATTAGCAATTTTATATGGATATCTAGTAACAACAAGATCTTTGAACATATCAATCCCTCTTTTCAGGGTTGGAAACACATCTATTTGGAAGAGCTCAAGTTATTGAAATTCAGGATGAAGAATAAGTTACTGCCACAATTTTCAGCTTGGTTAGAGTCCATCTTGTAATTATAGGGGTAGTATAGATTTTTTTGATAGTTTCTCTCTCTGTTTTATTCTTCTTTTTTAGTTCTTCTTTTTCTCTCTTCTTTCTCTTCTTTCTCTTCTTTCTTTCTTTCACTTTTCTGGGCTTACCTCAAGCCCTTAAGACATTGTGTTCTTTCCCTTTTTTATTTAATAAAAGTTGCAGTGGGGGTTTTACCCTACTGTTTATAGTAAAAAAATGTAAATATGTAGTGCACTGGTTAATTAGCAAAAACATTCCATGGGAAAAAACGTGACTTGGGTCGAATCTGGCTAGCCCAACATGCATAGCAGTGGGGCGGGTGCTACTTACCCTGGGCCAAGGCCCAACTCGGTGAGGAGGGCGCTGGCTGGTCTTGGCGCGGTGATGTGGCCCACGAGCAGGCGCAGCAGGGGAGGTCGCTGGGCCCTGGGTGTCGCGGTCAATGGGAGCAAGCAGAGGCACGATTGGTGTTGCTGCTATCCGTCCCAACACTCGACAGGAGGACGCAGGCGAGGAGGGCAAGGAGTCGACGCGGGCTTCGATAGGGACGCAGGGGAAGCAGATCGGGCGCCGGCGGCAGGATACAGAGGTGGCGGGCACGGATCCAGGCGATGGCGACTCCATGCGGCAGTGGGGCTTCCTGAGAGAGAGAGAGAGAGAGAGAGATGTGAGAAAGAGCAAGAGGTAGAGAAGGAAGTAAGGAGGAAGAGAAGTGGGGTGGAGCTCTGGCCTGGTTGGACAACTCGCCGGACGGCGGCTGGCTACTCCGGCCAGATGGAGGTGGCTGCACGAGATGAGGGGTCCTCAATCCCGAGCGAGGAGGAGGACTGCGGGGACAATGAGAGGTCCTGGAGGAGGACGGCTCGGGGAGGAGACGAGGAGGGCACTTGGTGGTGCTGGTCTTGGTCGCCGGTGGAGGGGTCGGCAAGGACGAGGCCGTCGACGGGTGGTGGCACTCGGGGCCGAGGTGAGGTGGCGGTTGCCTCTACGGGAGCATGTAGGAGGCGAGGCTGGGGCGTTGGTTGCTAATAATGATGATCATCACACTTTTATTTACTTACAACTCAAAAATTACAACTCAATTCTTAGAACAAAGTATGACTCTATGTGGATTCCTCCGACGGTGTACCGGGATGTGCAATGACTCGTGAGTGACATGTATGAAAGAATTATTTATGGTGGCTTTGCCACAAATACGATGTCAACTACATGATCATGCAAAGCAATATGACAATGATGAAGCGTGTCATAATAAACGGAACGGTGGAAAGTTGCATGGCAATATATCTCAGAATGGCTATGGAAAAGCCATAATAGGTAGTTATGGTGGCTCTTTTGAGGAAGGTATATGGTGTGTTTATGGTACCGGCGAAAGTTGCGCGGTACTCGAGAGGCTAGCAATGGTGGAAGGGTGAGAGTGCGTATAATCCATGGACTCAACATTAGTCATAAAGAACTCATATACTTATTGCAAAAATCTATTAGTTATCGAAACAAAGTACTACACGCATGCTCCTAGGGGGATAGATTGGTAGGAAAAGACCATCTCTCATCCCCGGCCGCCACTCATAAGGAAGACAATCAGTAAATAAATCATGCTCTGACTTCATCACATAACGGTTCACCATACATGCATGCTACGGGAATCACAAACTTTAGAACAAGTATTTCTCAAATTCACAACTACTCAACTAGCATGACTCTAATATCACCATCTTCATATCTCAAAACAATCATCAAGTATCAAACTTCTCATAGTATTCAATGCACTTTTTATGATAGTTTTTATTATACCCATCCTGGATGCCTATCATATTAGGACTAATTTCATAACCAAAGAAAATTACCATGCTGTTCTAAAGGACTCTCAAAATAATATAGGTGAAGCATGAGAGATCAATAATTTCTATAAAATAAAACAACCACCGTGCTCTAAAAGATATAAGTGAAGCACTAGAGCAAAATTATCTTGCTCAAAAGATATAAGTGAAGCACATAGAATATTCTAATAAATTCCAATTATGTGTGTCTCTACCAAAAGGTGTGTACAGCAAGGATGATTGTGGAAAACTAAAAGCCAAAGACTCAAATCATACAAGACACTCCAAGCAAAACACATATCATGTGGTGAATAAAAATATAGCCTCAAGTAAAGTTACCGATAGAAGAAGACGAAAGAGGGGATGCCTTCCAGGGCATTCCCAAGCTTAGGCTTTTGGTTGTCCTTGAATTTTACCTTGGGGTGCCTTGGGCATCCCCAATCTTAGGCTCTTGCCACTCCTTATTCCATAACCCATCAAATCTTTACCAAAAACTTGAAAACTTCACAACACAAAACTTAGACAGAAAACCTCATGAGCTCCGTTAGTATAAGAAAACAAACCACCACTTAAGGTATTGTAATGAAATCATTCTTTATTTATATTGGTGTTAAACCTACTGTATTACAACTTCTCTATGGTTCATAACCTCCGATACTAGCCATAGATGCATCAAAATAAGCAAACAACACACGAAAAACAGAATCTGTCAAAAACAGAACAGTCTGTAGTAATCTGTAGGTTTCGAATACTTCTATAACCCGAAAAATTCTAAAATAAATTTCTGGACGTGAGGAATTTATCTATTAATTATCTGCAAAAATAATAAACCTAATCACACTCTCGAGTAAAAAATGGCAGCAAATCTTGTCAGCGCTAAAGTTTCTGTTTTTTACAGCAAGATCGCTAAAACTTTCACCAAGTCTTCCCAAAGGTTCTACTTGGCACAAACACTAATTAAAAGCATAAAACCACATATAAATAGAGGCTAGATGAATTATTTATTACTAAACAGAACCAAAAGCAAGGAACAAAAATAAAATTGGGTTGCCTCCCAACAAGCGCTATCGTTTAACGCCCCTAGCTAGGCATAAAAGCAAGGATAGATCTAGGTATTGCCATGCTAATGATAAGGTAAATCGCGAAAACTCATCTCATACTCCCTACGTTCAGCAGCAAGCTTTCTTTGTGAGAAGCAAAAGTAATCAAAAGGGATAAATTTAATGGGACAAAAGTCCTCAAGATCAAGCTCGGGAGGTTCCTCCTTTGGCCCCTCATATTGCACAACCAATTCATCATTGTAAGCATTCTTTTGGCAAAAAGTCATGAGCCTTTGTTCAAGGGAAAAACCTAACCCATTAGTCTGGATAGCAAAATTATCATTAAGTTCAGAGATCCTGTCAACAAGAACATCGATAGGAACCTTTTTTCTAAGGTTTTCATTAAAAGCAACATGATCTAAAGATCGTAAACGCATAATGTCTTTTTGATAAAAAAGGATTGCTTCTATGGGAGGACGACCGGCATCCACCCTATAATGCGCAAAAAATTCATTGGCCTCTTTTATTATAAATCTGAACTCATGAGCTAAAAAGATGGTTGCTGCTCGCTTAACAGAAGAATGCTCAATATTAGAAAATTCTAGGAAAATCCTTTGTATGGAAGGATGGATATGTAAAAATTGTCTTTCAAGTTCAACTATGAGCAAAGATATAGCATCCGCGAGACTACTAGTTTTATGAAGAATAGACCCGCTCATGGTGGGCAAAGCACCGACACAAGTAAAGAAATCTTGAATAACTCCCTTCCCAATAATATTACCGCTACCAATCCGAAACTTTTTAGTGTGTAAAATAGTAGGATTTTCAAGAGGATAATCAATAGCATCAAAGTTTTCCATATTATTATCCTTATCAATGATAACCTCCCCAGTTTCAGACATGATGGCAACAAATTGCAAAAAGAACGAGCACACAGAAGGCATGAAGGAAAAACAAGGCGAATAAAACGGCAAGGGTGAAGTGGGGGAGAGGAAAACGAGAGGCAAATGGCAAATAATGTAATGCGAGGGATAAGAGTTTGTGATGGGTACTTGGTATGTCTTGACTTGTGCATAGATCTCCCCGGCAACGGCGCCAGAAATCCTTCTTGCTACCTCTTGAGCACTGCGCTGGTTTTCCCTTAAAGAGGAAAGGGTGATGTAGCAAAGTAGCATAAGTATTTCCCTCAGTTTTTAAGAACCAAGGTATCAATCCAGTAGGAGACTACACGCAAGTCCCTCATACCTGCACAAACAAATAAGAACCTCGCAACCAACGCGATAAAGGGGTTGTCAATCCCTTCACGATCACTTACGAGAGTGAGATCTGATAGAGATAATAATAATAAGATAATTATTTTTGGTATTTTATGATATAGATTGGAATATAAAGATTGCAAAATAAACGGCGCCAGAAAGAGCTAGTTGACGGGAGATTAATATAATGGAGAATAGACCTGGGGCCATAGGTTTCACCAGTGGCTTCTCTCAAGATAGCATAAGTATTACGGTGGGTGAACGAATTACTGTCGAGCAATTGATAGAAAAGTGCATAATTATGGGAATGTCTAGGCATGATCATGTATATAGGCATCACGTCCGCGACAAGTAGACCGAAACGATTCTACATCTACTACTATTAATCCACACATCGACCGCTATCCACCATGCATCTAGAGTATTAAGTTCATAAGAACAAAGTAACGGATTAAGCAAGATGACATGATGTAGAGGGATAAACTCAAGCAATCTGATATAAACCCCATCTTTTTATCCTCGATGGCAACAATACAATACGTGCCTTGCTACCCCTGCTGTCACTGGGAAAGGACATCGCAAGATTGAACCCAAAGCTAAGCACTTCTCCCATTGCAAGAAAGATCAATCTAGTAGGCCAAACCAAACAGGTAATTCAAAGAGACTTGCAAAGATAACCAATCATACATAAAAGATTTCTGAGAAGAATCAAACATTGTTCATAGATAAACTTGATCATAAACCCACAATTCATCGGATCTCGACAAACACACCGCAAAAAGTGTTACATCGAATAGGTCTCCAAGAAGATCGAGGAGAACTTTGTATTGAGATCCAAAGAGAGAGAAGAAGCCATCTAGCTAATAACTATGGACCCGAAGGTCTGAAGTAAACTACTCACACATCATCGGAGAGGCTATGGTGTTGATGTAGAAGCCCTCCGTGATTGATTCCCCCTCCGGCGGAGCTCCGGAAAAGGCCCCAAGATGGGATCTCTTGGGGACAGAAGGTTGCAGCGGTGTAACTAGCGTTTCGTGGTGCTCCTGGATGTTTTCGGGGTATATGGATATATATATACATATATATATATATATATATATATATATATATATATATATATATATATATATAGGAGGAAGAAGTAGGTCAGTGGAGCTACGAGGGGCCCACGAGGGTGGGGGTCGCGCCCAGGGGGGGCGCTCCTCCCTGCCTCTTGGCCTCCTCATTGATTTCTTGACGCCCACTCCAAGTCCCCTAGATCACGTTTGTTCCAAAAATAACTCTCCCGAAGGTTTCATTCCATTTGGATTCCGTTTGATATTCCTTTTCTGCGAAACACTGAAATAGGCAAAAAACAACAATTTGCACTGGGCCTTGGATTAGTAAGTTAGTCCCAAAAATAATATAAAAGTGCATAATTAAGCCCATAAACATCTGTTAGCACACAAACACGTCACCGTGTACCTCCAAAGCTAAGGGTGATGCACCGCAGCTCACGTCGAAGGAGACCCGTCCAGAAGCGCGGTACGCAAGCAATCCGGCGGGTGAACATGGGGTCAACTCAGTCTCACCGATTGGTTTGCTTCGGTCCCACCGAGTGAACATGACCAACTCTCTGTAACTTTCTGTAATTTTCCGGATCAACTCGGTCTCACTGATTAGTTTGCTTCGTCCCACCGAGTGAGTGTTGCCAACTTTCTATAACTTTCTGTAATTTGCCGGATCAACTCGGTCTCACCGAGTCAATCAACTCGGTCGGTCCGAAATGACTCCGCAGTTTCTGTTTCTGACCTTGTTTTGCCTCCACAGGTTGCATACGACCTCGGATTAAGACGATTTTTATATCAAAATCAACTGATTCGATGAGACGCACAACTTTAATGTTGGAACGTTTTCCATCAGAGGCCATCTTCATTGAGTTTCATGCCTTTGTTTACTCTGGTGTCAACATGAGCATCTCTGAACTTATCATAACTTTTGCGTCCGAGCTCCGTTTTAGACCATCTTCTTATCCATCATGACCTTCTTGAAGAGAGCCATCCCATGGTGACTTCCAATCATAAGTTTGAATTAATCTTTACATAGCTTTAAGCAACTTTTACAATTGTGCCACTTTTGAGCGTCAACACATGCCCCCCTCTATTTTGCGGTAAAGCTAGCGTGCCGAAAAATAACTTGGACCATGTTTGTTCTAAGGACGATGTCAACACTCCATAGGCCATTTATAGGTGCTTAGGGCAATAAATTTATATCGGCCAGGTTCATGCTTAGGGCGATAATTCTATATCGGACATTGATTTTAGCTTCTTGTTTACATCATACCTTGGAACCGATTACCACCAATCGGCTTTAAAGAGATGGGAATGAACCCGTTCCTTGTAGCACTAAGGAAATCAAACTCTAAGAGGTCACACCCTGTTAAGCAAGTAACATCAGGATGATTCCTATCCACCGATGCATCGGCCAAAGCAACACAAGCTGAATTATCCGCGTGAATGACTTCTACCTCATCATCGACCCATTGTAACAAGAATTGATGCATGGTAGATGGCACAATTGGTTAGCATGAACCCAATTGCGGCCTAATATAACATTATAGTTACCTTGCACGTCGGCGATGAAGAATGTGGTGGCCAAAGTTTTGCTTCCCATAGTGAGTTCCATGCACATCACACATTTGGCCTCGGTCTTTTCTTTACCCTCAAATCCATTAAGTACCATATTGGTCTTCATCAATGCATCATCATCCAATCCCAACTTCTTGAAGACCGAATAGGGCATAAGATTTACCACAACACCACCATCAACAAGCATCCTAGCAACCGGCGATCCGTTAATATGACCTTTGAGGTACAATGGCTTCAAGTGTTTCACTGGTTCTTTTGGCTTCTCGAAGATAGCGTTCTTAGGACCAAAACCCAGCTGGGCCACATCCTCTTCTTCACCTATAGCACAAAACTCGGCAGGTAACTAATACACCATATTCATATCCATACCTTCCCGAACCGGCGTAGATTCGTAATCCACCATCTCATCTTCATCTCCCAATGTGTATATTGGGCTTAAAGTTTCCTCAATTGAAGGGGATGTTTTAGGTGGTGTGGAGAATGTAAAAGAAGTTGCATCATCGTCTTTTGGTGGTGAAGGCGTTGCTACAGCTAATGTATAAGCATGTGCGTTTTCTTTTTGTTTAGGCCTCCACACTTGTTTTGTGAGCGCCATGGGCCGAATGTTATTAAACAATTCGTCCCTTTGCTTATGAATTTGGCACTCTACCTTCTCGTGGTTCCTCATGCGTTGTAATCTCCTTTTCATTGTCTTAGTTAAACCTGGAGGACACCACCTAGGTTGAGTATATTTGTGATCCCTATGTTTGGCCTTGCTTGTGCTAGCCTCATGATCATTAGCCATGGAATCCTGCTGAACAATAAGAATATCACCATTAGAATTAGCTAGATTACCAACAATCGGCTCTTTGATCTCCTTTTGCTTGTCGCATTGTGAAATTTCCGCATTAGGTGACTTAATACGCCACACTTTTTTATTGGCCTTGCTTGGAGAAATTTTTGTTGGCCGATTAGCACCGTAGATCAAACGACCTTGTGTGGGATAATAAAGCCTCTCGCAAGCAGGCCTTCTAGGTACTGCCCACCCCCCATGTGAAAAGCATAAGGAGTCATTGGGGGTTGCCCCCATCCTCCATTGAAGTCTTCAATGTAATATGGTGCATAGGGGGGTTGTGACATCCATGGTGTCGGTACACATGACCCATATGGCCTTGCATAGCGTCGAAACTCTTGCTCCGGAGGCAATCTTGTACGCTTTGAATGTGATGGCCGATTAGACCTAGAACCGGCCGCTTGATTTGCATATTTGGATAACAACGTATCAAAAGTTGGCTTGATTTTCTTGTGCTTAGTTTCATTCTTTTTCCACTTGCCAACTTCTGAATTCTTGGGCTTGATCAATTTAACATGAGTAGCCTCTTGCACTTGTGGTTGCCCCCTGAGTGTAGCATTTTTTATAGTGATCTTCAACACTTCCTTGCCATTGGGTTGTTTCTCAAGCACAATCTTTCTTCCCAAGACCTTGTCGCCCTCCTTGTTATTCCTGGGTTCACCAATAACAACATTATCTTTATTAGCGGATTCGGCTATGTTAGCCGAATTAACATTTTCTTCCCTTCCAAGTCCATGGTGTTTATCAAGAAGGGTTGTTTATCAACTTGCATCTCAGCAAAATTCCATCGTCCCTCATTAATGGTCGATTGTATCTGTCATCGAAAAACATTGCAATCGTTAGTAGCATGAGAAAATGAATTATGGTACTTGCAATAAGCATGCCGTTTTAGCTCCTCAAACGGCGATATAGTGTGTGATATTCTAATCATCTTGTCTTGAACAGAGCATCAAATATTTTGTCACACTTTGATATATCAAAAGTAAACCTCATCTCCTCATCACCATTCTTGCGAATCGGTTTAAGAGCATTGCACATATAGGGTTTGGCCTTTGAGGACCAAACAAATTCAGTAGTATAGACATCAACCTCGTCGTCCAAATTATCATCATTGTGTTCAATCATATGCATTCTAGGACGATCGGTTGTTGACCTAGGGACCTCTTTACTACGACTCTCTTGGGCCAAAGCTTTTTGTAATACTTGATTAATGCTCAAAAACTCATAACTTTCTAGCCTCTCTTTAATGTGAGTTTTCAAACCATTAAGAACAAGATCCTCCAAGTCTCTCTCAGTTATCACTAAGCTATAACATCGGTTTTTTATATCTCTAAATCTCTTGATATAATCGGTGACCGGTTCATCATGTTTTTGCCTAACCGATGTAAGATGTGACAACTTAAGCTCATTATCGCCACTATAAAAGTGATCATGAAACTTCTGCTCTAATTGCGACCATAAGAGAATTGAACCATGTGGTAAAGCAGCAAACCATGAAAATGCGGTGCGAGTTGAAGACAAGGGAAATAAATGCACTTTCAACTCTTCTATAGAACCTGATTCACCCAACTGTGCTAGATACTGACTCACATGCTCCCAAGTCGTTTTCGTACCCTCTCCACTAAATTTAACAAAATCAGGAACCTTGTACCCTTGAGGGTACAAAACTGCATCAAAGTGTTCAGGATAAGGCTTTTGGTATACACGACTCTTTACTTTCGGCTCGTTTCCGAAAGTTTCTTGAAACATCTTATGCAAATCCTCCCTTAATTTAGCTAAAATTGGATACAAGGTAGATGAAGATGTTTGTGGCAATTACATAGGAGCAACCTGAGTACTAGCTATTGGTGCAACTTGTGGGATGGCCGCCGAACCATAATTCGGCGGAAGACCAAACATGCTTGCGCCTATGGGTGGTGTGACAAAGTGATTTGGCGTTGACGCTGAATTGGGCACACTCATAATAGGATTAGGATATGTAGGAGCAGCCACAAACTGGTTGGTTTGAGTAGGGTCAAAATTCAACGGCATATTATATTGTTGTTGCATAGGTGGTGCCGATGAAATAGGTAAAATTGGGCTAGGGTTTGCAGATATACCAACAGTACCACTAGATGATGGAGGCATATTTTTCTGAGCATTAGCATTTTCCATAAAAGAATTGTACATCATCACATTACCCTTACTAACAAGACTTTCAATCACAGCCACTTGCTCTGGAGAAAAAACTTTACTCACAGTGATTTCATCTTGTTCGTCAATGAGAGGAGGGAAATTGACGTTTCCAACCGGAGTAATGTTGCCTTGACGGTCCTTCTTGAAACTTGAAAGAAAGGCTTCCAAATCCTCCTCCTCGTGCTTCTTCTTGAGCTCCTCAAAAGCCTCTTCAGGCTACTTCTTGCGTGCTTCGTAGTCTTGGAGATGTTCATCTGATAGTTCATCAAGACCGGGCTTAATGATGTTATCGGCGCTAACTTCTGAGGGCTTGGGGAGATCCGACATGGTTGATGATTCTTGATCTTTGTTCCCCAGCGGAGTCACCAAAAAGTGTGTTCGCACACGAACACATCACTGTGTGCCTCCAACGCCAAGGGTGATGCACCGCAGCTCATGTCGAAGGAGACCCGTCCGGAAGCGCGGTACGCAAGCAATCCGGCGGGTGCTTTTCAGGACCCGAAACCCCACGCGCTCGGGAGGGACCCTGTCTGGACGCACGACGGCTATGGGCTGCCCTAGGCCAGTTCGCCCACCCCTAGAGCCTCAAGGATCGCTGCCCTTCAACATGAAGAACGAACGAAGAACGAGAGAGAAAAGAACAAGGGAGAGATGTAAAAATTATGGTAAAAAGTAGTATAGTGATTTGTCGATTGTGTGTTGTTCAATCGGCCGTCACCTCTCATCTATTTATGAGGCGGCTGGACTTCCCATACAAGAAAAGGACTAAAAATTCCATCCAATACGTCAAAAACCCTAATCTAACTCGGACAGGAATCTTTTGCAATTTTCCAGATCAACTCGGTCTCACCAATTGGTTTGCTTCGGTCCCACCGAGTGAACATGACCAACTCTTTGTAACTTTTTGTAATTTTCCGGATCAACTCGGTCTCACCGATTAGTTTGCTTCTGTCCCACCGAGTGAGTGTTGCCAACTTTCTGTAATTTTCCGGACTAACTCGGTCAGTCCGAAATGACTCTGCAGCTTCTGTTTCTGACCTTGTTTTGCCTCCACAGATTGCATACGACCTCGGATTAAGACGATTTTTATATAAAAATCAACCGATTCGACGAGATGCACAACTTTCATGTTGGAACGTTTTCCATCAGAGGCCACATTGATTGAGTTTCATGCCTTTCTTTACTCTGGTGTCAACATGAGCATCTCTGAACTTATCATAACTTTTGCGTCCGAGCTCTGTTTTAGACCATCTTCTTATCCATCATGACCTTCTTGAAGAGAGCCATCCCATGGTGACTTCCAATCATAAGTTTGAATTAATCTTGACATAGCTTTAAGCAACTTTTACAATTGTGCCACTTTTGAGCGTCAACAACATCCAAAACAGATAATATAATAGCATGGAACAATCAAAAATTATAGATACGTTGAAGACGTATCATGGCACAGATCAGGATTGGGTGGATGGATGGGACAAGATCCCTAATTTTTTATGGTTGTTGGCTATATATAGCAAGTCAGTTAGGTTTGGGGATGATCGGTCCCTCCGATCGTAATTGGACGACCCTGAATAAATAGACTAGGGAGTCCAACAAATAAAACGAAGATATCTTAGGGATGTTTGGGGATGATCCGAATCCAACGGTGATGACTAAGCAGGTCAGGTTCGCGGTAGTTTCAGGTACGGGCGAGGGGTCAATGCACTCTGTAAAGAGGTTATGCGGCTAGACAAGAGGGACTCGAAAAACCCGGTTGGTCTGGGAACGGTCAAGAAAGGCAAGGGGGGTGACGCGGCAACTACGAACGGATGCAAGCTTTATGAAAACATGCAGATGCAATGCACATGATGTTATCATGCAATGCAACATACAAATAAAACACACGACGGTCACGCAAAACATGGAAGGCGTATGCAGCATTGATCTCGGGTCATCACAATCTCCTACAAGAAGAGGTCAAAGGGGCCGGAGGCGCGCACAGCTGGGATTCGGCGCCTCCCTAGGATCAGGATGGTGCCTCTCCCCGGCAGGGAGGAAGAAACCGAAGGGCAGGCGTGGATGGTGACACTGCCAGAGGACCAGATGGGGGCATGGAGTCACTGACAAACACGACTCATTGGAACGGTCGTCCCCGTTCTTGATGCGTCATGGGTTGCCGCTGCCGTCAGCATCACTACCACCCCAAGACCTCAGCGCGACCACCATGCCGGGCACCATGCTCTCTAAGCCCTTCCACAAGAGCATGGTTGTCCTCGGGAGCCCTGACGTTAGAAGTCACCGCACGTCCTGAAGACGTGTGAGAAAGCAAGGAGCCTTCCTGTCCGATGAGAAAACCGCGCCCAGGAGGAGCCAGATTCGCCCCCATTAGCGGAAAATCTCTTCTACGGCTCCTCATCGATGCCGCAAAAGGAAGAAGAATGGGGAGCAGTCGACTACCAGACGCCGTGCCCATCTCGAGCTGCGACGTGGTGTTGGTCGCATCCCCTCCCACTGAAGTCGAGGCCACGGGCGACCCGACGGCAAGCGCGCCGGGGTTGCCACTCCCGACATCGGTGTCGCGCCGCCCGAACCTTCCTCTCAGATCCAAGGGAGATCCCAAATAGGAGCCCGGGGCTGGCCCCAGGCTCTTCTCTTCAGCATCGCAGGTGGAAGCAGAGAACAAGGGAAGAAGAAGGAGAAGGCAAATATGGATGGCTCTGCCCTCCTCCTCCCCTCCCTTTTATTGGCCGGGCGGGGAAGGGTAGCCAATCCATCCATGGGTGATCATCGCCCTCCTCTGCCAATTCAAGACAGGCGGGCCCTTTCCAAGGTACTCTCCCGCGCCACGCGCCTCCGTTACCTACCCCGCGTGATGCATCCTGCATACGTGGCTAAGGATAAGGGCGCGCTGTGGGAAGTATAAATTAGCAGTTTGTACCCCGTACATTAAAGTAATTCACGGGCCATCTCTGGAGTAGCCCCACCACTATTGGCTTTACACCGCGCACAAGAAAACCGGAAACTGGCCCGAAATCAAGGCTGATGAAGCGGCAATGGAAAACTTAAGGGGCCAACCCCTTTAGCAACCTTGCATCTGCACATGCCCTACCCCAACGACGCTCAGCAGTGCGTTTGGGGCAGGCCCGGGGGCTTCTCTCGGTGCAACAAACCCTGGGTCTGTTGCCCAAACTGTACACAGGCATGAGATCAAGATTGAAGCACCAACCCAAGTCAATGATTGAAGTACCAAGGGATTTGAAGAACAAACACGCAGTCTAGAGAGACCAATATCGAGCCAGAAGAGCGAGATATCGGCAAGTGAAGGGCCTCCCTTGCCGGGCAGGGGAGCCTGGCAAGGGGCAAGGCCACCGCAAGAAGTAGGCAACCAAGACACCCCGACAAGATCTGCCCAGGCTCGCGGGGGCAGAACCACCCCACAAACCACTCAAGCACGACCCACGTCGTCAATCAGTGCGGTGTTAAGCCGCAAGATGGTTAAGTGACAGCCGTTCGTCACATGGCAGCCATTTCCTACAAAAGAAACCTACAGATGACACCCGTCCTGCGACGTGTCAAGAAAACAGGCGCGGAGCTGGCAAGATAGCCTGGCAAGCCTTGGCAGGTGACTGGTGATGTGACACCAAGCGGCGCATTTAATGCACCCTGTCAGCCTGTAGAGTTAGGTATGATAGCACCGTTCGCTATCATATCAGTGGATAATGACTACTTTTGCCATTGTGGTGACCCCTTAATCTATGAAAGGATGCCCAAGCCACTCATAGGAGGGGTTAGAGGGTTGGAAAATTGAGGAACCCAAGCCACCATATGCACGTAGTCGCTGCGGCCCGAAGGCAAACCCTGTCGGGCAAGTGTATTACGCACCACCACGTTCATTCCAGCATCAACCCACTAAAGCAGGAGTAGGGTCTTACACCTCGTGGCAGCCCGAACCTGGGTAAATCGCTTGTGTGCTCTCTGCCGTGTTGCCGTACGCTGGTCTGCTCTTTGTGCAACGCACCGTCCCCTGCCGAACCAGCAAGGGGCCACCCGGTCCCATAGGTGGCCGCGCATATCCCGCGACAGCGAGCCAGCGGGGAAGTGGATTTGGGCGAGCGAGCGAAGAAGATGGCGTGTGTGACCGGGCAGTGAGTGGGGGGATATGGTACGTGGGAGCTACCAAGGAAGATGGCGCGGGCGGGCGAGCAGTGAGCGGGGGGAAATAGTGTGCGACCGATGATGGGGAAGAGAGGAGGAAGAAGAGTGAAAGACGGGGAAGAAAGTGCATTAAATCTCAATTATACTAGTACTACTACTAGGATATACCGTCCTTCAGAGTGTAAATAGTTAGGTGGATGACATGTGGGTCTACCTCAAGAGGGCCCATATGTTAGTTAATGGAGGAGAGAGGTGCGTAGGTGTATTTAAAGAAGCATGCTCCAATAACAAACATGATGGCAGTACTGGGTATGTGTGATTTAGTAACACTAATACACTGGTTCAGCTTATTAATTAAGTGTCCCATCTGCTGCAGTGTGTATTGTCACTTCACTGTGAAGACTAGTTGAATAGTGCTCTCTAACCGAGATGGGGAATAATGGATCGCTAAGACTTCCTATCTACAGTGCCTCTATGCTCATCCTGTCCAACAAGATGAAACATTGGCCAATGCACCCAGCGCCAATAATGTAGGAGTACTAGTACTACCTCCTTTCTGGTTTATAGGGCTCAATTCAAAACTCTCATCAACCAAGGTAGATGGTGAGTGGTGGAATAATTATTGTAGTTTGCAAAAACACTCAATTAATGCACTTGCTTTCCTCAAAAAATTATGTTTACCAATGCATTAATTGCAATGCATGCATGAAGTCCATGCATTGGTTAATTTTCTCTTAATACTTGCAAACCGAAAAGTCCATGCAATGATTTGATGCACTTTGAAGTCTGAACATGTGGTAGGGAACCATCAAATTGAGACTTATAAAATGAGAAATCTAAAATTTTGAGATAAGCCCTATAAACCGAAAAGGAGGGAGTAGTATTTTCTGTCAAACTTTGACCATTTACTCCCTCCGTCTAGGTGAATAAGTCATCTTTGGTTGTGCACCACGACCAAGAAGGAGAGAAAACAAGAGAACTTAATGTTTATTTGCTAATTAATAGCATTGCATCCAATGAACTAACCACTGCATGCATGTCATGTTTGGTAGTCTCGAGTCATTGAAAACATGCACGCCCATGTCTCTTATTGGTTGATATGTCAAGAAACAAGCAATGAGGTGGGAGTTAATGCACCGCGCCTAAGTGTTTTGGGATTATTTGGTTTTTGTAAAGTGACTTATACACCTAGATGGAGGGAGTATTTAACTAATAAGTTGTTAATGCATTTCACCAAAAATCATATCACTAGATTCGTATTTGAACATAGGTTTTAATTGTATAGTTTTTTATGACATGCATTGACACTTTGTTAGTTAAATTTACGGTCAAAATTTGACACTAAGTATGAAGGGGACCATTAAACTAGGACGGAGGTTTTATATAGGTCAATAAAAAATCATCAACCAATGTAGTAGTAAATGATGAGTGCCTGAAGAACTTTTTCCGAAAGTACTCAATAATGGGCTCATTTTCCACAACAAAATTGTGTTTACGAACGTATTAATTGGAATGCATGCATGAGGAACAAATGACCAGAACTTTTACACGCATTGGTGAGTTATCTATTAATTCTTGCATGCAACATTTTAATGAAGCTTGAAATATGAACATCTCAATGGGAGGGAGTAAAATCCTCATGAATGCATGCATGCAACATGCAACACTCACACGTACACATGCACGCACGCAACACTCACGCATCCATGTGGCACACAGCACACGACACAACACACACGCTCATGCTCAAGTTCTGAACCTACTCCCTATGTTCGTGAAAGACTGTACATATAGAGATTTACACATTGACCAGGAGGAACCGGAACTTCATGGCATAATTAACGCCCAAAAGTAGAAGACTTATGTGTGCATGCGACCATTGAGAGAAGAAGATTAAATGAAGGTTGTTGCATGCCGTAATTAAGGATAGACATGTAGCCTATAGCTAGAGCACAAGTTGGTGCATTAGTCAATCAATATCGATTAGATTAAAGGCTAAATGCATTGGAAGTGTAGATGTACACTCTTTGTTTGTGAGCCGATGTACAGTATTTGTTGGAAGACCGAGGGAGTACACGTGCATGCTCTCACATACACAACCAGGGTGGTTCGCGCGCAAGGGTTGGACTCCTGTCGTGCCTGCGTAAAGTTTTGTTTAACTGATTTCTTTGCTCTACCAACTGACAGGTGGGACCCAGAAACCAGGTGTCAATTTAACCAGTCAACAAAGTGCCACGTTGACTATGTGGCCGGTCAGTAGGGTGCAATATGGTGCTCTACGATGAGCTAGTGATCGTATAATCACCGCAAAACTATATAGTGACCGTAAAGAGCGTATTGTTACATACGTTGACCACCAGTGTATTTTTCTCGTTTCAAATTAAGCCATATTAACCAAAAAGGACACAATATGGACTAGTACTAGTACTACTTTGACGTGTCCCGTCAACTCGCCGAACGTGGCGAAGCTTGCTTACTACGCCCTCTCCCTCGCCCACGCATGTGGTGGCTCGCAGGACGAGGAGAGGGTTTTGACTACAACGCCCTCTCCCTCTCCCTCTGCCTTGCCCTCGCCCTCGCAGTGGACGTGTAGCAGTTCAGTCGGTGTCAGATTGCCAGAAGCATATTGTACTGTAGTATCATCATTGTTGGACATTCCGAAGAGGCAAAGAGCCAAGTGCAAGGTTCACACGAGTACGAACTGTCGAACCTCCTGAAGAGGCAAAGAGCCCAGCGCAAGGTTTTATAGGAGTTGTCATTCCTAGTAGGAGTGCTACAACTATAGCGAACGATGCTACTGTATGATGCTGTCACGTCACCTATATCCAAAGCTGTGCCGCCTTTTTTTTTTCTTAAAGAGCATGTTGGAGACCGTGCAACAACCACACAAGTTGCACGCACACATAACACATTTACTAGTAATAAATTCTAAAGGACAAATGCCAGCATGCCACACAAGTTCATCTCCACTTCATGTGATAAATTTGTGCATGACTAGTCTACATATATTCACAGCGCTACCGTTCACAATTTACCATACTCCACTTACACATTATTGATGGGCTACCTGTCCTCCTCCAGGTTTCAGTCCTAGGTGTTCTTCATGGATGGTACGGTCCATAGCGGTGGGCAACGGGAATCATTGTCGCAACTTTCTAGTCCGGTTGCACACAATGGAAACTCATCCAAGCTGAAGCGGCATAAATCAGGGATAGCGTGTCCCAGCATGTCGTTCATCCGGCGGTGCGCACTCAAGACACAACCATGCTTCATGAACAGCAGGCCTTCGGTGTCGTGCACGGAAGGTGGCATCCGCTTCACAATGGGGTAGCTGTCCCCAATGAAAAGCGAGTACTCTCCAAGAGTGTTCCTCGACACCCACGTAGCATCACGGGGGTCGAATTTGGTGCCATTCAGCTGGTACACGCGGCATCTCAGATCTGGACACATGGTGACGTACATAGTCAAGGTCCATGCATAATAATGTTGTGCTCAAATATGGCGGTCAGTAATACTGTGCAGCAAATATAGTACTACTCCGGTATAGAGGAAGTAAAATAACCGGCTTATTATATATAGCCACTCTTGGCTACATGGATGAGATAGTAAGACATGGAAAAATAAAAATGATGGGAGCTAGTGGGTTCAAGTCTTCAAGGGCCTAGCTAGCTATACGCGTCCTCCAAGGTAAAAAGTACTCCTACTAGTACTAGTAAGTAGTACAACAATGAAAGGGAAGGCGAGAGGGTTAAAAAATATAAAACTAAATTGTACTACTATTATAGTAAACATGTCCAGTCAAGAAAAGAAAATAACTAACAAGTACTACTACTCTAGTACTCTAACACACAACAATGAGAAAATGGAATAACTAGGTAGATGGTGACGGTCCAATCGTGGTAGATTGTGTGCCCATGTTGCACATCAGTGGTACCATGGGTAACGACTGCTAAGATAGTTGATCCCAATATGCCAAAGTCAGCTACAAGGATCCAGGTTAGACCGAATCGCGGATGCAAATGCACATCTAGGATCAGCGATCTTATTTTGATCGGGCGATGACTGGTCCCTGCAAAATAATGGAGTACCGTTAGGGATGCAAATGATGGTTTGTGCATTCCGTTTGTAATGTCCCGTACCATAGGATGGCAAACCGATGAAACAAGTCCCTTGGCTTGTCATCGCGAAGATGCATCCTAGATGGCGCATGGCATCTTCGAACGTGTAGGGGAACAAATCTGCAGCCGCCAACATGCGCTAGCCTCTGCCGTTACTACCTCTTGCATTGACGGCAATCCTTATGTAGAACACCGTGATGAGATAGTAATCGTCGTAGCCGCGTCGCTTTGTCGGCGGGTCTGCAATTGCTATCTTCTTCAATCTCATGTAGGCATCATCATACATATTCAAGCCCAGACAGTCCGGAAGGCCGATCCCAATGGTGGAGAAGGGGTCTACGAGAACGGCCGCACTGCTGTGGATCTTGTGCAAAATAATGGTGGTATCCGGTCGGAGGTATGCAAGCCATCTTCGTTGGCACCGAACCAGACCTATATATAAGACGGTGGGCAATGGAGAAATTATGGGATGGAAATGGAATAACTAAGTACTACATGATCAAACTCCATGACTGGCCTGCTCATCGGACAAAATCCGGCTACCTCTCAACATTGGCAACTCTAGCGGAATCAACGTGCAACCATGGCTAAGAAGCGGTGGACTGTTCGAAGGATTATCCCATAGAAGAACCTTCTCCTCAAGGATGCATGGAAGACCAACAAGCATGGCCTTTTCCCAAGACTGTTTAAGCACCGTCTTAAAAAAGTTGGTGCAGGAAGCACCGAGTCTTGTGCCAGTGAGGACGTTGGAGCGGCGTGCGATTTCTCCCAGAGGATTGTCGTCCAAGGTCTCCCAGCCCCGACGAGGAGGAGAACCGCCTGGCGAATCCATGGGAGCAATGACAAACTACTTTCTCTTCGGGTGGAGGGGAACTGGAGACGAGGAGATAAGAGCGTAGTAACCGCAAGGTCTTGTCCCTTCGCTAAGGAAATTATGCGGGAACGCATAGTGGTAGTGACTTGTGCCCTGCGATGGTGAGGCTATTATTTACTACGTACTCGTACTGTAGTAGTACTAGTACTACTTTCTCAACTAGTAGTGCGATGTACTGTACTTCTAGTATAGTGCAACAGTTTTGAACTGTTGAATCTCAGGGCCAAGGAGCTACAGTTGAAAGTGGAGGGTACTACTGTCCTCTAGAACCATCACTGTACTATCAATGCAGGGAAAGTACACCTGCATAGTGGGTACTCTCAGTGCTCTATTCAAGCACGTAGCTGGCCTACTCAGCCGCTCCTCTCACGCACACACTAGCATCCTATTTATCAGCAACGGTTACCGCGGGGGCTGAACATTTGAGTTATTTGATATAGCGTGACTAGGCTTTTCGCTTCCATTTGTGGAGGTGTAAAGGATCTCGTCGAACTTTGTTAGTAGTTCCTTCTTTATGAATGAGATGAGGCAAAGCTTTTGCCTCCATTTCAAAACAACAAAAATCACGTCAAGAGGAACTTCTTTTATATAGCCGATAATGGAGTGAAGTCCATGCGTGCAACGCCACGAGCTACAGAGTAGTAGAGTACTAGCACTTTATGTCGTGGTTTTGTCACGGCAGATGTCCTAGAGAAAGGACTTAGTCGTGGAGCCATCGCAACGGGTTAGCTTGAAGGGGTTAAAGCGGACACGGGGACGCAAGAGAGTTTATACTAGTTCGGCCCCTTCGATGAAGGTAAAAGCCTACGTCTAGTTGTGATGGAATTGATGGGGTTTCGATGACTAGGGAGCAAACAAGCTTTGCCTAAGTCTCGAGTTGTTGTCTGTTTCCTTGAACCGCCGCCGGGTCTCCCCTTATATACACGGGTGACGCCCGTCGGTTCACAGAGTCCCAATACCGGCTCATAGATGTGTCCGGTTTGGTCTCTACTTATTCCTAACTTATAATACAAGTTAAACCCCAATGCCGGTTTACGGCTACAGGCCTTGAACCGACTATGGGCCTTGAGCTCTCATCTGCCTTCTTGGGCTTTAACATAATTAACTACTGATGAAGTTAATCCGGCCCAGATAGGCCGGTTTACGCCGAGTAGTAATATCCCCAACATTAGGCCCCAGATTGATTTGAACAGGTTCATGTCAATCCTTAGCAAAAATCTTCATCTTCAACATCTTCTTGTAGTTTGTTGAACCGCCGTGATGTCATCTTCTCTGGTCATTGTAAACCGGCGTGACGTCACCTATTATAAAGATCCTTATCCATGATGCCACCTTTTTGTTTTTTTTGTTTAATAGGTCTGCGACAATTAAGGCGACAACTTCATTTCCAAACCCACGGTCCCTTGATTTTCGCGCCTGACTCCTGTCCCTTGCCTTATAAATAAGACCGAAGGGTCATTTCTTTTTCCCCTTCGTGCCCTTCTGCTTCGTCTTCCCCGCGTCGTCCAGCTTCGGAGCTCTGCCGCCGTCGACGACCTCTGCTCCAACCTTGGCTGCTGCATCACCCTGATTGTACCAGAGCATCGCAGCGACCTTCTGTTTCTTCCTCGGCTCCGGTGAGTTCTTCACCTTTTCCTCCGTAGATCCGTTCTAGGGTTTCCAAGTTCTTCAGTGTTCATCGTCTGCTTCGTACTCATATGATAGATCCTAGATGAACCTGTGAACCTTTGCTCTGTGTAGCGGTAGTTCTTAGCATCCGCCCTTACTTATATGCCTCAAGACCATAGATCTACCTGTATCTCTGCCCATTGATTCGGTACTGTTCTTTTTTGAACCTTGAATATTTTCCTTCTTTTCTGAACTTGCTTCAGATCCGTCGCTGTAGAGAAATCTTGTGAAATCTGTTTCTGTACACTTATCTATCCGCAATCTCAACTGTTTCAATGCTTAGATCCGGCGGTTTAACTTTGTAGAAAAATTGCCAAACCGGTATATACCATTAGTCCCCTTGTTGAACCGCCAAATGCTGTTGCTTCATAAACTCTGGTTTAGATAGAGCTGTCTCCGGTTTAACATTGTACATACCAGTGCACTTTAATCAATGCATTCTTGAACCAGAATTACCTATCTTGTAGATTTCATCATGGCCAAGCAAGTATATGAGTGCAACTGGGTTCCTTCTCGCACCACAGAGACTCAACTGAACAATTTAGTCCTGATCAGCGCTTTAGGCAGCAAAAACGCCATCCATTGGCAAGCCCCTGGCAAAGAATGCCCTCCCACACCTCAAGAAGGAGAGGTCGTCGTTTTCGTAGATCACTTAGCCCGGGGCTTTAAGCCGCCCGGTTCTAAATTTTACCTGGACGTTTTAGCCGATTTTCAACTCCACCCACAAGACACTGGTCCCAACTCTATTACAAACATGTGTCACTTCCAAGTGCTCTGTGAGGTGTTCTTTCAAGAGGAGCCCATAGTGGAGTTGTTCATAGACTGTTTCCATCTAAACCGCCGTACTGAGTTTTCTGACAGTTCCAATACGGAATTGGGCAGTGTGGCGATTCAGAAAAGGAAAGAGGTCACATACCCTCATGCCAAGCTGCACAGCCACCCCAAAGAGTGGAATCAAACATGGTTCTATTGCAAAGACACCTCCCCTGCTGGTGAAAATCCTTTGCCTGACTTTCGTCCGGAGCGGCTTAGCAATACACACCCCTTTCCGCAAAGGTTGACTGCCAAGGAGAGAAGCAAATACGCTCCTCAACTGTCCAAGCTCAGAGCCTTCATGGCCAATGGCTTAACAGGAGTTGATCACGCTCGCTGTTGGATATCGTGGAGCATACTGCCCCTTAGTCAGCGCTCCGGTTTGATGTGCGAGTATACTGGCAGTGTTGATGACCCACTGCGACATGCTAACATCCAGCTTACCGACGAAGAAATCACAGAGGCTGTGAATAAAATGCTGAATGAACCGGAACACGTCTGTGCTCGAACCGGCCTACTTCCCTTCTGCGCCACCAACAAACCGCCAGCTGTAAGAATTTGATTTTTTTACTGAACCTATTATTGATATATCTGGTCATTGTTTAATATAAATGTCTGTTTAAACAGGGTAATGATTCGTTTTGGACCAAGAAACTTCCCCAGGAGAAGCCAGAAAAACCAGACAAACCGGAGCGACCAACCCGGCCAAAGACTAAAGTCGTGAAATGGCCTGCTCACAAGAAGAAAACCACTGCATCTTCTGATCCGGCTCCTGATGATGATGTGGATAATCCGGACCTTGAGGTAGAGCTTGACTCACTTGGCTTATTTTTCATGCATCTTATTGATGATGATATTTGTCAGGATGATGCCGAAGCCAGCCATGCTGATGCTGCAGAGGTAATTATTCTCTCTTCCGATTCAGAACCTTTACCTTCACTAAAAATCCATCAGGCAAACCGGAAAGTTAAATTTTCTCATCCTCTTGCTTACTTGGATCCCAAATTTCTTATGAAGACCCAACAGCACGAAGCTCGCCGCACAACCGGCACAGCGGCCAAGTAGTTACCTCCGCCGGTTTACCGAACAGTCCGGTTCGGAAACATCGTTCAGAGGTCTCTAATTTGCTTCTCAGTGCTTGTCCTAAAGCGGGCTGTTTTCGTCAACCTCTTAATCCATCTGACTCCGATTATCAGGTTACTTCCCACTCATCCTCTGGCGAGTCATCGGCTACTCAGCTGCCACCGCTCAAAACGGTGCTTGGGTAAGCTATACTTTATCACAATATTTCCGGTACATCACCTTGGAACATACGCTGTATTTGACTTGGTTATTCCTTTCAGGGCCAAGCCTAGGCCGAGCAAGAAGGCTCGCCTGGATAAAGCGTCCGAGGAGGATGCCATCCCTGAACCGGGCAAAACACCAGATCTTGAAGCGGCTATTCCTGAAGATATACCCAATGATCCACCGCGGCGAGATGACGATCTTATTGCTGAAGAGAGGCCTATTGATACCTCAAGTCCTGTCAACCAACCCACAAGCCCCATCCGGATTGAGAAATCCACCAATCCCTCAAAGCCTATTGATAAGCCAATGGCCCCAGTGCAAACCGGAGATGCCAAGGATGATGAGGTTGTTATTACTGGCATTGGTCGCACAGAGCCAGGCAATCCCGTTGCTTTATCTAGACACACTGGCAAGGAAGAATTTGCTGCCATTGGCAAGGGAAAATGGAATGCCGATCTGACAACTTATGCCGCTTTGAACGCCCAAGATCTCCATTCCGGCTATCTGAACTGGCTATACACCAGCCGTGACTATGAAGCTGGTCTGGTTAATATGATGAAAGAGAAATTTGAGGTAACTTCCATGTGCTTTTTCCTGCTTGGATATTTCAATCTTGTTAACTCTCCTAGCCCCCAAGGGCCGGTTTAGAATCTGCATCCAAACCGAGACTTCCCAATGCTTCGGTAGTCGCTGATGTAGCCCCCAAGGGCCGGTTCAACTTAGTGTAGTTAAACTGGGACTTGCTAATATAAATCCCAATGCTTCGGAATTCGCTGATGTAGCTCCCAAGGGCCGGTTTAACTTAGTGTAGTTAAATCGGGACTTTAAGTATTTGAGATCGCCGCATCAGAATACATCCGAGAAAATAGCCATTAGCCCCCAAGTGCCAAGTTGAATACTTGTATTGACCTTGGGACTTTATAATCAAGTGAAATATGAAGATCGAATAGGCATTAGCCCCCAAGCGCCAAGTGCATAACTTGTTATGTGGTTGGTGCTTCAATTCTTGCACTGCTTGCTGAATCATATAACTGTCTGTATGCTGGCTGAGCTGAAGACAAAAGAGACCCAAATCGCCGATCTCCAAGAAAATCTGAAGTCCCAACAGACTGAAACTTCAAAAGCAAAAGAGGAGTTGACCAGCGCATTAAGCGTCATGGAACAGCTTAAGAAGGATTTCAAGAAGGAGCGGGCGGATTGGGCTACTGAAAAATCGGCTTTAACCAAACGAGCAGAAGACGCCGAGGCTGCACTAAAACCGCTGGTGGACGAACTGACCAGCATAAAGAGGCACGTGCATGCCATGATCGCTGCTATCTTTGGTAAGCTGGTTTGATTTCTGAATTGATTCGGCCGTCTTACAGAGCTGCCAGTTTGTTAACCCTTTGTGATATTTCAGGGACACGCATTGGTCACTTGGGGTCCGATGTGCGGAAGAAATTGAAAGCCGCCTACACGTTGATCGAACAACTGTACACTGGTGCACATCGGATCATCTGTACTGCATCCCACAACAATCCGGCACCAACTTTGATTTAGGACACTCTGAAGAAACTGTTGGTGCTTCCTGCCCGGGTTGAAGAGCTGAAGAAATCTGCTGCTCGAACCGGTGCGATCAATGCCTTAATCCGGGCAAAAGCTTGGGTGCCGGATTTTGATCCTATTGAAGCGGCTCAGGGCTATCCCAGCTTGAAGGAAGACGGGACAGAGTTTAGTGAAGCGGATCTGCGAGCAATAAACCGGGAGGTGCGTCCGCTAGCTTGTCAATTGGCTGAAGAAGCAGACTTGTCTCACTATCAAGCCCATTATGACAATCAAAACAAGCGAGTAGCTGCACCAATTCATGAAGCAGAAAATCTTATCCCTCCAATCCGTAAGCATACTTATGCTCCCGATATTGAACCGTCGTTGCTGATCCATGATGAAGCTATCTTTCGAGCATTAATGGGAATTGACTGGACAACTGTTGATTTCCAGCCGCTGGGTAGAGAAACTAAAGTTGAAGCGGCGCGGGATGACCCACAACCATCAGGCCAGGCTGGTGACCAAGCTTGAACCGGAATCCGGTTTAAACTGCTTCTCCTTTGAAAAAACAATGATCTTATTGTGGGCACTGTGTTGCCTTGTAATAGGCTAGCTGGCACTCTTGATCTTAATATGCCTTCGTGCATAACCACTTCAACTTGTGCTTCCTTTGGGTGATGAACTTTCCAAAGTATTTTCTGCCATCGTTGGGCATGAAGTTGGCTTAGCCAATCTTGAAGCGGAGGTTTATAAACCCACACTGTGGGAGGAGATAGCAGCTCCTGTATATAATGCCGGTTTACCATGTAAATCGTGCCGAGTTATAAGAAAACACCGTGTTACTCCATAATAGGATGTTAATAAAAAGTCAAACCAGGCAAATAGTCTCCGGACTAAAAATGGACCGTGTTCCGTCAATTGACAGTGTGAACCGGTTTAAAATTTTGTCGGTTTAAAAAACGCAACAACAAAAAGAAATATCTATCAAAGAAAATTGTGAAGAAAAGGCAATGATAAAACCGTTTGCAAAAAGAGGCTTATTTGAGCCGATCAGATGGCGTTACCATGGTCAGACACGACCAAGCTCCCGATAGGTGTAGCTATGGTTCAAGTCAGCCAGGTCCCCAAATGAAACCGTGGCATTTATGCTGATCAAGAGGCGTGGCAATGGTTCGAGTTCGACCAAGCCCCCAAGTGATTCTGTGGCCTTAGGCCGATCAAGAGGCATGACTGGTTCAGACGTGACCAAGTCCCCAAGTGATCTGGTGGCTCTCGCCTATCAAGAGGTGTTGCATTGGTTCGAACACGACCAAGCCCCCAAGTGATATAACATGATGCTTTTGAAAAGCTAACTCAAGGGGTAAACCGGAGGCCGCTTTAGAACAACTCCGTGTAACCACACATGATGTAAAAGAACAGATACCCCGCTTTAGCTGAGGTTCCGTTTTATTATATTTAATCATCATATATACATCGTCGTAATATGTACATAAGTAGAGCCAATGGCTCAGGTATAGTAAGGCCGAAGATGAGCTATGTTCCATGGCCTGTTGGTCTCCTCCTCTGATGTACGTGAGTCTTTATGCTCTCGAATATCGATCAGATAGTATGACCCGTTGTGTAGATTCTTGCTGACCACGAAAGGTCCCTCCCAAGGTGTGGATAGCTTATGCATATCAGTCTGATCTTGGATGAGCCGAAGCACCAAATCTCCTTCCTGAAAGGTTCTGGTTCTGACTCGGCGACTGTGATAACAACGAAGATCCTGTTGGTAAATCGCTGAGCGGGCGGCTGCTATGTCACGTTCTTCATCTAGCAGGTCCAAAGCGTCTTGCTGTGCTGTCTCATTGTCCGCTTCAACATAAGCCGCCACACGAGGTGAGTCATGACGGATATCACTGGGGAGAACCGCCTCCGCTCCGTAAACCATGAAGAACGGTGTGTATCCTGTTGATCTGTTGGGTGTAGTATTGATGCTCCATAACACAGATGGTAACTCTTCTACCCAACAACCCGGTGTTCTCTGCAAAGGAACCATAAGCCGGGGCTTGATGCCTTTCAAGATCTCTTCATTAGCCCTTTCTGCTTGACCATTAGACTGTGGGTGTGCCACTGATGAAACGTCAAGCCGGATGTGCTCCCGTTTGCAAAACTCCTTCATGGCACCCTTGGATAAATTGGTACCATTATCTGTGATGATACTGTGTGGAAAGCCAAACCAGAAAATCACTTTTTTGATGAACTGAACCGCCGTGGCCGCATCACACTTGCTAACAGGTTCTGCCTCCACCCACTTTGTAAACTTGTCAATCGCCACCAGGAGGTGGGTCTTCTTATCTTTGGACCTGTTGAAAGGCCCAACCATATCCAGCCCCCAAGTCGCAAACGGCCAAGTAATTGGAATCATTCTCAATTCTTGAGCCGGCACATGAGTACGTCTTGAAAACTTTTGGCAACCGTCACATCGTCTCACCAGATCCTCCGCATCAGCATGAGCAGTTAACCAATAGAAGCCATGGCGAAACGCTTTAGCTACAAAAGATTTCGAACCGGCATGGTGACCATAATCTCCTTCGTGGATCTCACGCAAAATTTAACAGCCTTCTTCAGGAGACACACAGCGTTGAAACGCCCCTGATACACTGCAATGATGCAATTTGCCATTGACAATAGTCATGGACTTGGACCGCCGGATTATTTGTCGGGCCAGAGTCTCATCCTCTGGTAACTCACCCCGGTTCATGTACGCCAGGTAACGAAGCGTCCAATCCGGAATGACATGAAGAGCTGCCACCAATTGAGCCTCCGGATCAGGAATAGCCAAGTCCGCTTCACCAGGGAGCTTGACCGATGGGTTGTGCAGCACATCCAGAAAAACATTGGGTGGGACCGGTTTGCGCTGAGAGCCCAACCGGCTTAAAGCGTCCGCCGCTTCATTCTTCCCTCGGTCCACGTGGTCCACCTGATAGCCTTTAAAGTGATCTGCAACAATATCCACCTCACGACGATATGCTGCCATGAGTGGGTCCTTGGAGTCCCAAGTGCCAAATACTTGTTGAGCCACGAGGTCCGAGTCACCGAAACACTTAACTCAACTTAGATTCATCTCCTTAGCCATCCAGAGATCATGGAGCAAGGCTTCATACTCAGCTGCATTGTTAGTACAAGGGAACATTAAGCGGAGAACGTAACAAAACTTATCACCTCATGGGAAAGTTAATACGACTCCAGCCCCCGAGCCTTCCAATTGCCTGGATCCGTCAAAATGGATGGTCCAATATGTGTGATCCGGCTTTTCTTCAGGTGCTTGTAGTTCCGTCCAATCATTGATGAAATCAACAAGTGCTTGAGACTTAACCGCCGTCCGAGGCACATACTTCAATCCGTGCGGCCCAAGCTCTATAGCTCACTTGGCAATCCGGCCAGTTGCTTCCCGGTTCTGGATGATATCCCCCAAAGGAGCAGAACTGACCATCGTAATTGGGTGCCCTTGGAAGTATTGCTTAAGCTTACGGCTTGCCATAAAAACTCCGTACACCAGCTTCTGCCAATGCGGATACCTTTGCTTGGACTCAATGAGTACCTCACTGATATAATAGACCAGATGTTGAACCGGATGCTCCTTACCTGCCTCCTTTCGCTCCACCACAATAGCCACGCTGACCGCACGAGCATTAGCAGCAACATATAGCAGTAACGGCTCCTTCTCAATGGGAGCGGCGAGCACAGGCAGATTGGCTAATTGCCGCTTTAAGTCCTCAAATGCTTCATCAGCAGCGGAACTCCAGACGAACTGATCTGTCTTCTTCAACATCTAATACAAAGGGATTGCCTTCTCACCAAGGCGGCTGATAAACCGGCTTAACGCGGCAATCCAGCCTGCTAGGCGTTGAACATCATTGATACACTTCGGTTTAGCCAGGGAGGTGATGGCTGTGATCTTCTCCGGATTAGCCTCAATTCCCCTGTTGGACACCAGAAAACCCAATAACTTGCCTGCCGGTACACCAAAGACACACTTGGACGGATTAAGCATCATCTTGTACGTCCTCAGGTTATCAAAGGTTTCCTTCAAATCGTCAACCAGAGTCTCCTTCTCCATGGACTTAACCATGATATCATCCATGTAAGCATGTACATTACGGCCAATCTGCTTGTGAAGACAATTTTGTACACACCGTTGATAAGTTGCCTGGGCACTCTTGAGCCCAAAGGGCATAGACACATAGCAGAAGGCTCCAAAGGGAGTTATGAATGCCGTCTTCTCCTGGTCCTTAACTGCCATTTTGATCTGATGATAGCCAGAATATGCATCCAGAAAACTTAAACACTCACAACCCGCCGTAGCATCAATAATTTGATCAATACAGGGGAGGGCAAAAGGATCTGCTGGACAAGCCTTATTAAGATCTGTGTAATCCACACACATGCGCCAGGTGCCGTTTTTCTTAAGGACCAGCACCGGATTGGCAAGCCACTCAGGGTGAAAAACTTCAACAATAAAGCCAGCTGCTAAGAGCCTGGCTATATCTTCTCCAATCACCTTGCGTCTTTCTTCGTTAAACCGGCAGAGGAACTGTTTCACCGGTTTGTATTTAGGATCCACATTAAGGGTGTGCTCAGCGAGTTGCCTTGGTACACCTGGCATGTCAGAGGGCTTCCATGCAAAAATGTCCCGATTCTCACGGATGAACTCGATGAGCGCGCTTTCCTATTTCGGATCCAAGTTGGCACTGATGCTGAACTGCTTGGATGAATCGCCAGGCACGAAGTCAACAAGCTTAGTTTCAGTTGCCGATTTGAACTTCAGGGCCGGATCATGCTCCGTAGTTGGCTTCTTTAATGGAGTCATGTCCGCCGGATCAACATTGTCCTTATAATACTTCAGCTCCTCGGCGGCACAAACCGACTCTGCGTAGGCCGCATCTCCTTCCTCGCACTCCAAAGCGATTTTATGGCTTCCGTGAACCGTTATTGTCCCCTTGTGACCCGGCATCTTGAGCTGCAAATACACATAACAGGGCCGTGCCATAAACTTGGCTTAGGACGGTCGCCCAAATAGGGCGTGATATGGACGTTGGATTTTCAGCACTTAAAACATCAATGTTTCCGACCCAGAATCATGATCATCTCCAAAGGCCACTTCCAGAGCTATCTTACCAACAGGATATGCTGACTTGCCAGGTACCACACCGTGGAACACCGTATTGGATGGTTTGAGATTTTTATCTGTTAGTCCCATACGACGGAAGGTCTCATAGTACAAGATATTAATGCTGCTCCCTCCATCCATGAGCACCTTGGTGAACTTGTAACCTCCCACCTGAGGCGCCACCACCAGAGCCAACTGACCCGGATTATCAACCTGGGGAGGGTGATCCTCTCTGCTCCATATGATTGGCTGTTCAGACCAGCGTAGATAACGGGGCACGGCCGGTTCAAAAGAGTTGACTGCCCGCCTCTGAACCTTCTGGTCTCGCTTGTCCAAACTAGTGGTGAAGACATGGTACTGCCCACTATAATTGCTTTGGGTTGCTCTGGTAACCCGACTGCTGCTGCTGCTGGTTGTAACCACCCTGGTTGTTCTGACTATTTTGATTGTTATGTCCGCCCGGATTACCATTAAATCCTGAACCGGAATTTCCTCCACCGTAACCCGGCCCGGATCCTGAGCCACTGCCGGAGCCGTGATCATACCGGAACGCATTAGAATTCTTGAACTCCTGCATAATGAAGCAATCCTTCCAAAGGTGGTTTGCTGGCACCTCCTTCGTCCCATGCTTAGGACAGGGCTGGTTCAATAGATAATTTAAGCGGTCCGGGTTAGGGTTAGGCGCTCCACTGCGATTCGGCGGTTTACCCTTGCATCGCTGACCCTTGTCCTGCGTGTTAGTATTAGCCACGAAGTCCATGTTGCCATCCGCTTTACGCTTGCCTCCGTTGCCGTTACCTGCCGAGTGGTGCTATTGACCTTTGGAGTTGTTGTTCTTCTTTCCCTTCCCGGTCTTGTCGTCATCAGACTCGGGATCCTTGGTACTATCAGAATCAGCATACTTTACCAAGGCAGCCATGAGGGTCCCCATGTCAGTGTAGTGGCGCTTCATCCGTCCTAATTTCAGCTTTAGGGGCCCAAACCGGCAATTGCTTTCTAGGGTTATAACCGCGGTGTCAGCGTTGATGGGGTCTGATGAATGCAGAACCTGCGAGACTCGGTGCACCCAATGAGTCGTTGATTCTCCTTCCTCCTGGAAACAGGTAGCTAAGTCCACTATCGACATAGGCTGCTTACATGTATCCTTGAAATTACTGATAAACCGGGCTCGTAATTGGTCCCATGAACTAATAGAATTGGCCGGTAAGATTTTTAACCAAGTACGGGCCGTTCCTTAGAGCATCATGGTGAAGTACTTCGCACATGCCGCATCATCCACATCAAGCATTTCCATGGCCATCTCATAGCTCTCCACCCATGTCTCTGGAGGTTGATCTGCCATGTAATTTGGTACCTTGCGCGGGCCTTTGAAATCCTTGGGCAGGCGCACATTGCGTAAAGCGGGGACAAGGCAAGGTACCCCCAAAGAACTAGAAGTAACACCAGGTTCGATCGAGATAGTTGGACGAAGTGGCGTAAGCTGCCGAGCCTGATATTGTGCAGCTAACTCGGCCTCCCTGCGCGCTCGGGCCCGGTCCACCACTTCCTGAGCGTTATTGGTACCACCCGCCGGATTGTTGCCGCGGGGTGCTCCACGTCGTTCATTACTTGATACAGCCGGTTCATCCATACGCCTGCTATAGCTCCGACTTGGACGGGGGGTCGAGTGGATCCGGTCGCGGCTGTACGAGTATGCTTCCTGTTGGACCAAAGCTGTCCTAAGAAGCTCTTTGACCCATCGCATCTCTACCGCCTGCGGCGAGTCACCTTCAATTGGAATGGCCTCCAGCCGTGCAGCAGCGGCAACGAGATTGTCCATCAGGTTGGAGTAGTGACCCGGAGGTGTTGAAATAGCCTGAGGTATAACAGTGTTTTGACGAGGCAGATCCATCAGACGGGGCTGAACCGGCGCGCAAGTCCTAGGAGCTTCCGCCCGGTTTCCCTCCAGCGGGTTAATGGTTCTTGCTCCTGGGGTGTTGAAAAGGTCTCTGGCCTCGAAGACCGAAGGCAAACGGGACCGGTACTTCCTCCTCATGACTTCATGCGACGCATTCTGGTCCAACATGAGCCTGTAGGCTTGTGCGTCTAAAGCGGCCCGCTCTACGGTCATCCTGGTGTTCTCAGCTGCCAGGTCCGCCTTGGCCTGGGTGATCTGTTCCTTCACCTTTGCAATCTCCGCGTTGTGGACGTCCTGATCCGCCGGGTTAGCTTCTTCCATAAGCGCGGCCAATGCATCAAATAGATCTGATAGAACTTGAGCCGGCGGGCGTACAGAGCTTCCTGCCCCGGCAGCCGTCGCCGCTACTGAACCGGAGGTCATTGGCGCAGCGGTCGAAGAATGAAGCGCTGCTTGTGTGCCAGCCATGAATATTCCAACTCGGTTGGGTAGATCAGAGGAGTCCGGAATACTGTCGCCATCGGAACAGCCCCCAATCCGGCCATCTTGTAGCTGATATAGAGATTCGGTTTCTCTGGTTGATGACTCGTCGCCGGAATAAACGACGGTCTCGCCGCGAGATCCCGATCCATCCTCGTAACTTCCTCCATGGATTACTCCCACGAAGGCACGCTTCACGACCGGTTTAACCCGAGCAGACCGCACACACTGAGCCGTTTCGACGAGGTCGGTGCAGATGTCCGGCTCAGGGCCCGGTTCACCGATCTTGCCGATGAAAACGTGTATGCCACCAAAGGGGACCCGGTACCCGTACTCAACTGAGCCGGCCTCGGGGCCCCAGCCTGCATCATCGATGTAGAGCTTGCCGTGACGACTCTTAGTCATCCGGCCCACAACGTAGCCCTCGAGTCCTTCAAAGCGGCCCTCCAAGAACTTGAAACCATCGCGCGATGGCCCCACGGTGGGCGCCAACTGTCATGGTTTTGTCACGGCAGATGTCCTAGAGAAAGGACTTAGTCATGGAGCCATTGCAACGGGTTATCTTGAAGGGGTTAAAGCGGACACAGGGATGCAAGATAGTTTATACTAGTTTGGCCCCTTCGATGAAGGTAAAAGCCTACGTCTAGTTGTGATGGAATTGATGGGGTTTCGATGACTAGGGAGCAAACAAGCTTTGCCTAAGTCTCGAGTTGTTGTCTGTTTCCTTGAACCGCCGCCGGGTTGTCCCCTTATATACACGAGTGACGCCCGTCGATTCACAGAGTCCCAATACCGGCTCATAGATGTGTCCGGTTTGGTCTCTACTTATTCCTAACTTATAATACAAGTTAAATCCCAACGCCGGTTTACGGCTACATGCCTTGAACCGACTATGGGCCTTGAGCTCTGATCTGCCTTCTTGGGCTTTAACATAATTAACTACTGATGAAGTTAACCCGGCCCAGATAGGCCGGTTTACGCCCAGTAGTAATATCCCCAACACTTTACGTATAGAGCCATATTGCACAGTTCCCAATGTTGCGCCAGGCTTTTCCGGCTCCTCGGGCTTAATTGGGAGGCGCTAGTTTAAATATGCTAGCTGATGAGGAACCTGCAAGCGAGGTGCGGCTAGGGCGAGCACGCATGCGGGAAACTTTGCATGGTGTGAATTGATATATAGGAGTACTACTCTAGCACGCGAGCCATGAGATGATGGGAGGGAAAACCTGTTCACGTGGCTGGGCTATCCAGTGCACCCAGATTGTGATGCGACACGTTCGTTCGACTTCAAAAGTCAAACTACCAATGTACAATATTGGCTCGCAGAGAAGTTACATCTAAAAAAAGGCCATCGTGCTTTCGGCCAGGACCGAACCCACAAAACGAGCTATACACTCCCGTGACCACTACTAGTACTCGGTGGAGTACAACGAAACCTAGAATCGCCTTTTGTCGCTAGTACATTGTTCCTTAAAAGAAACCACTAATAATGCTAAGAAACCACTAATAATGCCAAGGAACTACTACCACTTGCATACATGGCAGACTTAAGATAAGACTACCTTATCAACCATTGTACATACCCTTACCAACCAGCCGTACCAAGAAACGACTACTCTACAAATTGCCGTTATAGGCACGTTCAACCCATGTCGCCCCTTAAGTCAACGCCTTCTATTTGACCAAAAAGTTAGGTGTTATGTCTTGTGGGACCTACATGTCAGTCTGGACAAAAATCCCCGACTGACCTGCTACCTCCGGCCCGTCCACCTAGTCATCCTCGACCATGGGACGCAACTACCACGGCCGGCAGAAGGCGAGGTCAAAACCACCGGAGGTGCGGAGCCCATCTTGCGGCAGCCCGGATGCCAGCTCTGTCCGGTGCTCGCGGCCGCTAGCTAGCCAAGATAGCTCACACCCTACTAGATGCATCCAGCTGCTTGTCTGCAAGGTTTGCTAGCTAGGTTGGCACGACGGTGCGGCGGCTTGCTCGCACACACCGTGCTAAGGCCAGCCATCTGGCTCGAGCGAAGGCCAGCGGGGCGGCTTGCTTGCGCATGAGTCACGCTCACGCCAGCCAACAAACCCGTGCGGAGGCCAGCGCGGCGTCCGGCCCGTTGGGCGGAGCGGAGGCCAACTTGCTCATCACCAGCGCCACCGACGAACACGCATTAGTACTGTTTGAAGTAATGTTCAGAAAAAATAATGATTTGAGGAGGAATAATAGGATAGAAGGTCAGATGTGGGTCCCTCGTGTCAACGGTCAAATAAAATGTGTTGGTTTAAGCTGCCTCGTCAGCACGGATGTGTGGGCCAGCCCTGTCGTAAACGAGTTTAAACGAGCCTAATCGGCACTAGGTAGTAGTTTTTTTGGCGTGGATTAGGAAAATTTGGGTATGTTTTTGCTATTTTTGTACAATAGTTTCTTCCTAGGGCTGGTTGAAAGTGGTAGTTTTTTGTTAAATACTCTACATATTGTAAGTAGGAGTGAAAGTTAAGCTTTGGAAGCCAATAAGCAAGGGTAGTTACATAGTGCCTACGTGTACATGACTGAAACTAAATATCAACCATGAGTGACAAATATCTTGATGGAAAACTCAAAACTATAGAAATACTAGCATTTTTGCATTGGTTGCAAATACTAGCAATGTTCACGTGCGTTGCAATGGATCATAATTAGAATAATAGTTATTCACAAACTTGATCTAAAACACTCTAATTTTGATATACATATATCACTAGAGATATATTATGTTTCAATCAGAATATATTCCTTGGGCTGTTTTGCTGAGGTGATGGCGGGATGTGGTTGGTTTTAAGATACTAATTATGGGTTTTTCTGCAAATTGGTAGAGAAGTGGGATGTTGGTGAGAAAAGGCAACAACTTACCTCATAGTCATTAGATGTAGATCTAATGGTCAGAAATGATGGATGGCAGACACACCATCATCACCAACTAAGTCTTTTGTAGGAGTACTAGCAAGATGTCCGTGCATTGCATGGAACATCAAGATGCATTTTTGAATAAAACACCTATTGTGATTGACCCATGCGGGAGTAATCCCACGTGTAAAAACTAATAATATCTCAAGAAAGAGGAGATAAGGTGAAGAGGAGTGGGGCGTGGAGGTGATTGGTGGTCGAACTGAGCGGACGTATGGGGATGGACAATGACAGCAGCGACCACCATGCCATTTTGTTCCAGAGACTTCCTTTTTTAATTGCTCAACAATGAGGTTGTTGGAGATAAGGATGAACTAGGGAAAGCCTTGTCTACAAATGTGGAGAGAGGTGCGGGTATCTTTTAGTTTAATTTCTATCCATCAAATATAGATCGGATGGTCTATATTGCAAGATGGCACGTGTACCATCATCACCAACTCAGGTTTTTTACAAGAGAAGAAATATAAGTATGGAGATACAAACGTATTATCGATACTTGTTTCCGTAAACTTGGATCTACATTCTATTCAACGACTCAGCATGTGGGGCCTTAGCACAATGACTTCTCGACTGTGTAAAACAGAGGTTTTCCCCTCGCCGATAAGGAGGGGGTGACGGCGACGTGCTTTCGGCTTGCTCTAGTCCTAGTAGTCATACTATGTGGACTACGCACGTCTAGATTTATTATTTTTCATGTCTCGTGTTCGCCGTACTACCATGACTATTGATGAATAGATGGTAAGTTATTCACGGGAAAACCTTTGTTGAGCGTGTGTGCGAGAGAGACAGTGTGCATGTGTGAGATGTGTAGAGACTGAGGCAATGAAAAGAGATTCTTTGTGTATCTGTGTGTGGGCGATAGAGAGAGACATGTACATGGGGATTTGTGTTGTGTAACATGGAGACACATAGACATAATCAGAGAGTGAGTGTGTGAGATACACATGCGAACATGGGGAGAGATGTGTGAGTTAGAGAGATGGAGAATTTTGGTGTGCATCTGAGATAGAGAGGGGGGATATATACATACCTAGAGATGGAGAGAATATGCAAGGGTGTGTGTCTTAAAAGAAGGATCCAGATAGATCGGTGTTTGCGCGTGTCTGTGTGTGTTTGTGCGCGCATTTTTGTGTGAGAGGGAGTGTGTGTATGTGGAGTAGAGAGACCACTAATGATGTAAACCTTGTATTGGGAAGGTGGAATGGTGTGACATGTGTGTCAAAGAGAGACAAAGGCATGTGTAGTAGCGAGATAGCATGGGTGCGGGCGGGGAGCAGACTATTTGGAAGAGACATCGAGTGTGTGTGGGAGAGGGGTGTGAGAGCGGGAGAGAGCGAGCGAGCGACGGAGAGAGAGAGAGAGAGAGAGATAGAGGAAGAGAGGGGGAGAGAGAGGGGTCGTTTGTGTGCAGAAGTAGCGTATAGATAGGGAGGCAATGCTGATGTTGTTTGAAAGTGGCCTATGTATGGAGACGCAAGGGAAGCGAGTCATCGTGTGTGTGATAGGGACTTCATGAGATGATTAGAATAGATGGTGTAGAGAACAATGTGCGAGAATGAGAACGATGATACATTAGGGAGCTATGGAAAGAGTCACGGCATATATGTATACACGGAAGGAGTTGGGGCGGGTCCGCATGTGGGAGAGATAGAAAGGGAAGAGTGGTGCACAAGGAGACAAAGTGTGCTTGTTTGCAGTGGGGGTGGTGTGTGAGGTGAGTGTGCGAGAACCACATAACTAGGGAGATAGACGTTTGGGGCGACGTTTTTTGTGTATAGGAAAGAAACACTCTACATAGTGTGTGTGCTTGGGAAATAGAGATGCCGAGAGACCTAGAGAGTGGGGGAAGAGATGTGTGCATGCTCGAGAGACAAAGTGATAGAGACCTATATTGGGGTCCGGACTTTAGAAGGGAGGGGGCTGTTAATGTGCTCATGTGTTCGTGTCCAGGGGAGAGAACGACTTGTGTGTGTGGGGGGGGGGAGTGGTTGGCTTTAGATAAAGAGTGAGGTGTCTATATTTGAGGGACTTTAGCGTAATTGAGATATATATGGTCAATAGTGTGTGCACTCATGGTTGATCAATTTGTTTCATAGTTTGGACAAGGAGATAATGATACTTTTGAACATGCGTGATATACCTTGAAGTACCAGAATTACAAACCTAAGATTAGAATTTGGGAATTTGATTCCATCATTAGCTTTTGTAATTCATTTAAATGGAGGTACCTTTTTAAGCAGGGAATTCGTGATTTCAAATTCATATATCAAACCTAGAGATATACACATACGAGCATGTTCAAACTTTGTAATCATCCACTTTATTCATACACATACACATTTTTGCTTTTTTCATCATATTTAGGATAAACACATTTGGAATTTCATTTGAATTGGACCGTATGATGGTATTTTCTTGTACTAGCTCAATGATCCATATTTGAATTGACTTAGGTAATTAATTTCTTCTTCTTAACCCAAGAACAAATTGGATCGATTTTTGATAAATCGAATTCAATTAAGATAGAGGAAATTCAGATAGCAATTTCTGAGCCATATGAGGTAGGAAACTCTCAAGTATGTTCTAAGTGAAGGAACTAACGATACTTCCACATATTATGGGTAACGTAGGAGACATCCCTATTTCCCCCCGAGGGTCTTAATTACCACTGCTTAGATTTCAATTTGCCTCTAACCATCAAATTATATGTGAATAACCCATCCTCCTCTCTTTGAAACAAGGGGCACTAATGGACAATCTAAGTTTCGAGTTGGAGACATTGATTTTCAAAACATGTACTTTTTTGCGTCCAAAACAAATAAATTCCCATCCATGATATCATAGTCGGCCGTACAAGATCAGAACACTTAATTTCAGGCGCCAAAAGCTTTCAAACTTCCTGCTCACATCGAAATATCTCGCGCCCGAAAGTTTAGCCCTGCGATATTCCTATTTTACCCCTGCCACACGGAAAAGGGCTGCTTTGGTAACTCCATTGTTTTCCCTTCTTTGCCCCCAACATTCATCCCTAGAGCCCATCCCCTTCCCCTCCCCGACCCCCCAACCATGCCAAGCCGCCGAATCTAGTCCTCCACCGCAGCGGTGGACCTCACACCCTGCCGGATCTACCTTCCGCACCTTGGAACCCCCAACTGCCAACTCACCACTTTACCGGAGCCGCTTCAGCGACTGGCTTGTCCACTGCTCCAGATCTCCTTGGCTGCCATCATGGTCCACCACACAAGATCTGCTTAACAGGTGCCCTCGTCCAACACCGTGTAGGCCCTTCACCGATTCACTCGTCCGCCCCATCATTGGCCCTTCATACAGGCCCTCGTCCGCTACAACAGATTCGCCTCACCGAAAGAACTGTACATCGCGCCCGCCGACGCCTTCGTCCACTACACCGGACCTGCTCCACGGATGCCATATTCAACTCCACCGGCCCTACTTTACTCCTTCGGTTTTTCTCTTCTTTATCGCCAAACTATTCACTTACCATAGATGAGATTTCTTGTATGTTGACAGGCGTCGCAACCGAAGCACCGAAGCCGCTTCAACAACGATGAAAGCTGTCCCAAACTCAACCGCAACACGAGCACCATCGACGATGCTTAGCTATCAAGTATTACAATGATACCCATACGCCACCGAGAATCAAGTACTATTATCCAATTGCTGGCGCCTATGTTCACATTCTTAGCATAATCACCGCACCTTTGAATTTCTTCAGGGAATCATTCAATTTTTCATGAGATGCGTTATTCTGCTTGCACCTATAGGGCCATACTTCTGGCAGTGAACATGTTACATGTGCTAAATTACAAACCAGTGCACATATAGTTATGATGCTTTAGTTTTGTCCTATGTATTATTGTACTTCCTAGATAGCACTGCCTACTATTTTACTTCTTGCATGCTATATTTATGATAATGGTGTTTCTCTGATGCCACCTGTTGGTTCCATCAGACTGGTTCATGTTCTCTATGCTTAATTACACATTAGCAAACTAGCATGTGGTTCCGCTACTTTTTGTTTGTTTTACCCTACATTTTCTGATGCTAGCTATTACATCACTACTCCGAGCCTCTATTCATTACTTTTTTGTGCGTTCTTGATCTTCCCAAGTTGCATGACTAATTTGATGCTTCTATTAATTATGGAGCTGCCAACCCCATCAAGCAAAATATTTGTTCTTTTGGGGCTGGCACCTCGAACAAGCATGAAAATAGAGTGAAGCACATATATTGTCGTGTAAGCACACCCCCTTCTTTCATTAGTTTGTATGAACCATTGATGATAAATTTGAACCAATGCATGCGATTAAAATTAATTTTACCTAAATGGAGGGTGCAGAATAAACTACAACAACTAGATTTGCAACCACGGGATGCTGGCAATATCTTCAAAGAACATTGGAATAGCAGTGAGGCTTCACAACAACATATGGTAAGCCAGTGTGTTTTAGTACATGTGAAATGTAATGCGCGTGGGATGCTTTCTTGGCTTGTTCCCTCAACATGTAATCCTACAGAATTACAAATAGTTCAGTTTTCTGCTTTGCTGTATTGCTTGATTCGAATGCTTGTTTGTTACTTGTTAGGCTATACCTGAGTTGGACAATATGTTAGCAGTGCCTGTTGTACTATCATGAAGAAATGCATGCCTAGTTCATTTGAGTCCTTAACTTTTGCTATGAACTTCATCACAAGACTGTCTCCGTAGTTTATGTGAGGCACACTCTTAAGTGCTTTCTCATATTATTTCAACTGCTTAGATGCCTTGGCAACTTAAATATAGCGGTGTGTCACAGGAAACCATGGCCACCTATGGGACCAGGAGGCCCCTTGCTGGTTCGGCAGGGGGCGTCGCATTGCACAAAGAGTAGACGAGCGTGGGGAAGCACGACAGAGATCACACCGGCAATTTTACCCAGGTTCGGGCCACCATGAGGCGTAAAACTGTACTCCTGCTTTGGTGGATTGATGGTGGAAAGGTGGTGGAGGAGCGTAGTACACTTGCCCGGCAGGGGTTTCCTTAGGGCGGTAGTTGCTACGCGCGTATGGGGGTGTGAGTTATCCAATCCTCTAACCCTTTCTACGGTTGCCATGGGCCTCCTTTTATAGATCAAGGGGTTACCACAGTGGCAAACACTACAAAAAATACACTTCCATGATGATACGTGTTTGTCACAGTAGGTCACATTTTCTGTCATGCATGTACATCCATGACAAATTTATGACAGAATCAAGATAGTCATACATGTGCTATCATAGAAGTGTTCCATGACATTACCGAAATTATCATCATGGAAGTGTCCACTTCCATGACGATAAATCGCGCGTCACAGAAGTGATTTCGTCAACGGTGACTGACACATGGCATCCACTGTAACGGAACGCCCTTAAGCTATCAAGTCCGGTTTTGGATCCGATAACCCGTTAACAACCCCGACCAATGGGGATTTTCCACGTGTAAAATCATCATTGGCTGGAGGAAACACGTGTCGGCTCACCGTTGGGACAGATGTCATCCACTCATTGGACCCAAAGCGCCTATGATACATCGACACGTGGTACGACCCAACAAAGGCCCATTCGTGTGAAAAGGTCGGCCCGTTTGACTTGGTCAAAAGGTGCCGGGCCGGCCCACGGCAAGCCTGTTAACGGTCTGTTCGCATATAGCCCATTTATAGCCCGCTAACCCAGGGCCCGTTTTCGACCTATCCGAATTAGGCCCAGTAGCGTCATCTGGGCCGCCCAATATAATTCCAGCCCGTTTTAACTTCCGGCCCATGTATGTCCCATGACGTCTTTTGGCCCATATGAGGGCCTTAATTAGTAACCCTCGGCCCATTAACGGCCCGTGGTAAAACTGGCCCGTAATGAACAGTGTATCACTTTATACCAATTAACGGCCCATTATTCCGTTGGGCCGTTTCCAGCCCATGTTATCTTTCGGCCTTCTCAGGGCCCATTTATTCTTGGGCTCATTTCCAGCATTCGTTTACTTTCGGCCCGTTACTGTCATTTTCTACTTGTGCGCCAAATACAGCCCGTGGTTACAATCGGCCCGTTAATACGTTGGGCCATTTTCATAGCATCATCAAATACAGCCTATTAAGGACGGCCCGTTATGGCTGGCCCATGAACGGACGATTTCAACTCTAGCCCATTTATAGCCATAATGTGGTCTGCTATTGGCCCATGTTTGGCCAACCGATCAAACGTCCTGTAGAAGGCCCATTGATGATACGGCCCGTAGAAGGTCCATTATGTCTACGCCCCGTAGAAGGCCCATTGTGTCTACGGCCCTTAGAAGACCCATTGTTTCTATGGCCCGTAGGAGGCCCATGTTAACTACAGTAAATATGTATCCCATTGTAATGTGGCCTAGTTTTAAAAAATAGGTTATTGCGGCCACTAGCAAACCGCGGAAAAATAACTGCACTAACTACAAGAAAACAAATAAACAAGACAACAGAAATAAATAAGAAAGCAACTTACGCTAGGCTATCATGGCTATTACATATATTACATCCACTGGGCATCAAAGTTCGCCACAAGTGCAAATATAGGGAACAAAGCAGCATATAAACACCGCAGCAAAACAAGTCCAGAACTGAAACCACTTCAGAAGATCTCAAGAAACAATATCCTGGGTACCCATAATGCTGGCAAGATGCTTAGCAAGCTTATTAACTTTATCTTGTTTGGCGCTTAAATCCTCCAGCACTTGCTGTTGCACCAGAAAGTATGCATCTGAATTCTGCAGGGACTTCCTCAGTCCTTCGGCTTCCTGTCACATAACATCTGATCGATGTCTTTCAACTTGAAGTTGAGACTCAAGAAGCCGAACTGATTCAGGCAGCAAGTTCGAAGAGCTGGTGCCAGCAGTAGTAGCCAGTAACTCGAACACTACATCAAGACAAGACTTTGGGGTTGTCTCAGTGTCTTCAGTATAGTTTTTATCAGCTTTCTTGGAGAACAACAGGGATGTCTCACTATATTGAACCTGATCTGCATTACTTCCTTTACCATTGCATAACGGGGTACTCTTCTCCAATATTTTATCCGCGTTCTAAAGGAGAAACAAACAAACACATCACATGTTTACAATGTAGTATGTGAAACTCATTTTGGTAAACCAGTTCAGTAGTAAGGTGGACAGGATAACAACATGAAACAAACATATATCTATGTAGTATGGTCACTGTATGGTCTATATAATTCTAGTTTATGTTGCCAAATCAAGATAGATACAGTTCGAATCATATATATTTAAGACAAAGTAGCATAGACAGAATATAAGTGTGGGAAACTACACAACAATAACAACACTTGTAATGTGCATGGCATGAGAACATAACTATTTATTCAATTGAAACTAAAATCAACATAGAGCAAGTTACAACAGCAAACACGTTAAAGAAACAGGTTTAAAACATACCTGTTGCGCCATTGGAGTTTCAATTGCATCCTTCAAATTTGAAATTAGTTGGTATGAGTAAATACAGTGATGCAAGAGCAAAGTAGTATGAACCATAGCTACGGAACCTGACCTGAGAACAATTCTTCTTTTGCATTAAGCATTGACTTGGGGTTCGGAGTGGTGTTCCTCGTGCTTTGGGCACTGCAGTTGCCTTACTAACTGCTCGTGTTTGGGTGCTCTATGGTGGAGATGGTGCTGTGTCAACGGGAACTGGGTTACTATCTGCTGGGGTTGGGGTTAGAAGGGGTGTAGCTGGTTCTCTGTCCAACTGGGTAGGGGTACAATCCGCGTGAGTCTGGGTTATGTGTGGTGGGGCTGGTTCTTGGGCAAGTACAACCGTGGTTCTATCTCCATCGACATGTAGCACGATCTTTTCTGAAGACCGTGTCTTTACTCCCACAGATACTGCCATCACCCCCTCCAATTGAAATGGCTGGTAAACAAGAAAAGTAATTGAATGTACATACATTGTAAGATAGACAGGTGCAATGGATAGTAGGGAAGAAAACAGGGCATGAAATAATTCACATATTTATGTTTTCTAACCAAACAGAATAGCAGGACATAATTTCAAATATATGATGGCTAATTAAACAGGATAGTATGACACAATTTCTCATGTATGATGGCTAACTAAATAGGATAGAATGACATACTTCAAAATATCATGACTATGTAAACAGGGTGACATGATATAACTATACGATGTGTCTATTAAAGTGGTTGGCATGCCATAAATCACAAACATGTCGTCGATGGAAACATGATGGCATGATATAATTCACGGATAGAATGACATAATTCAAAATATGATGACCATGTGAACGGGATGAGATGATATAACTATATTATGTCTTTAGAAAATGGGTTGGCATGCCGTAATTCAGATACATGCTGTCTATGTAAACACATGGCATGATATAATTCAAATATATGATTTATATACTAAGGAAGTGAGCATAGGGCAATCGCATATATGACGTGTCAACTAAGGAGATGGCATCCAATATCATGTATATGATGTAAAAACTAAGCATTGCAATACAACATATGCATGATATGAGTAATATAACCCTGCCAAGTTTGAGCATACACCTCATGGGGATAATAGGACTGGCCATCTGCCTCTAAATCCTCCTCTGAAGAGCTATCTGTAACCAGCAACATATCTGCTTCACCAGGTAGCATTGTCTTCTCTGGAGACCTTGTTTTCACTCCAGATTTCTCCATCACCAATTCAAATGGCTGATGAACAGGAAGAGCAGTTGAATATACAAACATTGTTGATAAAAGCATTGAGAAATACAAAAAAAGGACGGCATGATATAATTCACATATATGACGCTTGGCTAAACAACATGGCATTGCATAATTCACATATATAATGCTTGCAACAAGATAGCATTACATAATTCACATATATAATGTCTTGCAAAAAGATGGCATTGCATAATTCACATATATGGTAATTAGACACTAAACAGGTGGCATTCACACAAATCATGTCTAAAGTAAGCAAATGACATAGCAATGCAAGATACCATACGCATGATATGAGCAACATAACCCTGTGAAGTTAGAGC
>NC_041388.1:196776490-196778644 GCF_002162155.2 Triticum dicoccoides | reverse complement strand
TAGGACTGGTCATCTGTCTCTGAATCCTCCTCTAAGGAGCTATCTGTAACCAGCAAGACATGCGCTTCATCAGATAGCATTGTCTGCTCTGAAGACCTTGTTTCCACTCCAGATTTTTCCATGACCATGCCGAATGGCTGATGCACAGGAAGAGTAATTAAATGTACTAAAATTATTGACAAATTTAACACATAATAAAAGATGATGTCATGATATAATTCACATATAAGATGACTGGCTAACCAGGGTGGCATTGCAAAATTCACATATATGATGCCTGGCTAAACAAGATGGCATTGCATGATTCACATATACGATAAAGAAACTAAACAGATGGCATTGACACAAAGCATGTCTAAACTAAGAAAATGAATTCTTTGATGTATACAGTAAGCAATGCAAGGCACCATATGCATGATATTACCAACATCAGCATGCCAAGTTAGAGCGAAGACTTCATGGGGTAAATAGGATTGGTCTTCTTCTTCTGAATCCCCCTTAGAATAGTTATCTTCCTCTTGATTATGATCCAAAATGGGTGGAGGGGAGGCTTCCTTTGCGCCCACCATGGAGCGACGTCTACATGAAATTTTATTGCCACGCAAGGCTCGTCTCTTTTGCTCTACATGTTCAGTTCCATTGTGTACAATAACTGACATGCATAGGAATAAAACATAGTGATATTATGTAAGGAGTGCATGCACAAATCTAGAGTGAAGGTAGCAAACTATGGATAGACCCAAAACCAATGATAGTAGGCAGATAATAGATTTAGTTAAAAAATACAGATAATGGCTCCTTTAATGTTTGTTTGCACCCAACATGAAACTCATAGTAGACACCCGAGATTAACCAGATAGTAGACAGATAGTACCAATTGCTTCCCCAATATGTACCCCACAACCATTTAAAAACTCAAGTTTCAGCATAAGTTTGGACCTGAGTCGGAGTCTAATAGGTGAGCACAATGATAAAGTAGCATGTCATCATATTAAGCGATGCATAACGTATGCAGACACAGAAGAGTGCGACCTCTCTTGCGGACCCGTGTAGTCCTCAAGGTCATCTGCTTAGTTGATGATGGCAATGTAGTCGTCGTGGTTGTCGGCGGCGGGGAAGAAGATCTGAGGCGGGGAAAGACAGTCTGGAGAGCGAATCCCTGCTGTGGTGAACCCTTCCGTCATTGGAGCAGCTGAGCTGGGGTGGAACACAACACCACAGGAGCAGGACAAACCACACAAGGTTTTCTTTGAGACATATTTGTAACATAAGTAACTGTGTAAGGGCTTGTTTGAATTTGAGGATTCTAACAATGCAGGGATAGGAAATAGACAGGAATAGGATAGGAATGCACGTGAAAAACAGAGAATTTAAAAACACAGGATTTCTGCCAATTTGGGTGTTTGGTTCACAAGAATTGGAAGATCACAGGATGAAAAGAAGCATGGTGAGATTAAGTCAAACCACAAGAAGTGTACAACCTCTTTGGCGAAGCCATGTCTATCTCAGCGTGATTGGGTTGGCCAGTGAGGATGCTCCTGCTGACTTGGCTGCCGGAGGAGGGGAAGAAGATCTTAGGCGTCTGGAGATGGAGCCCAAGATACTACTCCACTGTGATGGAGGATTTCGTCGTTGGAGTAGCTCCGGTGAGTTGCACAACGCCGAGGCTGAAGCAGGACAAGAGAGACAATGTTCACCTGAGTGGAATTCTAATAGCATCTCCGATAGATGAAGTAAAATACATAACCACAAACTGCTAGATGTATACATCAGCCGCTCATCTCTGAACTTAACTGTCGAAACTGAATTTAACTGTCGAAACTGAACTTAACTGTCGAAACTGAATTTTGCTGTCGAAACTGAATTTTGCTGTCGAAACTGAATTTTACTATCGAAACTGAACGCACTAGAGGTGAGGCTACAAGTCAGTCGACTGACTTTTTCATCTCTGGTCAGTCGATTTTGCAGCCATTGGATACGAAATCAAGGGCCTGTAGTTCATCTTCAACCTCCACCCCCCCTGAGCCGCCAGCCACCACCGTCCAAACAGCCGCTCCCCGCCGTCTGCGACCGTCGGTGCGCCGCCCCGCCCGCCCCGAAAATAGTCCCCGCCGCTGGTCCACCTCCGCCCGACCATCCCTGTAGCCCCCCTGT
>NC_041388.1:196656633-196776210 GCF_002162155.2 Triticum dicoccoides | reverse complement strand
GACCACCACCCCACCCTGAACCCTAAGATAGATAGTGGGGTACCTCTCCGGCAAGCCCCCCTCCCCACTGCGGCTGGTTCTTCCTTAACTCCAGCGAGCCCCCCTATCCCCTGAAAATTGACTGACCCAAAAGTCTATTGAGTTGATTGAAGTGTAGCTAAATCGGAGCAGCACCGCAAGCAAGAGCAAGAGCGAGAGCAGCAGTGCGAGCAAGAGCAGACCAGGCAGGGGACGGAGAGCAAGAGCAAAGCAGCAGCGCAAGCGAGAGCTAAAGCAGCAACAGCTCCTACTGATGTGGATGTCATCGTCGAGGGAGCGACGCCATGGAGGAAGTGGCCGGCAACGCTGCCGTGGATGGAGCCATGCCGTGTTGGCTCGGGACCGAGCGCCGGCAGCACCGTGAGATCGAATCAAGAAGAAAATGCAGCGATTTGTGTACAACTCTTTGGTGGCGCTGATTGATGACCCACAAGTATAGGGTATCTATCATAGTCCTTTCGATAAGTAAGAGTGTCAAACCCAACGAGGAGCAGAAGGAAATGATAAGCGGTTTCCAGCAATGTATTCTCTGCAAGTACTGAAATAAGTGGTAGCAGATAGTTTTGTGATAAGATAATTTGTAACGAGCAACAAGTAACAAAAGTAAATAAGGTGCAGCAAGGTGGCCCAATCCTTTTTGTAGAAAAGGACAAGCCTGGAAAAACTCTTATAAGATGTAAAGCGCTCCCGAGGACACATGGGAATATCGTCAAACTAGTTTTCATCACGTTCATATGATTCACGTTCGGTACTTTGATAATTTGGTATGTGGGTGGACCGGTGCTTGGGTGCTGCCCTTACTTGGACAAGCATCCCACTTATGATTAACCTCTATTGCAAGCATCCGCAAATACAACAAAAGTATTAAGGTAAACCTAACCATAGCATGAAACATATGGATCCAAATCAGCCCCTTACGAAGCAACGCATAAACTAGGGTTTCAGCTTCTGTCACTCTAGCAACCCATCATCTACTTATTACTTCCCAATGCCTTCCTCTAGGCCCAAATAATGGTGAAGTGTCATGTAGTCGACGTTCACATAATACCACTAGAGGAGAGACAACATACATCTCATCAAAATATCAAACGAATACCAAATTCACATGACTACTAATAGCAAGACTTCTCCCATGTCCTCAGGAACAAAAGTAACTACTCACAAAGCATAAACATGTTCATAATCAGAGGGGTATTAATATGCATATAGGATCTGAACATATGATCTTCCACCAATTAAACTAACAGCATCAACTACAAGGACTAATTAACACTACTAGCAACCTACTAGCACCAATCCCAGACTTGGAGACAAGAATTGGATACAAGAGATGAACTAGGGTTTTGAGATGAGATGGTGCTGATGAAGATGTTGATGGAGATTGCCCTCTCCCGATAAGAGGAGCGTTGGTGATGACGATGGAGATGATTTCCCCCTACGGGAGGGAAGTTTCCCTGGCAGAACAGCTCCGCCAGAGCCCTAGATTGGTTCCGCCTCGTGGCGGTGGAGTTTCGTCCGAGAAGATGGCTTATGATTTTTTCCCATTGAAAGACTCCATATAGTAGAAGATGGCCACTGGAGGGCCACCAGGGGGCCCACGAAGTAGGGGGGCGCGCCCCCACCCTCGTGGGCAGGGTGTGCCCCCCTGGTGAAGTTCTTGCGCTCAGTATTTTTTATATATTTGGAAAACATCATCCGTGAAGTTTCAGGACTTTTCGAGTTGTGCAGAATAGGTCTCTAATATTTGCTCCTTTTCTAGCCCAGAATCCCAGCTACCGGCATTCTCACTCTTTATGCAAACCTTGTAAAATAAGAGAGAATAGGCATAAGTATTGTGACATAATGTGTAATAACAGCCCATAATGCAATAAATATCGATATAAAAGCATGATGCAAAATGGACGTATCAACTCCCCCAAGCTTAGACCTCGCTTGTCCTCTAGCGAAAAGCCGAAATCGAAAAATATGTCCACATGTTTAGAGATAGAGGTGTCGATAAATATAAGATACGGAGATGAGGGCATCATGATCATTCTTAGAACAACAACTTACATAATTCTTATCATATGATCTCTAATGTTTGAGTAATAATTCAATCACAATATCAAGTATGAATCGTGAACTTCATTGAAAACTAACAAACTACAACCTCAGTCATTGAAGCAATTGCAATTTATCATAACATAGGAAAGAGTCAGTGTATAAGAGCTTTTCAGCAAGTCCACATACTCAACTATCATATAATCTTTCACAATTGCTGACACTCACGCAATACTTATGGGTATGGAGTTTTAATCGGACACAGAGAAAGATAGGGGCTTATAGTTTTGCCTCCCAATGTTTTGCCTCAAGGGTAATGTCAACAGTAATAGTTCATGAAAACTCACATCCAATTAGCCATATATACCAGGATCTTTCCAACATACTGCGCTTACCAAAGGATAAAATGTAAAAAGGAAGGGTGAAAATCACCATGACTCTTATGCAATGTAGGAGATAAAAGTAAAAGATAGCTCCTTCGCAGAGGGAAGAAAAGGTTGTCATGCGCTTTTATGGTTTGGATGCACAAAATCTTAATGCGAAAGAACGTCGCTTTATATTGCCACTTGTGATATGGACCTTTATTATGCAGTCTGTCGCTTTTATTACTTCCATATCACACACTCGTATAAAGCTTATTTCCCCCACACCAATCAATGATACATATTTAGAGAGCAATTTTTATTGCTTGCACCGATGACAACTTACTTGATGGATCTTACTCAATCCATAGGTAGATATGGTGGACTCTTATGGCAAGACTGGTTTAAGGGTATTTGGAAGCATAAGTAGTATCTCTACTTGGTGCAATGAATTTGGCTAGCATGAGGGGGAAAGGCAAGCTCATCATGTTGGAAGATCCAAGACAATATAATTTATCTCAGATGTAAGAAAACATAACCCATTATGTTGCCTTCCTTGTCCAATGTCAACTCTTTTAGCATGTCGTATTTTAATGAGTGCTCACAATCATAAAATATGTCCAAGATAGTATATTTATATGTGAAGACCTCTCTTTCTTTATTACTTCCTATTAATTGCAACGATGACCAAAACTGTGTTTGTCAACTCTCAACAACTTTTATTCATCATACTCTTTCTATGTGAGCTCATTACTCTCCATAAGACTCATATGATCTCTTTGTTTCTTTTTATTTCTTCCTCTTTTCTTTTATTCCTCTAGGATCATGGCAAAATAATCAAGCCCTTGACTCAACACTAATTTTTATTATATAGCTCATGGACTCGATTACATAGAAGGATAGTAAAGAAAAACTCACAACTAGATCATACTAAAAACTTTTATTCTACTAGATCAAGATATTACCAAAAGGATCTGTAGGATCGGAAGTATGTCTAGAGGGGGGGTGATTAGACTACTTGACCAAATAAAATCTTAACCTTTTCCCAATTTTAGTTCTTGGCAGATTTTAGCTATTGTAGGACAAGTCAAGCAATCATCACACAATTCAAGCAAGCATGCAAAGAGTATATTGGCAGCGGAAAGTAAAGCATGCAACTTGCAAGAATGTAAAGGGAAGGGTTTGGAGAATTCAAACGCAATTGGAGACATGGATGTTTTTCCCGTGGTTCGGATAGGTGGTGCTATCCTACATCCACGTTGATGGAGACTTCAACCCACGAAGGGTAACGGTTGCACGAGTCCACGGAGGGCTCCACCCACGAAGGGTAATGGTTGCGCGAGTCCACGGAGGGCTCCACCCACGAAGGGTCCACGAAGAAGCAACCACCCACGAAGGGTCCACGAAGAAGCAACCTTGTCTATCCCACCATGGCCATCGCCCATGAAGGACTTGCCTCACTAGCGGTACATCTTCACGAAGTAGGGATCTCCTTGCCCTTACAAACTCCTTGGTTCAACTCCACAATCTTGTCGGGGGCTCCCAAGTGACACCTAGCCAATGTAGGAGACACCACTCTCCAAGAAGTAACAAATGGTGTGTTGATGATGAACTCCTTGTTCTTGTGCTTCAAATGATAGTCTCCCCAACACTCAACTCTCTCTCATAGGATTTGGATTTTGTGGAAAGAAGATTTGAGTGGAAAGCAACTTGGGGAAGGCTAGAGATCAAGATTCATATGGTAGGAATGGAATATCTTGGTCTCAACACATGAGTAGGTGGTTCTCTCTCAGAACATATGAGTTGGAATTGTGTATGTGTTCTGATGGCTCTCTCCACGAATGAAGAGGAGGTGGAGGGGTATATATAGCCTCCACACAAAATCCAACCGTTACACATAGTTTTCCAATCTCGATGGAACCGAATCAACAAACTCGGTCGGACCGAAAAGGTAAACCTAGTGACCGTTAGAGGTTTTCGATGGGACTGACATGCAACTCGGTAGGACCGATATGGTTAGTGTTTGGGCATAACGTAATCTCGGTGAGACCGATTACACAAACTCGGTGAGACCGAGTTTGGTAATAAGCTAACCAGAGAGTTGGTCAGGTAAACTCGGTGGGACCGATTTGCTCTTTCGGTGAGACCGAAAAGTTACAGAAGGGAAACAAAGAGTTTACATTGCAATCTCGGTGGGACCGATTCACTCTTTCGGTGAGACCGAAAAGTTACGGAAGGGAAACATAGAGTTTGCAATCCCATCTCGGTGAGACCGAGATCCCTATCGGTAGAACCGAATTGCTTGGGTTTGGCAGTGGCTTATGACAAGTGAAACTCGGTGGCGCCGGATAGAAAGAATCGGTAGGACCGAGTTTGGCTTAGGGTTTAGGTCATATGTGGATATGGGAATGTAGCTGAGGGTTTTGGAGCATATCACTAAGCACATGAAGCAAGAGGCTCATTAAGCAACACCTCATCCCTCCTTGATAGTATTGGCTTTTCCTAAAGACTCAATGTGATCTTGGATCACTAAAATATAAAATGAAGAGTCTTGAGCTTTTGAGCTTGAGCCAATCCTTTGTCCTTAGCATTTTGAGGGTTCGACTTTCACATCCATGCCATGCCAATCATTGAGCTTTCCTGAAATAGTCATCTTAGAATAGCATTAGCTCAATGAGCTATATGTTGTTATGAATTACCAAAACCACCTAGGAATAGTTGCACTTTCAATCTCCCCCTTTTCGGTAATTGATGACAACATATAGATCAAAGCTTCGACAAATGATAATAAGCATGAAATATATCGTCGCTTTGAGAAGTATGTGACAAGTAAGAGCTCCCCCTAAATTTGTGCATATTTAAAATTTGCTTTGGACTGCAAATGCACAAAGAGTTAGAGTCATGGGTTACTCTTCCATGTCACATACATCTTGGTGGAGCGCTTAAAATGATAAGAATGAAATACATGCACTCATCACCAAGAATAGTGAATGATCACATAAGATAGATAAGATGATAATATTAAGCAAACATTAAGTGTAGCTTATGATCAAACACACAAAGTTCGAAAAACCACCAAATAAAACAAGAGAGAATAAAAGCAACACTCTCTCTCGAAGCCTATGATCTATACATTTTCTCCCCCTTTGGCAACAAGTTACCAAAAAGTTCCTAGAAAATGCATAGTGCTAAGTCGACACTCAGGCTTGATCTTCAGGTGGTGGTGGAGTCCGGAGCACTCCAAGGACGAAGCCTTCTGTAGACGTGGTTGGAGTCGAGGCTGAAATGGACGCTGGAGCTGGTGGAACTAAGGCTGTAGCTGGTGCAGACGTGGTGGCTCTGGGGTCAGCAACTGGCACTGCAGACGACCTCGGACCTCGTGGCACTCTGGCAAATGCATCAGTTGTAGTCTTGCCTCTCCTCTCCTGCATGTCATCCTAGAGCTGCTCCACTACAGTCTGAATCTCTGTCACTTTGACATCCAAGTCATAGAACTTTTGTTCCATGATCCTCTCTAAGCTTGCCTGGTTCTGAGTTAGGGTGGCTAGTCCTTGCTCAATCCGCAGGGTGGATGCAATCAAGTAACCAAGCTGCTCTTGTTTGGTTTTCAGGAAATATTCAGATGCCTCCTCTTGAGTAGGCATCTTGGCAGCTTTCTCCTTCCTCGCCTTCTCCTTCTTGGCTTGTGCTTGGGCAGATGATGGCTCATTCTCAGTCATGACCACTTGATTATCTTCAAAGTCTGGACGGATGGGCAGGTGTTCCTTGTCCAATAAGTATATGCCCGTGCCCATCTTAGAGTTGATGAGCTCCTGAATCTATGGGGCATATCCATAGCTCCTCTTCTGGTCTGCTGCTGTCCTCTTGATTGTTTCAATCATAAGGCTCATGACTTTGAATTTCTGTGGCACGTCAAAGATATGAAGCAAGTTGATCGCGTGGCCCCTGATCATCTTGTGATCTCCAGACTTGGGCAATAGGGTGTGCCTAAGAATCCAGTTGATGGTTGGCAGCCCTGACAGAAGATAGTGTACTGAGCCAAACTTGAACGTATCAAGTGCTTCATTTGGAATCTCCTTGTACATGTTTGACATTGAGTTGTGGTCCATCTTCTTCTTGGCATAAATGTCCAAGTCATCGTCATGCTCTTCTGGGGCATTAATCAGCTGAGCCCATTCAGCAACTGTAGACTGGTACCTCGTACCCTTTGACATCCATACAATCCTGCCATCTGGATAGAAATGGGCTGTGGAGTAGAACTGCATGATGAGTTCCTCGTTCCACTTTGTGAGCTTCTGCCCAACAAAGTCCTCTACTCCACATGCCTTGAAGCTGTCCTGCACTCCAGGGTAGTACTCTTTGTTGTCCTTGATGTATTGCCAATCAACCCATCTCATATCACAGACAGTTGGCTTCTTGTCTAGCAGCACTGTCTCATAAAAGTCTTGCTGCTCCTTGGTGTGAAACATGTAGTCAACTGCAGTCCTTCTCCTCGAAGCATACGGGTCTGCTTCTCTCCACTTCCGGAGCCCTGAATCTCTCCTGAGTTTCATATCCTCAGCCACAGGATGAGCATCATTGTGGTCTGGGATCTTGGGCTTGAGCTTTTTAAGAACTTGCTCTTCATCATCTTCTGCAGTGTCAGGCACTGGGGCCTTGTTCTTCTCAGCAGCTGGGATGCTTCTTGTATTTCTCTTTGGTTTTGGCTTTGGAGCTGGCTTGGCCTTGGAAGCAATTGCCCCTGATCTTATGGCATCACCCATCAGCTTGGGTGCCTTAGGTGCTGGTGCAGCTACCTCTTCTTCTTCCTCCTCATCTTCCATGATGGAAGCCTTGCCAAGCACTCTGGCTACAGTTTTCTTCACCCTTTCTTTCCTCTTCTTGCCTTCAGCAGCAACTGGCTCAATGGTTGCAGGCTTTTCAGGAATCTGAGTTGAGGCTCTGGCCTTTGGCATAGGCTGCCTACCTGCTGGCCTTTAGATTTTCATTCCTGGCTTTGTGCCTTGAGCTGAGCCATGTTCCTTCTCGAGCACTACTCTCTTTGAAGTTGCTTACTCTTCTACCACATAGTCCTCATCCTCTGATTCTGAGGTTCTCTTCTTCCTTTGTCTTGATGCAGCTTTTAGCAGATTGCTAGGGGTGCTCCTGCTGCCATCATCTGAGGAACTTGAGGGACTAGTGCCCTCACTCATCTACACTTGCTGCTCTGACAAGTTCTGGCTATCACTTTGGTCTGACATGATGCAAACTCTGACTACTGACCCTGTGAATAGGTTATAGATGAGATAGAGTGGATAAGCATCACAAAATACAGAGATTTTTGCAAAAGAATAATTCAAAAACTGAGTTTTAGTTTCCCACTGAAAGCATCTCGGATCTACCGATTTCTAAACTCGGTGATACCGAAGCAGTTTTGGCACCTAAACTAGTGAACTCGGTCAGACCGAGTCACAGTTCGGTGGCACCGAGACTGCTAGGGTTTCACAGAGTTCCAAAATCAGTCACACCGATAAGTAATTCTCGGCCAGACCGAGTCTCACTTGTGCAATGGCATAAGCCAAACCGGTGGGACCGAGTTTTTCAACTCGGTGGGTCCGAGATGGTTTCGGCGGAAACCTAACCCTAAAATTTTCGAATTAAACCTAATCTACGAGTTCATTGACTGGATAGAAGTTTAACAAACGTGGCAAGAATCATGATGATCACAATGTGCTAAGAATCGGATTGGGGAATAGCACAAAGATCGAGTCCATACCCTAGTTCGGCGGAGACTTGCTACGGCGGCAACGGCGGGGTTGAATTTCTATTGACGGTGACGGAGACCAGCGACTGGAGGCGGCTGGCGGCGAGGAGACGATCCGGAGACCAAGTTGGCAGAGCAGGCTATCGCGCAGGCGAAGGGGTTTGGAGAAATTTCCAAATTTTTGCCCGTGACTATATATAGCCCGACCCTGTCGGTGTGACCGAGTGGAACAACTCGGTGGCACCGAGATGCAAAACTGTATACAGTTGTTGCAACTCGGTGTGACCGAATGGTTCAAATCGGTTGCACCGAGATCGAAAACCTAGATCAACTTAATGATCTCGGTAGGACCGAAAGTAGGGTATCGGTCAGACCGAGAATCATAAAGAGGTTTTGGAAGTTTAAGTCTATGACGAATCGGGGACTCCGAGCGCTCCTGACATAGAGTGGTTCGAATCTGACTTGATCAAATTTTGTGATGTAGCATGAATAGAGTTTGAGACGAGAAAAGCATAGATAGCTAGAGGAGGTTCTTAGGCATTCTTGTCCATCCACTTCGCAAAAGGAAATAAAACCAAACAATCAAAACAACAAGTGGATGTCCTCGAATGAGTAAAATATGCAACCAGCATGCTCACACAATAAGATGGCAAATGAAATATCTGACAAGGCATGCACAACCAATTCTAGCATCTATCAAGCAATTTGCGATGACAAGGTCATCTATATATGAGTATATTGACTTAGGAGTCAAGTGAGAACACTTGATCATAGGTCATACTCATCGTTTAAGCTCAAGTGGGGTTACCACTTTTACATAAAGCATTGTTGTGTTCACATCTTTAGAGTTGCTTTAGCTCAAGTCTTAGAGTAAAGCTCCCCCTAGATGTGATATCCCCCCTTAGAGGGATGAACTAACCTCGGGTTTTGTCGATGACGACTTCATGTAGATGTTGAAGATGTGGATGCTCAATGTTGATGTAGATCACTTGGAGCTATCCATTTGAGTGAATTGCACTTTCAATACCTACATGGGTTAGTCCCACAAGGAACAAACAAGGATATCCATAGACATAGAGTGATGCACACACAAGATGATGTCCATGAAAACTTTTAGGTTACCTTGTCCCTTGTCTTACCAACAAGAGGGTTTGTGACTCCTTGAACTAGTGCAAGATGTGGAAGTTGATTGCACTTGTTCTTGCCAAAATGATAAGAGTGAAGTATATTGGCGGAGTCACCCTCAAGAACTCTCTAGTTCTTCTTCTTTTGGATCCACACTATCTTGATGGGAATCCTTGGAGTTGTAGTCGTACTTGATGAACTGGAACTTGAAGTAGTCTTGGGAATCCACTTGACTAAGGTGTTAGGAGCTTCTTCAAATGCATCAATTTCCTCTTGAAGCTTGTCCTTGCCTTTTTTGCTTGTAGTCTTGTGGTGGAAGATCATCTTGAGCTTGTGTCCCCTTGAAAGAAGTATCATACTTCTCTTGTTGAGGAACAAACTTTGTCTTGGGGTATTGATCTTCTTCCCACTCAACTCCATTGGCATTGAACTTTCGTTCAAAACCCACACCTTGATTCTTCCGGTGCATTCCTTGCTTGCGCACAATTTCCTCGAATTGCTTACTCCCGGCAAGGCTTTTGTACACTCCTTTCTCTATAATTCCCTTCAATAAGCTATTTTCTTGCTCAAGTGTAACTTGGCTAAGAGAATCATTAGTGGAATCAAGAGAACTACTAGAAGCAAAAATATTGGATTTAGCATGATCATTGTTACTGCTAGAGGAAGAATCTTTCTTGTTCTTGTCACTAGACTTGACTTGAGGCATGTAAGTGGATAAGAGTAAACGCTTGGCAATGTAAGAAGAACTTTTCTTGCGGAGATCATCATTGATTGCTTTTAAGAACTCATGCTCTTGCTCAAGATTGAGCTTTTCAAAGCATAATTTTTCATGAGCTCTTAAAAGTTCTTGATGATCTTCGAAGATAGTTTCATGAGCTAACTTAAGAGTGTTTAGTTCCTTAGTTAGAGCCTCAATCTTCTCCTTATCATTGTCATTCGTTTTATCTTGATTAGCATGATTAATTGACGTTTCATCATAGTATTCATCACTAGAGTTGTCAACAAGCAAATCATCACCTAACAAGTCATCTTCATCACTATTGAAATCAACATACTCGGGGTGTGTTACCTTAGGACCTTTGGCCATGAAGCATCTTCCAATTCCTTCATTTGGTGAGTCAAATATGTCGTAGGAGTTGGTTGACACAAGTGCTAGACCGGCAACACCTTCATCTTGAGTATCTTCAGAGTCGGAGTGATAACTTCTCTCGGAGTGGCTGTCGGAGTCGGAGCCGGATACCCATTCACCAACATGAGCTTGATGTCTTAGTTTTGTGTAGCTCCTTGATGATTTTTCCTTCCTTTCCGAATCCTTGCTTCTCCGTGAGTATCTTCGTTCATAACAATCATCTCTACTCCTTCTCTCTCTTGGTGGTGATTCTTTGCTTCTTCTTTTTGGATAATCTTCTCTTCTCTTGTAGGGAGCCGTACACTCATTGGAATAGTGTCCGGGTCTTCCACAACTATAGCAGTTTCGCTCTCGACTACAAGATCTTTTGTCATTGTAGGATCTTGACTTGAAGCTTCTATCTTTGCTTCTACTCTTGTAGAACTTGTTGAAGTTCTTCACCATTAAGCTCAATTCTTCATTGAAGTTTTGTTTCTCACTTGATGATGTAGGGGCTTCACATGAGGCTTTGTAGGAACCACTTGATTTGTTGTGAAGTTCCTCTTTATCCTTAAGTGACATCTCATGAGCAACAATTCTTCCAATCACCTCCGTTGGCTTGAGATCTTTGTAATTGGGCATCATTTGGTTCAATGTGCACACGGTATCATATTTTCCATCCAAGGCTCTTAGAATCTTCTTGATGATGAATCTATCGGTCATCTCTTCACTTCCTAAGCCGGCAATCTCATTTGTGATGAGAGTAAGCCTAGAGTACATTTCAGCGACACCTTCACCATCCTTCATTTTGAACTTGTCAAGTTGACTTTGAAGCACATCCAACTTGGATTCCTTGACGGAGTCGGTACCTTCGTGCATATCAATCAAAGTGTCCCAAATTTCCTTTGTATTCTCAAGACGGCTGATTTTGTTGAATTCTTCGGGGCACAATCCGTTGAAGAGAATATCACAAGCTTGAGCATTGTATTGCAACATCTTCAACTCATCCGTGGTAGCTTCACGGTTTGGTTCTTTCCCATCAAAGAAGTCACCTTGCAAACCAACACACACAATAGCCCAAACGGCGGGGTTATGTCCAAGAATATGCATTTTCATTTTATGCTTCCAACTAGCAAAATTAGTACCATCAAAGTAAGGACCTCTACGGTGATAATTTCCCTCGCTAGACGCCATACTCTCCTAGGTTGTGAAACCAAGGGTATGACCACCAAAAGCTATGGAGATCAAAGCAAATGGAGACCAAAGCTCTGATACCACTTGTAGGATCGAAAGTATGTCTAGAGTGGGGGTGATTAGACTACTTGACCAAATAAAATCTTAACCTTTTCCCAATTTTAGTTCTTGGCAGATTTTAGCTATTGTAGGACAAGTCAAGCAATCATCACACAATTCAAGCAAGCATGCAAAGAGTATATTGGCAGCGGAAAGTAAAGCATGCAACTTGCAAGAATGTAAAGGGAAGGGTTTGGAGAATTCAAACGCAATTGGAGACACGGATGTTTTTCCCGTGGTTCGGATAGGTGGTGCTATCCTACATCCACGTTGATGGAGACTTCAACCCACGAAGGGTAACAGTTGCGCGAGTCCACGGAGGGCTCCACCCACGAAGGGTAATGGTTGCGCGAGTCCACGGAGGGCTCCACCCACGAAGGGTCCACAAAGAAGCAACCACCCACGAAGGGTCCACGAAGAAGCAACCTTGTCTATCCCACCATGGCCATCGCCCACGAAGGACTTGCCTCACTAGCGGTAGATCTTCACGAAGTAGGCGATCTCCTTGCCCTTACGAACTCCTTGGTTCAACTCCACAATCTTGTCGGAGGCTCCCAAGTGATACCTAGCCAATCTAGGAGACACCACTCTCCAAGAAGTAACAAATGGTGTGTTGATGATGAACTCCTTGCTCTTGTGCTTCAAATGATAGTCTCCCCAACACTCAACTCTCTCTCATAGGATTTGGATTTTTCGGAAAGAAGATTTGAGTGGAAAGCAACTTGGGGAAGGCTAGTGATCAAGATTCATATGGTAGGAATGGAATATCTTGGTCTCAACGCATGAGTAGGTGGTTCTCTCTCAGAACATATGAGTTGGAATTGTGTATGTGTTCTGATGGCTCTCTCCACGAATGAAGAGGAGGTGGAGGGGTATATATAGCCTCCACACAAAATCCAACTGTTACACACAGTTTTCCAATCTCGGTGGGACCGAATCAACAAACTCGGTCGGACCGAAAAGGTAAACCTAGTGACCGTTAGAGATTTTCGGTGGGACTGGCATGCAACTCGATAGGACCGACATGGTTAGGGTTTGGGCATAACGTAATCTCGGTGAGACCGATTACACAAACTCGGTGAGACCGAGTTTGGTAATAAGCTAACCAGAGAGTTGGTTAGGTAAACTCGGTGGGACCTATTTGCTCTTTCGGTGAGACCGAAAAGTTACAAAAGGGAAACAAAGAGTTTACATTGCAATCTCGGTGGGACCGATTCGCTCTTTCGGTGAGACCGAAAAGTTACGAAAGGGAAACAGAGAGTTTGCAATCCCATCTCGGTGAGACCGAGATCCCTATCGGTAGAAACGAATTGCTAGGGTTTGGCAGTGGCTTATGACAAGTGAAACTCGGTGGCTCCGAATAGAAAGAATCGGTAGGACCGAGTTTGGCTTAGGGTTTAGGTCATATGTGGATATGGGAAAGTAGTTGAGGGTTTTGGAGCATATCACTAAGCACATGAAGCAAGAGGCTCATTAAGCAACACCTCATCCCTCCTTGATAGTATTGGCTTTTCCTAAAGACTCAATGTGATCTTGGATCACTAAAATATAAAATGAAGAGTCTTGAGCTTTTGAGCTTGAGCCAATGCTTTGTCCTTAGCATTTTGAGGGTTCCACTTTCACATCCATGCCATGCCAATCATTGAGCTTTCCTGAAATAGTCATCTTGGAATAGCATTAGCTTAATGAGCTATATGTTGTTATGAATTACCAAAACCACCTAGGGATAGTTGCACTTTCAGGATCGAACTAAGAAAAACGGTAAAGATGAAAGTGATGGTGATACGATACCGGGGCACTCCCACAAGCTTGGCAGTTGCCAAGTGTAGTGCCCATACCCATGTGATTATGTCTCTCTTTTTGGGGATGGTGATGTGATGTTCTTGGCGATGATGCTCCTCAAGATACGATTCTCCTCCTCAAGCTTGTTGACTTGCTGCTTGAGGTCCATTATTTCCTTTCGGAGTTTTCCTGTAACAGCCAAAGCTCCCTGCACCCAAGGGTGTTGCATAGCTGCGGGAGAACTAGTGACACTCCTTTTCATATTATCATAAGAAAGAAATCTAACATTGGAAGGGATAACCGAGTTTGGAATAGCTGAGCTCTGCAGTTCTCCCATTGTGAATCCAACTTGGAGGCGGGAAGTGACTTCTTGATCCTCTTCCATGGCATCTATCCTCTTCAAATCAGCCTCCGTATCTTCCTCCGTTGCTGGCCCAAAGGGGTCAACATGATTGTTTGTCATTGATCTCGGTGCCGAATGAGACACCCGGCTCTCCCCGACTGACTCTTGCAAAGACATCCTGCTCTAATCTGCAGTAGCAACAACTCGAAACACAAACATGAGATAATTGCGTGATTCGGGAGTCAAAACCTCCGGGAGATTATATAATGAATTTTTACCGACCAAAGTACGTGTCGTGTACGAAAACGGAGTCCGGAGAGCACACAAGGTGCCCACGAGGTAGGGGGCGCGCCCAGCAGGGTAGGGCGCGCCCTCCACCCTCATGGAGCCCTCGTGTCCTTCCCGGACTACTTCTTATTTTTCTATTTTTTTCTAAATATTCCAAAACGGAGAAATATTGCCTTAAAAACTATTTTGGAGTTGGTTTACTTACCGTACCACATACCTATTCCTTTTCAGAGTCTGAAACGTTCCGGAAAGTGTCCCTTATGTATTCCTCCGGGGTTATGGTTTCGATAACATTGGTTTCAACATTTATGGGATTACCTGAGATATAATGTTTGATTCTTTGACCGTTCACCACCTTTGGATTTATGCCTTCGAAGTTGTTGATTTTTATGGCACCAAAACGGTAGACCTCCTCGATAACGTAAGGACCTTCCCATTTAGAGAGAAGCTTTCCTACAAAAAATCTTAAACGATAGTTGTATAGCAATACATAATCACCTGCATTAAACTCACACTTTTGTATCCTTTTATCATGCCATATTTTAACTTTTTCTTTAAACAACTTGGCATTTTCGTAGGCTTGGGTTCTCCATTCATCAAGTGAGCTAATATCAAATAACCTCTTCTCACCGGCAAGTTTAAAATCATAATAAGTCCTTTAATAGCCCAATAAGCCTTGTGTTCTAGTTCGAGAGGTAAGTGACATGCTTTTCCATAGACCATTTTATACGGAGACATACCCATAGGATTTTCATATGCAGTTCTATAGGCCCATAATGCATCATCAAGTTTCTTGGACCAATTCTTTCTAGACCTATTAACAGTCTTTTGCAAAATTAATTTGAGTTCTCTATTACTCAATTCTACTTGACCACTAGACTGAGGGTGATAAGGAGATGCAATTCTATGATTAATATCATATTTAGCAAGCATTTTACGGAAGGCACCATGAATAAAATGTGAACCACCATCAGTCATTAAATATCTAGGGACTCCAAATATTGGAAAAATAACTTCTTTAAGCATTTTAATAGAAGTGTTATGATCAGCACTACTAGTTGGAATAGCTTCTACCCACTTAGTAATGTAATCAACAGCAACTAAAATATGTGTATATCCATTAGAGTAAGGAAAGGGTCCCATATAGTCAAAGCCCCAAACATCAAATGGTTCAATAACAAGTGAATAATTCATGGGCATTTCTTGACGTCTACTAATATTACCAATTCTTTGACATTCATCACAAGATAAGATAAACTTACGGGCATCCTTGAAGAGAGTAGGCCAATAAAAACCAGATTGCAGTAACTTATGTGCAGTTCTATCTCCAGCATGGTGTCCTCCATAAGCTTCGGAGTGACACTTGTGTAGGATCTGTTCCTGTTCATGCTCAGGTACACAACATCTAATAACACCATCTACTCCTTCTTTATAAAGGTGTGGGTTATCCCAAAAGTAATGCCTCAAATCATAGAAGAACTTTTTCTTTTGCTGGTATGTGAAACTAGGTGGTATAAACTTAGCAAAAATGTAATTAGCATAATCAGCATACCATGGAGCAGTATGAGAAGCATTTATGACATTTAATTACTCATCAGGAAAGCTATCATCAATAGGTAGTGGGTCATCAAGCATATTTTCTAACCTAGACAAGTTCCTTTTCTATCAACAATATGCAAATCAAATTCTTGTAGTAAGAGAACCCATCTAATAAGTCTAGGTTTAGCATCTTTCTTTTCCATAAGATATTTAATAGCAGCATGATCAGTGTAGATAGTTACTTTAGAATCAACAATATAAGGTCTAAACTTATCACAGGCAAATAAAACTGCTAAGAATTCTTTTTCAATAGTAACATAGTTTCTTTGAGCATTGTCTATAGTTTTACTAGCATATTGAATAACATTTAGTTTCTTATCAACTCTTTGTCCTAGAACAGCACCTACAGCATAATCACTAGCATCACACATAATCTCAAAGGGTAAATTCCAATCAGGTGGCTAAACAATAGGTGCAGAGATCAATGCTTTCTTAAGTATTTCAAATGCTTCTACACAATCATCATCAAAGATAAATGGTTTATCTTTTTGTAAAAAATTAGTCAAAGGCCGGGAGATTTTTGAGAAGTCCTTAATGAACCTCCTATAAAAACCGACATGACCAAGGAAACTTCTTATACCTTTGATGTCCTTGGGACATGGCATCTTTTCAATAGCATCAACCTTGGCTTTATCAACTTCAATCCCTCTTTCAGAAACTTTATGCCCCAAGACAATACCTTCATTAACCATAAAGTGGCACTTTTCCCAATTCAAGACAAGATTAGTTTCTTCACATCTCTGCAAAACTCGATCAAGGTTGCTCAAGCAATCATCAAAAGAAGATCCATAGATGGAAAAGTCGTCCATGAAAACCTCACAAATCTTTTCACAAAAGTTAGAGAATATAGCCATCATGCATCTTTGAAAGGTAGCAGGTGCATTACATAAACCAAAAGGCATACGTCTATAAGAAAAAGTACCAAAAGGGCATGTAAAATTAGTCTTTGATTGATCTTTAGCTGACACAGGTAATTGAGAGAAACCAGACTAACCATCTAGAAAGCAAAAATGTGTATGTTTGGATAATATTTCTAGAATTTGATCGATAAATAGTAAGGGGTAACGATCTTTTTTAGTAGCCTTATTTAATTTGCGGAAATCAATTACCGTCCTATAACCTGTAACAATTCTTTGAGGAATCAATTCATCTTTATCATTAGGAACAACAGTAATACCTCCCTTCTTAGGGACACAGTGGACAGGGATTACCCATTGACTATCAGCAACAGGATAAATTATACCTGCCTCAAGGAGCTTTAGTATTTCCTTTCTTACCACTTCTTTCATTTTAGGATTCAGCCGACGTTGATGATCACAAACTGGTTTAGCATCTTCTTCCAAATTAATTTTATGTTGACATAGAGTGGGACTAATGCCCTTAAGATCATCAAGAGTATACCCAATAGCAGCACGGTGCTTCTTCAGAGTTTTCAATAATCTCTCTTCTTCATGTTCTGAAAGGTTAGCACTAATAATAACATGATATATCTTTTTCTCATCAAGATAAGCATATTTAAGAGTATCAGGTAACGGTTTAAGCTCAAACACGGGATAACCCTTGGGTGGAGGAGGATCCCCTAGGATTTCAACAGGTAAATTGTTTTTCAGCATAGGTTCCTATTTAAAGAATACTTCATCTAATTCCCTTCTTTCATTCATAAGCATATCGTTTTCATGGTCTAGCAAATATTGTTCTAAAGGATCACTAGGAGGTATGGCAATAGAAGCAAGACCAATAATTTCATCCTTACTAGGTAATTCTTCTTCACGGTGTTGTCTACTAAATTTAGAAAAATTAAATTCATGAGTCATATCATCTAAACCGATAGTAACAACATCTCTTTTGAATTCTATGGTAGCATTAACAGTATTTAAGAAGGGCCTACCAAATATAATGGGACAAAAGCTATCTTGTGGGGAACCAAGAATAAGAAAATCAGCAGGATATTTAGTTTTCCCACACAAGACTTCAACATCTCTAACAATTCCCATTGGTGAAATAGTATATCTATTGGCAAGTTTAATTGTGACATCAATATCTTCCATCTCAGCAGGTGCAATATCATGCATAACTTCTTTGTATAAGGAATAAGGTATTGTGCTAGCACTGGCACCCATATAACATAAGCCATGATAACAACGATCTCCTATTTTAACAGAAATAATAGGCATGCCTACCATAGGTCTAGGTTTATCTTTATCACGGGGTTTAGCAATTCTAGCAGTTTCATTACAGAAATAAATAACAAGCCCATCTATATTATTAGACAAGAGATCATTAACAATAGCAATATTAGGTTCAACTTTAACTTGCTCGGGAGGTGTATATGTTTTAATATTGCTTTTACGAACCACAGTTGAAGCTTTAGCATGATCCTTTATCCTAACAGGGAAAGGTGGTTTCTCAACATAAGAAGTATGAACAATAGGATCATTATAAGTAATAGTCTTTTCTTCAACTTTAATAGGTGCAACTACTTTTACTTCTATGGGAGGATGATATTTAAACCACTTCTCCTTGGGGAGATCAACATAAGCAGCAAAAGATGCACAGAAAGAAGCTACTATCTCAGAGTCAAGTCCGTATTTAGTGCTAAATTTACGAAAAATATCGGTATCCATAAAAGATTTAACACAATAAAAACTAGGTGTCATACCTGACTCCTTACCATTGTCGAGGTCCCAATCTTCAGAGTTGCGTTTAATTCTTTCCAATAAATCCCATTTGAATTCAATAGTCTTCATCATAAACGAGCCAGCACAAGAAGTATCAAGCATGGTGCGATTGTTACCAGAAAGCCGAGCATAAAATTTTTGAATAATCATTTCTCTTGAGAGCTCATGATTGGGGCAAGAAATATAACATTGATTTAAGCCTCCCCCAAGCTTGAGCGATGCTTTCTCCTTCGCGAGGCTAGAAATTATATATATAATTGCGATCACGATGAACAAGATGCATAGGATAAAACTTCTGGTGAAATTCCAATTTCAATCGTTTGTAATTCCAAGACCTCGTATCATCACATAGCTTATACCATGTCGATGCATCTCCCCTCAAAGATAAGGGGAAGACCTTCTTCTTAACAACATCTTTGGGTACACCTGCAAGCTTAAATAATCCACAAACTTCATCCACATATATCAAATGTTTATCAGGATGTTTTGTTCCATATCCTAAAAAAGGATTAGCTAGTAGTTTTTCTATCATACCCGAAGGAACTTCAAAGCAAGCATTTTAATTTTCATATTCATTTTCAGTAGGTTCAATAGATTGAGGAGAAACTCTTTGCTCTACTGGTCGGGGTGAAGATATCCCGAACAAGCCCCTCAGAGGATTACCTTCCATGGTAACAAGCGACAGTAAATTTCAGCACACTATATAAATTTTTTCTTACCAAATGCCACCTACCAAAGGTGCTTAACTCCCCGGCAACGGTGCCAGAAAAGAATCTTGATGACCCTCAAGTATAGGGGATCTATCATAGTCGTTTCGATAAGTAAGAGTGTCGAACCCAATGAGGAGCAGAAGGAAATGATAAGCGGTTTCCAGCAAGGTATTCTCTGCAAGTACTGAAATAAGTGGTAACAGATAGTTTTGTGATAAGATAATTTGTAATGAGCAACAGGTAACAAAAGTAAATAAGGTGCAGCAAGGTGGCCCAATCCTTTTTGTAGAAAAGCACAAGCCTGGACAAACTCTTATAAGATGTAAAGTGCTCCCGAGGACACATGGGAATATCGTCAAACTAGTTTTCATCACGTTCATATGATTCGCGTTCGGTACTTTGATAATTTGGTATGTGGGTGGACCGGTGCTTGGGTGCTTCCCTTACTTGGACAAGCATCCCACTTATGATTAACCTCTATTGCAAGCATCCGCAAATACAACAAAAGTATTAAGGTAAACCTAACCATAGCATGAAACATATGGATCCAAATCAGCCCCTTACGAAGCAACGCATAAACTAGGGTTTAAGCTTCAGTCACTCTAGCAACCCATCATCTACTTATTACTTTCGAATGCCTTCCTCTAGGCCCAAATAATGGTGAAGTGTCATGTAGTCGACGTTCACATAACACCACTAGAGGAGAGACAACACACATCTCATCAAAATATCGAACGAATACCAAATTCACATGACTACCAATAGCAAGACTTCTCCTATGTCCTCAGGAACATAAGTAACTACTCACAAAGCATAAACATGTTCATAATCAGAGGGGTATTAATATGCATATAGGATCTGAACATATGATCTTCCACCAATTAAACCAACTAGCATCAACTACAAGGAGTAATTAACACTACTAGCAACCTACTAGCACCAATCCCGGACTTGGAGACAAGAATTGGATACAAGAGATGAACTAGGGTTTTGAGATGAGATGGTGCTGATGAAGATGTTGATGGAGATTTCCCTCTCCCGATGAGAGGAGCGTTGGTGATGACGATGGCGATGATTTCCCCCTCCGGGAGGGAAGTTTCCCTGGCAGAACAGCTCTGCCAGAGCCCTAGATTGGTTCTGCCTCGTGGCAGCGGAGTTTCATCCAAGAAGATGGCTTATGATTTTTTTCCCATGGAAAGACTCCATATAGCAGAAGATGGCCACCGGAGGGCAACCGGGGGCCCACGAGGTAGGGGGTGCGCCCAGGGGGTAGGGCGTGCCCACCCACCCTCGTGGGCTGGGTGTGGCCCCCCTGGTGAAGTTCTTGCGCTCAGTATTTTTTATATATTTGGAAAACATCATCCGTGAAGTTTCATGACTTTTGGAGTTGTGCAGAATAGGTCTCTAATATTTGCTCCTTTTCCAGCCAAGAATCCCAGCTGCCGGCATTCTCCCTCTTTATGTAAACCTTTTAAAATAAGAGAGAATAGGGATAAGCATTGTGACATAATGTGTAATAACAGCCCATAATGCAATAAATATCGATATAAAAGCATGATGCAAAATGGACGTATCATCGATTAGGCCGCAGCTTCATCCGAGGAAACGGTGATGATGATGCTCTTCCGGTGGTGCAGGTGAAGACGGCGGTGTGGGAATGGTGGTGGCGCAAAAGACGAGGGGAACGTCAGGGCAGCTCCTTGGAGGTGGAGGACGGGGTGGCTGAACCGGCAGGACGACCAGATCAACGACGGATCCTCATCCGATACGGTGGGTGAGGGACGTCAAGGTGTTGCTGTGGACGACGTCGTCGGGGAAGAGGCTCCGGCTGGGTGGCAGACGGAGGAGGGTGTGGGGCTTCGCAGGTTTTGCCGGCCTCGGTGTAAGAATGGGTGGGCAGATGGGATGGGAGTGGGGGAACCATGGCTTAGGGACGCGTTTGTCCGAAATGTGGGGTAAGTTACGAAAGTACCCCCACTGATTTGAGGCGGTTCTTTCGGTTCCGGGGTATCACAGGCATTTCACGTGTCAGGATTTCACAGGAGGTGGGAGTTTTGTCAGGACCCCGACTCGATGTCACATCGATCTAGCCGGTAACACTTCATATCACTTTGCGGCCTCACGCACGGTGTTCCCACGGGTGTCGCCTTACCTTTGCCCGGGACCGTTTGCGCCTTTTGGCTCACGTATATGATAGTGTCTCTAGCATCCATATGATAAAGAGCCCGGGCTGACATGACTAGTCGTAAACCCAAAGTGGCACAGACTTACAGGGACAGGCATCCATGACCCAGCTTCGAACGTGTCGGTCATCAGCAAGTGGGTCCGGGCTGTAGCACTGGGCTAGCAGGACTCCGGTAAACCGGGCTGTAGCGGGCTAACAGGACTCCGGTACTCAATGCGTGACATTTCCCCGAAGGGACAGACACAGGAACGAAGAAGGACACATGCCGGCCAGCCTAAGTGTTCCAGAGCAGTAGCAAGCTACCATGGCTCAGTGGTAACACTGGGAGACATTTCCCGGTAAGAGAGGCTACTAAAGATAAACAACTAGATAGTCAGATCCCACACATACCAAGCATTTCAATCATACACACAATATGCTCGATATGTGCAAATACAACGAAGCATCACAACATGACTCTACGACACAAGTACTTTATTTAAGGCTCAGGGAGCCATACATATCATACACAAAGGTACGGGTCTCACGACCCAACATACAAGTCATACAGTCATACAAACCAGCAGCGGAAGTAACTTGTCTGAGTACAGACAACTAGTAAAATAAAAGAGGCTTGGAAAGCCTAGCTATACTACGTGGTCCTTCACAAGCTCAGGGTCACCACCTGGGTCTTTAGCCTACTCGTTGATGTCAACGTCTACATAGAACCCATCAGAAGGGGTTGCAGCGTCTTCTGTAAAAATGTAGATTATAGCAACATGAGTACAAAGGTACTCAGCAAGACTTACATCAGATCCTATATACATGCATATTATCAAGAAGGGTTGGTGGAGTTATTGCAGCAAGCTAGCTTTGACTCTTGGCTAGACTATCCTACGATACTCCAACTTGAAATGGTTTTGCGCACACGAGTCCACTACTCACCACTTCAATACACTACCGAGGATCCACCTCCGTCTTCCTACGGAAGAGCCATCCTCGGCACTCACACTTATCTTGAGGCTTTTAACAGTTTACATTTACTTGTCTATGAACTGTATAGGCAACCAAGTAGTCCTTTACCGCGGACGCGGCTATTCGAATAGATCATGTTAACCCTGCAGGGGTGTACTTCTTCATACACGCTCTCACCACTTATCGTCGTTTACACGACATGTACTCGGCAACCTTCAAGCGGAAGCCCAACGTGGGTGTCGGCCATGACCTACCTAATCACCTAAGCCTCCAGTCCAGGTTTATCGCCTATTCAGGTTCCATCCGCAGGGAGTCCGGCCGAGGTTTCCCATACGGCCCCGAACGATGTGAACAAGGTTCCCGAGATACCTAACGGGTATTCGGTACACCCGGCCACGTACCTACCGCATCACAGCCCACCCCTACGGTCAGCGCTGTCCACGGCCTCCAGTAGGCTACAAACACCAGAAACTACTTGCAACTCCTGGACGGAGAACTAGGGTGAATAAGAAGCCGAGAGGGTCCATTGGTTTCGGGCCCAATGCATGGTAGTAGCTGATTCTTAAATCACACATACAGATCTCAGTGCTTAAGGTCGGCTTCAATGAAACAACCCACCATGTACTCCTACATGGCCTCTCATCGATACCTTTACCAAATCGTGTTCACCACACCACTCTCATTACCGACATAGTCATTTCACTCTAGCCCATCACCCAGATGAACCAGACCTGACACGACTCTAAGCATAGCAGGCATAGCAAGGTAGGAACAACACATACATATGGCTCAATCAACTCCTACACATGCTAGTGGGTTTCATCTAGTTACTGTGGCAATGACAGGTCATGCAGAGGAAATGGGTTCAACTACCGTAGCACACAGCAGTTTGAAACGCGTTGTCTTAATGCAGTAAAAGAGAGCAGGAGCGAGAACATGGGATTGTATCGATATGATCAATGGTTGGTTGCTTGCCTGATGGTTCGATGCACGGATACGGTTCTTCGTTAGGGTAATCACGGTACTCCTCGGAGGCAGAACCTGTCGCAAAGGACATCGATACACAACATCACCAAACAATGTGCAACAATATGATGCATGCATGAAACATGGCAATATGAGTGTGTTGGGCTAATGCAACTAAAACCAGAAGGGTTTGAACAAATTTGAATCATAGATTCAAATTTCAAACTCAAACATGGCCTTTTAAAGTGCTTTTCCTTGTTCTGCTTAAAACATCAATTTAACTTGTTTGATCATGCATGAAAATAGTACAGATGGATAGATTGGATTTTTCTGATCATTTTTCATATATAATTTGTCCAATTTGGAGTTACAGAATAAAAGTTACGAATTTTTGAAGTTTAAATAATATTCTGGAATTTCCTGATTTAATTTAAATCCAGAAATATAATTATTGCGCCAGCATGACGTCAGCATGACGTCAGTGGTCAACTGCGGCTGGCTGAGGTCAAACCTGACGTGTGGGGTCCACACGTCAGTGACAGGGGGGGTTAAACAGGGTTAAATTAATCCTAATTACTAATTAGTGGCGCTGGGGCCCACTGGTCAGTGTCAGGGGGTTAACTAACAGTGGTTAGCACTAATCCTAATTAGCTACAGGGCTGGGCCCACCTGTCAGGGACTCAGGGGGGTCCTGCCGTGGTCAAAGTGGGTCAAACCCACCGGCGACACGACGCCGGCGAGGCCCGAGACGGCGGCGCGATGCGGGATCGCGCTACAGGGCACGGGCGAGGCCGTTCTTGGGCTCGTTGGAGAGCTCTTGCTCCCGCGCGTCGAACGGTGGTGGTGGCCGAGCCTGGGGTGGCCGGTACCGTCGACGGCGAGCTCGTGAGGGGCGGCCGGAGTTCGGGTGCGGTCGGAGTCGGCGTTGCAGGGTGTTTGGGGAGGCGTTGGTGCGTGCTGCGTGCTCCTAGTGAGGCGTGGAGCACGATAGTGTGCTCGGTTGGGCGCTACGGTGACCGTGGCCACGACGGCGACATCGCCGGCGGCGTGGAGCTCTCGGCCAAGGTGGGGCTAAGGCCTAGAGGTCGAAAGAGACCAGGGGAGAAGGGGGAAACAACTCGGGGGCTCACCGCGGTTGCAGTGGGCGTCGAAGCGGGCTCGGAGACGCGCTGGAGACGGCGAATTCGACGGCGATGATGGTCGGAGCCCGAAGAGGGGAACGGCGACGTGGCGGCGATACAGGGCTTCCGGAGGCCCGTGAAGCGGTGGGGAGGAAGAGGGGGTTGTGGCGGAGCTTCTGAGCTAGTCGGGGGAGTGAGGGGTGGCCGGAGACGGCTGCTATGGCGAACAGCGGCGACGGTGGTGTTCGGCTGTGTGAGAGAGAGAGCGAGGGAGAGGAGGGAAGAGCCGAGGGCGAGTGAGAGAGAGCAGGGGGGAGGCGTGGCGTCGTCCAGGGGCATCGAGGCGAGGAGGGGAGGGCAGGCAGGCAGGGAGAGAGGTGGCGTGGCGCGGTGGCGCACGCGCGCGCCGGCCACACTCCCCTCCCTCTGTCGGGACGAAGACGACAGAGGAGGGAGACGGGCTGGGCCGCCTGCTGGCTGGGCCGGCCAGCTGGCTGGGCTGCACAGGGAGGAGCCCAGGTAAGCTTCTCCCTTTTATTTTTTTTCTGTTTTCTAATTTCTGACATTTGTTTTGATTTAAATAATATATTAAATCATTTATTTAACTTATGCCAATTTTTGCAGGGGCTAGATATATTATTGCAGAGCTCCTTTATAATTGGCATAATATTTGGACATATATTAATATATATAGAAATATATTTCCAATGCAAATATTTATGCATTAATTCCAAATGCCCAAAATAAATGTCCATGAGCCACTAAAAATATTGGTTTGATTTTTATCTCTGTCCAATATTTTCAGAGAGCAACATGAGCATTTTCTTGGACCCTTTTGGAGAAATTTTTATTTGGGTCATTTTCAAAATGATTCTGAGGGTTTCACAGATCCCCATTTCAAGTTTCTGATGAAAGAGTAAACATGATGCAACACTCTAATGCATGACTAGCTAGGGTGTGACAACTCACCCCCACTCAAAAGAATCTCGCCCCGAGATTTGGGTTCCGCTGGGAAGAAGGCGGGGTACTCAAGTCGAAGACGATCCTCCCTTTCCCAAGTTGCTTCATCCTCAGAATGGTGCGACCATTGTACTTTGAGAAACTTGATGTTATGACGTCGAGTGGTACGCTCGGCCTGATCGAGGATACGAATGGGGTACTCTCGATATGTAAGATTATCTTGGAGATCAAGCGTTTCGTGGTCCACTTCACGGATAGGATCCGAGAAGCAACGCCTGAGTTGAGAAACGTGGAAGACATCGTGGACTCTGGAGAGATGCGGAGGTAGTTCCAACTGGTAGGCAACTTCTCCTCGTTTGGCGAGAATGCGAAAAGGTCCAATGTAACGAGGAGCCAATTTGCCTTTGATACCGAAACGATGGGTTCCCTTCAGAGGGGTGACCCAAAGATAAGCCTTCTCGTCAACCTCGAAAGTCATAGCCTTATGTTTTCGGTCATATTGACTCTTTTGACGAGATTGGGCTGTTTTCAACTTTTCACGAACGATGCGAACTTGTTCTTCTGCTTCCTGAATCATATCCGGGCCAAAGAATTGTCTTTCCCCGGTCTCTGACCAGTTAAGGGGTGTTCGACACCGTCGTCCATAGAGAACTTCAAAAGGGGCTTTACCCAAGCTAGATTGATAGCTGTTGTTGTAAGCGAATTCGGCAAATGGAAGGCACTTTTCCCAGTCCATTCCGAATGAGATAACAGAGGCTCGAAGCATGTCTTCTAGAATCTGGTTGACGCGTTCCACTTGACCACTCGACTGAGGGTGGAAGGCGGTGCTAAAGGAGAGACGGGTTCCCATAGCATTTTGGAAAATTTCCCAAAATCGAGAGGTGAAAAGACTTCCTCGATCCGAGTTAATTTCCAAAGGAACACCATGGAGAGACACTATTCGGGAGATGTATAAGTCTGCCAGCTGACTAGCGGTTATACTCTCACGAACAGGTAGGAAATGGGCTACTTTGGAAAGACGATCGACCACGACGAAAATAGCATTATTCCCTCTCTTGGTCCTGGGAAAACCGGTAATGAAGTCCATACCAATTTTATCCCATTTCCATTCAGGAATAGCTAGGGGTTGAAGGGTGCCAGCAGGCCGTTGATGCTCTGCTTTTACACGACGACAGACGTCGCAATTAGCAATATACTGAGCAATTTCTCTCTTCATCCTAGTCCACCAGAACCTCTGGCGTAGGTCCTGATACATCTTAGTACTACCGGGATGAATGGTGAGAGGAGATTCATGAGCTTCCTTAAGGATCAAACGCCTCAGGTTTCGCACTTTGGGAACCACTAGTCGATTCCCGAAGTATACGACCCCTTGATCATTAATGGAGAAGCAATTCGCAATTCCTTTCTGAATGTTTCTCTTGATGCGGGAGATTCCCGGATCTACCTTCTGTGCCTTGATAATCTGATCCGTAAGGGTAGGTTTTGCCACCAAGGTGGAAAGAAAACCTTGAGGTACAATGTGAAGGTTAAGCTTCCGAAATTCCTCATGGAGAAGCGGTTGACTTTGTTGTAACATCAGGTTGTTACAATAAGATTTACGACTTAGCGCATCAGCCATGACGTTGGCTTTCCCTGGGGTGTAGGTTATTCCTAAATCGAAGTCTGTGATCAATTCAACCCAACGTCTTTGCCTGAGATTCAAATCCGGTTGGGTGAAAATGTACTTCAGGCTTTGGTGATCAGTGAAAATTTCGCAACGATTACCGAGGAGGTAATGTCGCCAGGTCTTAAGTGCATAGACTACGGCTGCAAGCTCTAGATCATGAGTAGGATAATTCTCCTCATGTGGGTGCAATTGCCGTGAAGCGTAGGCAATTACGTGTCGATCTTGCATGAGAATGCAACCTAGTCCTTGTCGCGAGGCGTCGCAGTAGATAACAAAGTCCTTGGAGAAGTCTGGCGGTACCAGTACGGGAGCAGAAGTCAGGCGTCTTTTCAGTTCCTGAAAGCTGTGCTCACATTGTGGAGTCCACTCGAACTTCTTATCTTTCTTGAGTAGTTCGGTTAGAGGTTTGGCAACTTTGGAGAAGTTCTCGACAAAGCGACGACAATAGCTCGCTAAGCCCAGAAAACTCCGAACTTGCTTGACCGATTCAGGTGGAGTCCAATTAAGGACGGCTTGAACTCGCTCAGGGTTAACAGCAATACCTTTACGAGATATTACATGACCCAGATAGGTCACTTCTGGCAACCAGAATTCACATTTAGAAAATTTGGCATAAAGGCGATGCTCTCGAAGTTTCTTCAACACTAGCCTTAGATGTTCGGCATGTTCTTCCTCGTTCTTGGAGTAGATGAGTATATCATCGAGATAAACTATGACGAATTTATCCAAATACTCCATGAAGATTGAGTTCATTAACCGAGAAAAGGTGGCTGGAGCGTTGGTTAAACCGAAGGACATGATGGTGTACTCGTATTGGCCGTAACGAGTAACAAAGGCCGTTTTAGGGATGTCCCCGTTTCTGATTTTGATTTGATGGTAGCCCAACCTCAAATCCATCTTGGAGAAGACTGAGGATCCAGCGAGCTGATCATACAGGTCGTTGATCCTGGGAAGCGGATATTTGTTCTTGATTGTGACCAAGTTGACAGGTCGGTAATCTACAACCATCCGGTCCGTACCATCCTTCTTCTTGACGAATAGGACGGGGCAAGCCCACGGAGATGAGCTAGGTCGGATGAAACCCTTTTTCAAGGACTCATCGAGTTGTTTCTTAAGCTCGGCTAGTTCTAGTGGTGCCATCTTATAAGGTCTTCTAGCAATCGGAACAGTTCCTGGGATGAGGTCTACTACGAACTCAACATCCCTGTCAGGTGGAACACCTGGCAATTCTTCTGGAAAAACATCCGGGAAGTCACGGACTACCGGAATGTCCTCAAGGTCTGGCAGAGGGCTGGCGTTAAGAGAATATAATTGTCGCTTGGCTATTCGGGTCAAGACATTGACTATCTTCCCCGAAGGATGGGTGAGTTGAACAGTCCTAGAGAAGCAATCAATTTTGGCTTGATGAGCTGACATCCAGTCCATACCCAAAATGATATTAATATCTGAAAATTTAAGGGCTATTAAAGATGCGAGGAAAACAAGTCTGTCGACTTGGATTTCATTTCCATAACTTACCCTAGAGGTCTGCCATCTAGAACCAGGGGTAGAAATTTCCATAGTGGATGACATGTCACAGAATGCAACGTTATGCAAACGAGCATAATTTTTGGATATAAAAGAATGAGAGGCTCCTGTATCGAAAAGAACAGATGCCGGGTGGCAATTAACAAGAAGCGTACCGAGAACGACGTTGGGATCCTCTTGAGCTTCTTCGGCAGAGATACAGTTGACATGGCCACGTGTAGCGGTGACCGGCTTGGCGTGGAATACTTTTCCTGTCGGCTTGCCACGGCCAACAGCTTTAGCAGACTGGTTGGGGTTGGTCTGGGGACACTCACGCATATAGTGACCAGATTCCCCGCACTTGAAACAAGTCACGGAACTGGTACGTGGAGGAGCATTGTTAGTTGGACCCCCATAGGGCTTGGCCGGTGCAGACTGTTGAACAGGGCGAGGCGCCTGGAAAGATGGCCTCGGTGTGAACCTGGGTGGCAGGGCGGTGTTGGGCACCCACACGCGGCGCTTCTGAGGACCAGCACCGGATGAGGAACCCATATCACGACTGTGCTTGCGTGTTGCGTCATAGTCAGTCTGACCAGTTTCAGCACTGATGGCTTTGTTGACAAGTTTCTGAAAAGATGTGCACTCATGCAGACGGAGGTCACGGCGAAGCTCAGGACTAAGGCCCTTACGGAACCTTGCTTGCTTCTTGGCGTCAGTAGAAACTTCCTCGGTTGCATATCGTGCGAGATTACCGAACTCCCTGCTGTAAACATCCACAGAAAGTCGGCCTTGGGTGAAACTGCAAAATTCTTCACGTTTACGGTCCATGAGACCCTCCGGAATGTGATGTTCACGGAAAGCCTCACTGAACTCAGCCCAAGTAGTGACATGGCCCGCTGGGCGCATAGCTCCATAATTCTCCCACCATAGACTGGCGGGGCCTTCAAGATGATATGCAGCAAAGGTGACCTTGTCAGCCTCAGCTACTAGCGCGGAACGCAGCTTGTGAGAGATACTGCGAAGCCAGTCATCAGCGTCGAGAGGCTCGACGGAGTGGTGGAATGTGGGTGGATGCAATTTGATAAAATCACTGAGTGACACCACGTTAGCCCTCTGATGGTGTGCTGTATTCTGTTCAATACGCTCCAACAAACGGTTGGTCTCCCGCTTGTTTCTCTCAGCTTCCATCATAACCTCGGCTAGTGAAGGAGGATGAGGCAGATTTTCATTCCTGCCTTCACTGCCTTCGGCCTGCTCTTGGGAAGCAGGGTTAGCGCGCGTGTTGACCATCCTAGGTAAACAAGACAATGATTTAGTCAGGATGATGAAATTCCGACATAGGATACAGAATGTAAGGAATAACTCGGAATGCAAGATGATCATCCGTATGACATGGTAGATACAGAAACTGCTTCTTTTATTCCATCGTCATACACACCATACAGGGTTTAGTACAAGACCAAACAAAGTACTATTACGGTGAAAGAGGATTACATCTCATCGGAGGCATCCCAAGCTCCTATACATTATTTTTCTACACCTCCGGAAAGAGTACAAACTAGGTCATATCCCACGAGTCACGCGGGACGATAGAAGACACAGCTAGTGCGAACTAGTGATACTACCACTAGCTCAGACCGATCCGTAGTAGTCCTCGTAGAAGTCACCTCCATAGCCTGGGAGCTCAACATGATCATCCGGAAACAGACGATCTCGCGGAGCTTGTGGACCATAGGGGCTAGGATGAGGCCTTGGACCAACAGACGGTGGCCTGTGGGGACCGCGAGGTGGGGTGATGCCTCCTACATCACGCCAAACCATCACGTCTGGCAGAGCAGATCTCACAGGATAGAGATCGCGCATATCTGAAAATCCAGCTTGCACCGCCGGTGCGAACCGAGTCAAAGTGGCCCAGTGGTCAGCACGGGTATTGAAGAGCTCTAACCTCAAGGCCCGATTTTCACGGTCCTTATCCTCGAGCATCTCAGCAGTGGTGCGAGTCCGTGAATCCTCCTGAGTGGGGTCAGCATAAATAGCCTGGAGATACCCTTGTGCTCCCGGAAGTGATCCTGGCATATACCGGAAATCAGAGTCCCGAAATAAACCAGATCTGACTCGCATAATGGTCATCATAGAGTAGGCGGCGTCCTGCACAGCCATCTCAATAGTAACCCCGAGTCCATAGGAGTAGTGAAGAGGCTCGGTGGATCCAGGATAAGATGGAAATATCCTGACAGTGCAGAGATACTGGCTTTGATTAAAGTCTCGGAATTTCTCTTCGACCGTGTACTCAGGATACCAACGGTATCCAGCCTCAGTCATTACCCTGACCAACTTGGCAGTATGGCCGGGTACATCTAGGCATCGAGTCAGGCGAACCACTTGATTGAGGTCGTGAGTGGCCATCTGAAAGCACAATCATAATGCAAGGGCATTAGAATTTCTAGCAAAATTTCGGCAGCATAACAGCTGTAAATGCTCAAGAAGGATTTTGAGACATTTGACAAAGGATTTCGTACACACTCAACATCATCATGTCAAAGTTCTGAATCCATTCTGACAACATAATGTGGTAGTAGAACTGAACTAGGCTTGTATCCCTCAAACTTATAAGGTACTACTGATTAGTAACACGTGATCCTGATAGAGAGAACAGATCCTAATTCCTTAACCCCCGGTGGAAGAATGGACTGACTCAGATCAGAATGTCATAAGATAAAGAAATAAAAAGAGCCTTACGTTCCAACCCACAAACAATTCCCCTACATATAACTAAAGAATTTCTAGACTCAACATCGACCAGTTTGGCTTGGAGAACCTACAGGCAGTCCGGCTCTGATGCCAACGCTGTCAGGACCCCGACTCGATGTCACATCGATCTAGCCGGTAACACTTCATATCACTTTGCGGCCTCACACACGGTGTTCCCACGGGTGTCGCCTTACCTTTGCCCGGGACCGTTTGCGCCTTTTGGCTCACGTATATGATAGTGTCGCTAGCATCCATATGATAAAGAGCCCGGGCTGACATGACTAGTCGTAAACCCAAAGTGTCACAGACTTACAGGGACAGGCATCCATGACCCAGCTTCGAACGTGTCGGTCATCAGCAAGTGGGTCCGGGCTGTAGCACTGGGCTAGCAGGACTCCGGTAAACCGGGCTGTAGCGGGCTAACAGGACTCCGGTACTCAATGCGTGACATTTCCCCGAAGGGACAGACACAGGAACGAAGAAGGACACATGCCGGCCAGCCTAAGTGTTCCAGAGCAGTAGCAAGCTACCATGGCTCAGCGGTAACACTAGGAGACATTTCCCAGTAAGAGAGGCTACTAAAGATAAACAACTAGATAGTCAGATCCCACACATACCAAGCATTTCAATCATACACACAATATGCTCGATATGTGCAAATACAACGAAGCATCACAACATGACTCTACGACACAAGTACTTTATTTAAGGCTCAGGGAGCCATACATATCATACACAAAGGTACGGGTCTCACGACCCAACATACAAGTCATACAGTCATACAAACCAGCAGCGGAAGTAACTTGTCTGAGTACAGACAACTAGTAAAATAAAAGAGGCTTGGAAAGCCTAGCTATACTACGTGGTCCTTCACAAGCTCAGGGTCACCACCTGGGTCTTTAGCCTACTCGTTGATGTCAACGTCTACATAGAACCCATCAGAAGGGGTTGCAGCGTCTTCTGTAAAAATGTAGATTATAGCAACATGAGTACAAAGGTACTCAGCAAGACTTACATCAGATCCTATATACATGCATATTATCAAGAAGGGTTGGTGGAGTTATTGCAGCAAGCCAGCTTTGACTCTTGGCTAGACTATCCTACGATACTCCAACTTGAAATGGTTTTGCGCACACGAGTCCACTACTCACCACTTCAATACACTACCGAGGATCCACCTCCGTCTTCCTACGGAAGAGCCATCCTCGGCACTCACACTTATTTTGAGGCTTTTAGTAGTTTCCATTTACTTGTCTATGAACTGTATAGGCAACCAAGTAGTCCTTTACCGCGGACGCGGCTATTCGAATAGATCATGTTAACCCTGCAGGGGTGTACTTCTTCATACACGCTCTCACCACTTATCGTCGTTTACACGACATGTACTCGGCAACCTTCAAGCGGAAGCCCAACGTGGGTGTCGGCCACGACCTACCTAATCACCTAAGCCTCCAGTCCAGGTTTATCGCCTATTCAGGTTCCATCCGCAGGGAGTCCGGCCGAGGTTTCCCATACGGCCCCGAACGATGTGAACAGGGTTCCCGAGATACCTAACGGGTATTCGGTACACCCGGCCACATACCTACCGCATCACAGCCCACCCCTACGGTCAGCGCTGTCCACGGCCTCCAGTAGGCTACAAACACCAGAAACTACTTGCAACTCCTGGACGGAGAACTAGGGTGAATAAGAAGCCGAGAGGGTCCATTGGTTTCGGGCCCAATGCATGGTAGTAGCTGATTCTTAAATCACACATATAGATCTCAGTGCTTAAGGTCGGCTTCAATGAAACAACCCAACATGTACTCCTACATGGCCTCTCATCGATACCTTTACCAAATCGTGTTCACCACACCACTCTCATTACCGACAACATTTCACTCTAGCCCATCACCTAGATGAACCAGACCTGACACGACTCTAAGCATAGCAGGCATAGCAAGGTAGGAACAACACATACATATGGCTCAATCAACTCCTACACATGCTAGTGGGTTTCATCTAGTTACTGTGGCAATGACAGGTCATGCAGAGGAAATGGGTTCAACTACCGTAGCACACAGCAGTTTGAAACGCGTTGTCTTAATGCAGTAAAAGAGAGCAGGAGCGAGAACATGGGATTGTATCGATATGATCAATGGTTGGTTGCTTGCCTGATGGTTCGATGCACGGATACGGTTCTTCGTTAGGGTAATCACGGTACTCCTCGGAGGCAGAACCTGTCGCAAAGGACATCGATACACAACATCACCAAACAATGTGCAACAATATGATGCATGCATGAAACATGGCAATATGAGTGTGTTGGGCTAATGCAACTAAAACCAGAAGGGTTTGAACAAATTTGAATCATAGATTCAAATTTCAAACTCAAACATGGCCTTTTAAAGTGCTTTTCCTTGTTCTGCTTAAAACATCAATTTAACTTGTTTGATCATGCATGAAAATAGTACAGATGGATAGATTGGATTTTTCTGATCATTTTTCATATATAATTTGTCCAATTTGGAGTTACAGAATAAAAGTTATGAATTTTTGAAGTTTAAATAATATTCTGGAATTTCCTGATTTAATTTAAATCCAGAAATATAATTATTGCGCCAGCATGACGTCAGCATGACGTCAGTGGTCAACTGCGGCTGGCTGAGGTCAAACCTGACGTGTGGGGTCCACACGTCAGTGACAGGGGGGGTTAAACAGGGTTAAATTAATCCTAATTACTAATTAGTGGCGCTGGGGCCCACTGGTCAGTGTCAGGGGGTTAACTAACAGTGGTTAGCACTAATCCTAATTAGCTACAGGGCTGGGCCCACCTGTCAGGGACTCAGGGGGGTCCTGCCGTGGTCAAAGTGGGTCAAACCCACCGGCGACACGACGCCGGCGAGGCCCGAGACGGCGGCACGATGCGGGATCACGCTACAGGGCACGGGCGAGGCCGTTCTTGGGCTCGTTGGAGAGCTCTTGCTCCCGCGCGTCGAACGGTGGTGGTGGCCGAGCCTGGGGTGGCCGGTACCGTCGACGGTGAGCTCGTGAGCGGCGGCCGGAGTTCGGGTGCGGTCGGAGTCGGCGTTGCAGGGTGTTTGGGGAGGCGTTGGTGCGTGCTGCGTGCTCCTAGTGAGGCGTGGAGCACGATAGTGTGCTCGGTTGGGCGCTACGGTGACCGTGGCCACGACGGCGACATCGCCGGCGGCGTGGAGCTCTCGGCCAAGGTGGGGCTAAGGCCTAGAGGTCGAAAGAGACCAGGGGAGAAGGGGGAAACGACTCGGGGGCTCACCGCGGTTGCAGTGGGCGTCGAAGCGGGCTCGGAGACGCGCTGGAGACGGCGAATTCGACGGCGATGATGGTCGGAGCCCGAAGAGGGGAACGGCGACGTGGCGGCGATGCAGGGCTTCCGGAGGCCTGTGGAGCGGTGGGGAGGAAGAGGGGGTTGTGGCGGAGCTTCTGAGCTAGTCGGGGGAGCGAGGGGTGGCCGGAGACGGCTGCTATGGCGAACGGCGGCGACGGTGGTGTTCGGCTGTGTGAGAGAGAGAGCGAGGGAGAGGAGGGAAGAGCCGAGGGCGAGTGAGAGAGAGCAGGGGGGAGGCGTGGCGTCGTCCAGGGGCATCGAGGCGAGGAGGGGAGGGCAGGCAGGCAGGGAGAGAGGTGGCGTGGCGCGGTGGCGCGCGCGCGCGCCGGCCACACTCCCCTCCCTCTGTCGGGACGAAGACGACAGAGGAGGGAGACGGGCTGGGCCGCCTGCTGGCTGGGCCAGCCAGCTGGATGGGCTGCACAGGGAGGAGCCCAGGTAAGCTTCTCCCTTTTATTTTTTTCTGTTTTCTAATTTCTGACATTTGTTTTGATTTAAATAATATATTAAATCATTTATTTAACTTATGCCAATTTTTGCAGGGGCTAGATATATTATTCCAGAGCTCCTTTATAATTGGCATAATATTTGGACATATATTAATATATATAGAAATATATTTCCAATGCAAATATTTATGCATTAATTCCAAATGCCCAAAATAAATGTCCATGAGCCACTAAAAATATTGGTTTGATTTTTATCTCTGTCCAATATTTTCAGAGAGCAACATGAGCATTTTCTTGGACCCTTTTGGAGAAATTTTTATTTGGGTCATTTTCAAAATGATTCTGAGGGTTTCACAGATCCCCATTTCAAGTTTCTGATGAAAGAGTAAACATGATGCAACACTCTAATGCATGACTAGCTAGGGTGTGACAACTTTTCACGCGCGTTGTAATTTTGGAATAGCAAGGCGCGGGTTGAGATGGAGGGAGTTGTCGGAGCACAACAAGACAAAGATATATCTTAAATATTTCGGGCTAACAAGGCGCGGGTTGAAATTTCCGGACAAGCCTAACATGTACTGTACCAAATCAATTTGCACTACAAATGTCATTCAAAACTTTGAATTCATGTTATGTTCAATTAAAATATTTAGCTACGTGTATAATGCATGAAACCTAGTACTCAAATGAACGTTTTAGTGCATTCCAAACGTATATACTAGCGCTTCAATATGAACTAAATTTGAATTCGTTTCTCTATTTGAATAAGATCTACAATAATGATTGTTGTGAAGTCAAAGCATTTGAATTCATTTCTCTGTTTTAATAAGATCTACAATCGTCATTATTGTCAAGTTAAACCATCGTTTGTGTATTATGTTCACATCACACCACATGATTAGTCTCAAGTTACATATGAACTATGTGTACTATATGAACTCGAACTCGATTTTTTGAATCCACTTTATGTTGATTTCAAATCATAGTACATTTCAAGCTCTAGCTAGATCTTCACAAACTAAACCATGTCTCATATGTATAATGTGTTTATCACATTATGTATGGTGCCCCGCCCCCTACGCCTGCAAGTATTTAGATGTGAGTTGCAAACACCACACATTACCACAAATTCAAATAAAATGTAAGAATGTTCGATATATAGTATTGTTTAGATTGTTTGATATTTAGTTGTAAGCTGCAAATGCCACACATTATCACAAATTCAAATAAAATGTGAGATTGTTCGATGTATAGTATGGTTTAGATTGTTCTACATTTAGCTGTGAGTTGCAAACGCCATGCATCATCACATTATGGTATAACATGTGCAAAACCACAACACGCGTATCACCGCTATATTCATGAATGCATATGTTTAAAACACTATGATCTCCTATTCAAATATATGAATCCGCTTTCATATCAAATTATGATCTTTGTTAGTCTCTTACACCCACACAATCCTCTAACCTTTGTAGCTACCACTAACTTTCTCTCGTGCATGCACATGCCCTCCCCCTCCCTCAGCATTCTATCCATCACGCACATTCATTTTTTTCTTTAGGTCGTTCTCCCACAGTCTCCACAACTCCTTTCCGACACACACCGATTGATAAACCTCTCCAGCGACGTCTGCCTACAACATACACACGCACCTTCAATCTCCTCCTTTATGTGTCCTTGCCTCGTGTCTCTCATACGGTCCCACACAGGTGTAAACTCTCGCCCCTCTTTTCATCGAACTCACAACCGCACACTCCTACCCCTATCTAGCTAGTAGCAGGGCCTCTCGCACCACCTCCTAGCTCCATTCTCTTTGTCTATCCGTCTCGCCGGGCCTTATTTGCCTCTAACAAATGGATGTACACCGACCGATCTCCCGCTATACATATAGCTAGCTAGGTCCTTATAACTTGTTTCTCCCCACGCGTCGATCGATCTACCTCAATAGTTATGTCTCTCCCTTCCTCCGACAAACAATAATTGATCTACCGATCTAGTTAGGTTTGCTTACCAAACACATGGTTCCCCTTCATCATCCATGGATGTGTCCCGACAGATCTATCACGCACAGGCACACACAGAAACACATCCCCACTCTTATTGGTAATATTGCAGTTCCACCCTCAGTTTGTCTAGTAGGCCTCTCCCACCATCTTCGAGAAGCAACTCCATCACCCATCCAGCACTCTACCCCTCTCCCTCCCACTCTCTCTCCTCTCTCTCTCTCTCCCATCCTATTTCTCGTCCTTCAGTTATGTACGGATGTGGACCGATCTCCCTCAAGACATAGCTGGGTCTCTCCTTCTCAACACATATATGAGTCGTTCTACCTCTATAGTTAGGCATCTGCCTACCCCTCCTCCCACCCCCTACCACGCGCGCGCGCGCACACACACACACACACTGATACATCGAGCGCTCTAGTCATGTCTCCCTGCCACACACAAACTTGACCTGTGCCCTCTGATGTTCCGGTAGCCAAGTCAGTCGCCCTATATCTTTGACTTGCACACACACACACACACACACACAATTTCGATGGCTCTCTTCATCGATCTCGCACCCACCCACTTGATCCTCTCTTCGACTCTATCGATATCTATGACCCCTCCCTCTCTTCTCGTGGATCACCCAACCCTCTATATATGATATGGATAGGCCTCCATTTCATACACATTGCATGCAAAATTTTGTTTGAGATGTAATCGACACATATTCCCACAAATACATTCACGAAATCAACATCCCCCCAAACAAAAAACACTCATGAACGCACAAGCCATTTGTCTAGGTTTGTATCTCTCGCACACACCCACGTAGTGGGGGACGTGCACGAAGAGAAGAGGTGCACACACGGCGCACGTACTCCCGTCTCTTTCCCAACCACACTCGTGCGGGTACACGGTGAGGCTCATTTCTGTACGAAAAGGCAGCCCACATGGTAATTTGACATGTGTACTGGTTGTCCACTAGATGGAGGGAGGATCGTCTACCACGGGTGAACAAGCAAATTGCGACTTGACGCGTTATGTTAAAAAAGAGGCAAACCATGTGGGGCCTACTTTAGAGACAAGGCTCTATACACTGGAGTACTTTTGATGTATCCCGTCAACTCGCAGAACGAGGAGAAGCTTGCTTGTACGCCGTCTCCCCCGCCCACGGGCGTGGTGGCTCGTAGGATGAGGTGAATCTTGCTTTCTACGCCTTATGCCCGCTCCCTCGCCCACGAGCGCGCTGGCTCGCAGGACGAGGAGAAAATTTTACTAGTACTCCTCCGTTTACTCCTCATCCCTACCTTGGTTAGAGAGATTATCATATTGTTTGGACTATATGTCCTTTATTAGATTTCAATATGAACTACTAGTACATACTCCAAACGCTAATGTATATAGACGGATTTTAGAGTGTAGATTCACTCATTTTGCTCCGTATGTAGTCCATATTGAAACGGACGTAATAGTACGCACTCTCCCTAGCCCCTTGACCCTCGCCACGTGGTGGATGTGCAGCAATTCATTCGGTATCATATAGCCAGAACGATATATACTGCAGTACCATTATTGCTCGACTTCCTGAAGAGGCAAAGAGCCAATCGCAAGGTTAATATTTTGGAGATGCCAAGTGCAAGGTTTATAGGAGAACGAGTAGTAGGTGCTGCGTCATTTATAAATAAAGTTGTAGTGTGAGGTGGGCCATGCAATCACTGAGCCCGCGTGTTTTCACTGCTCTTACACTCCTCCGCCGTAAGAATGGAGAAAATTGTAATCTAGTAGTACCTCCTTTCGCTGAAAGCGTGGGACATCCAGCACTCCTACCACCTCAGTAATAATGACGAATGAGCTGTCAAATCACATAGACCCAGCAGTAAGTTTGACGGACGAAGCAACCATCACTCTTGAATCCGCTTCTCCCTTCAATGCAGGCGCCAGTGAGAGGTCGCGTCCGCTCTGCCCATGCATGAATGCGGCACCGGTTCTTTGGAGCGGCACTGACCGTTTCAGGCGGGAAGCGCGTGCGAGCGATGGAGAGGCTTTGGGTGGGCTAGGCTGGTCAGGAGCGGGCGTGGCAGCTATCCGCCTGTCCCTACTGGATGCCCGGAAACGAGAGGATGCACCGACTCTCGCGGCTAAAATCATACTCTACACACCATCTCTCTGTAGGAGTAGGTCGATCTGTCGCTCTCTCTAACACACACACGCACACGCACACACAGATTCATAGAAAAGGAAAATCGTGCGAGTGCGAAGCCACAGGAAGTGAGATACAAATGGAGTACGTACAAGAAGAGAAGAGGTGATGAATATTCCATCAAACATGGACTGAGGAGTAGTACTCCCTCCGTCTAGGTGTTAATCATCCTACGGAAATCAGATATTCCCAAAATGTTTAGGCGTCATCCATTAACTTCGCATCTCAATCCCCTCCCGTCCTCGTTGCTAGCGAGCGTTGTTACTTAGGGAGCGTTTGGATCCTTAGCAAGAACAACTTATAGCATAGACGGGCAAGGTTAGGCGTTTGGAACTATTAAAATAGGTTAGCTTTTGTGGGCCAGCTAGCTTGGGTGGGCTAGAAAAACCTTGCTAGCTCAGGAGAGCCAGATCGGCTCGCTTCCGACGGCAAACTTCGCATAGTAGTAACATAGACTAGTAACATATGCATGTTTTACTAGTCCAAGTTACTCACCACTATGACCAGCCTAAGAAATGTAACCAAATGCTCCTTACTCTGCCTTGTTATCTCCCCTGGAAACCCAATGCATGGAGCACAACTACGCGTTGATCAATCAAGAAATCAAAGTTGGCTTGCATGCGAGTTAATACGTGGCCCTGCATGGTAGCTAAAACGGCATCTCTTAGTTTTTTGGATTAATTGTTGCGTTTAGAGATAGAAATCAGGGCTTTGATTGGAGGAATGACCGGTCAAGTTTCTCCTTCTCCTCCAATCTGCTTGCACCTTGGTCCCGCTGCACCTTCTAACGTGACTTATTACACCTAGATGGAGGGAGTCGTACGAGATACAGTGGCACACTAACTTTGGTCGAATGCAAGTGCCCAAAATTGTGTGCATGTTATAATAAGGATTCACTTAAAATAGTACGTGAGCGAACAGAGGGATCAATTGGACAGTGTTCCCGAGAAGTAGCGAGATGTGTGAGGTAAGATACACAGCTGGCGCTTTTAATTTTTCTTATTAATTTGCTTGTTTCACCCTCTGACTGGTGGGACCCAACATACTACATGGAGAGAGGTAAGGTGACTAAGGCTGCATTATTTCTGCACCACTGTGGATAGTCTTACCACCAAAGCCACATGACACGATTATGATTTAAATCCCAATGACTCCCACACACACACACACACACAAAAACACGGCATGCTTGTCACACGAATGCAGGAATGTATAAAAGGTTATTTTCCTCTCGTTGAACATAACGGGAGGGTTGTGTAGCTGGTTAGCCTGTTCGCTCGTCAAACTTGAGGTCTCGGGTTCAATAACTACACTTGAGCATAATTCGTGCCAGGAGGATTCTTTGACTGGTCAAAATGGATGGATACGGAGCTATACGATCTCGTAGTGACCGTATAATCACCTCATCACGTATAAACTGCAGCCTCAGCGCTTGTTTTCTAGGGTTTGCACTCTTCACACTCTCTCTAGTATATATATACATGCCGGAGCCTAAGCACTTGTGGTTGCTCTCTTCACACTCTCTCACCCTCTCCAGATCTAAACAAGACTTTGTTGGCCTCTCTCTCTCCCCTCACTGCTGGTCTGCTTGTAGTTGCTCTCTTCACACTCTCTCACCCTCTCCAGATCTAAATAAGACTTCGTTGGCCTCTCTCTCTCCCCTCATTTCTGGTCAAAGAGCCGGCATGATCCATCCACCGGGAAGGGAATGAGGCTTAACGCTGTCGCCGACGGCGAGGGAGGGAATCAACTATCGGTGCAGCTGTTCACTTTCACCCAGCGGCGGCGTGGGAGGGCCTCCGACCCCTTCTTCTCCGCCGTACATAGTGTGGGTCGAACGGCCTCTGGTCGCCCACCGAACCACACCCCAAGAACCTTAAGGTTTAATTTACTTATTCCACATGCATTGCTCTAGCTGCATGTGGGCTTTTTCCGCTTCTGCACTCAAATCTAGGTGTTCGATCAAACAGGAAAGTAGTGGGGAAAGTTGTATCCCATGAATCTAGGACGTGGTTCAAAGAGGAAAGGAATGGGGGAAAGTAGTGGGAAAAGTTGTATAGCATGACTCTAGGACGTGGCTCAAAAAGGAAAGGAAGGGGCAAAGTAGTGGGGAAAGTTGTATCGCTTGAATCTAAGACGTGGTTCAAAGAGGACAGGAATGGGGAAAGTTGTATAGCATAAATCTAGGACATGGTTCACAGAGGAAAGGAAGTGGGGAAAGTACTAGTACAGACTGGCTATCTAGCACCTATGTTGGTCGAAAAGGGAAAACAATGACAAACGCAGTACGCACATCTCTAACGAACTGGTCTTTTATTTTGGGGGACAAGGATGTAGAGTTTGAGCAGGACTAGATTTGATGTGCTCACATAGGGAAAGGTTTCTAAAGATAACAAAACTGGGACCAGCACAAATATGCTCCTTGGTTGTTTGTTCTTTGTTGCAACAGACTGTGCATCACCCCAGTACATCGGTAGATGCACATGGTGCTGGTGCGTCCACTATCCCGTGCAACTCTTTAGCTGTTGTTAATCTAAGGCCATGTTTGGTTAAAAACTCCCTAGTCCCTACCTGCTTGGTTCCAGGGACTAAACATGGACTAGAGGTTATTAAATGACATGCTAAAATACCATGTTACCCCTAGTAATGAACTAATAGAGACAAGGTGCGATGTGTGGCAGGGGCAACTGTTGGAAAAAGCCCCAAAAAGACTCTCCCTCGGGGTCTTCTTTCTTTAGTCCCAAATGCCCACTTTTTGTCCCTAAAGTCCCTCCACCAAAATGTCCCTATAAACAAGCACCCTATAATAATGCTGCTGGAAAATTGATGCAATGCCACAGTTAAAAGAAAATTACATGTTTAACAAACTTTATTGTTAATATAATCTCTCTATTAATATTAATTAATGCCACCGTTTGAGAAATGCTACTGTCTTGCTTTCTTTCCCATTTAGATAAGGTAGATGCTTCTTTTTGTTGGCTTCTGTGTCATCCACCATTATTGAGCACTAGTTGTTTCCTTTGCACCTCTATGTAAACAGGGTTATCTACTTCACCTCGTTGCCATTGTGACCTTTTGTTGCACTACACAGAACACTTTTGTTTTAAGAGTGTTTTGTGTAGTTCAACCGAAGTGTCACACCGACAACGTTGCTTGATTGCTTGATCTTAGTGGAACTACACAAGAGGAGATCTTACTTCCTATCCGTGTTGGCAAATTTGGTTCAGATCTTCTTCTTGTGAGTTGTTTGAATTCCGCGTCATGAGAGCTCAGTACTAGCCTTCTTTCATATGATTCTGTAGTGTGCTTTCATATGTTGTGCTACTTGTACGGTAATGTTACTTGATTTTAGTGAACTGCACAAATGGAGACAAGACTTCCAATCTGTATGTGCACCGCAATATCCCATTGAGGTAAGATAAGGATATTTCACAACTGTTGGCCTGTATTTTGCCACTTTCATCAGAAAATTAATGTCATTGTTTAGTGCTATACTTGTGCAACCTAATTGACATGCCAAATCTTACATTGGAGGTGAAGCTTGTCTGTTATTGAACCAAGTGATGAAGGGGAAGACCAAGCGGAAGAAAAAGAAAAATCAACTCCTGGTGCTGTAATGAAGCACTGGAACTATGATGACATAAGTAATGATATAGTTTTGCGTCTTAATTTATTGCTATGGCTGGATTGAGCAATTGTTTTGCCACTGATTTGATGCCACTCTTAATGTAATACGTAATTATCTCTACTTGTGCAAACAGGGATCTTCTTTGAAGATACCATATATTTTAGTGGAACTGCACGAGAAGATGTTGGAAACATTAATCTATTTGAGGAGTATATAGTAAGCATGGCCACCATAGTAGATAGCAACAGATGGTTCCGGAGAAGTGCTTCATCTGTATGCTCTACACAATAATCCTCCTGACAAAGGTTGGTACTCGCGCACTTATTTCATCCATATGATTGAGCTTTGTCATCTCTATTGGTGTTGTGCTACTGTTTAGATACTGTCATCAAAAAGTGGTATTGTCCTTGACAAGTGCTTCATCTGTGCTGTTTTAAATATTTACTTTCCTTTTTTTTGAGCAAACAGGGATGCTAGCATTTAGTTATCCTCTTGTCTTTGCACAACAGGATCATCCTCCTCTGAAGAAGAATATGGAGTACGTGAAGTGACTAGCTCCGATTATGCCAGGATGAAGAAGCCTTGTCTATGTTCTCATCAGAAGGAGCAGTTGAAGGATGGTTACATTATCCCCCACAAGACCAAACTAACTTCAGCTCAGAAGTACTAACAAATCTCCATTTTCTGCTGTGATGCGCGAGTACAATGTTGTTCTAGGATTCTTTTCGGTGAGTTCCATTTTTCTAAAAGTGTACTCTACATGGACCATGTAGGTGCCTGTTTAAACTCTCAATTCATAGTACAATTTGCTTTATACTAATCACTTTTTTTATATTTGTGCCTGATGAAGCTATGTACCTAGGGTAGGGTCATGGACCTGTCCTAACTGCCCTACCCAAGGACATCTCTAGAAGGAATCACCTTTCAATCGACTTGGAGGTGTTCCACTTGACAGAATCGAAGACACTCGACCAAGAAGCAATCACTCGACGGCCAGGAGACCTGAAGTCACTCCGCATGCTAACGGTCGGTCATTAAGTAGCTTTTATGGTCATCATAGCACTTTATTAGGGGCGTTACCAGTAACGCCCGACCTTAATGTACTTAAAACCCTGCATAACTGAGGGCCGGAGGGGTCGGGCGAACTCTATATAAGCCACCCCCCTCCTCAGTGTAAAGGGTTCGCACCCCTGTGATTCATACACACATAATCCAGTCGACCGCCTCCAGGCTTCGAGACGTAGGGCTATTACTTCCTCCGAGAAGGGCCCGAACTCGTAAACCTCGTGTGTTTACAACTACTCCATAGCTATGATCTCGCCTCCCCATACCTACCCCCCTACATTACTGTCAGACTTAGAACCACGACAGTTGGCGCCCACCTTGGGGCCGGTGTATTATCAATTTGTTGGAGGAGTTGCGATCTTTTCCGATCCAAATCATCATGGTTTCTGGCGGAGTTTTCGTGAAGGGCCGCGAGATCCGTCTCGGCGCGCTCACGTTCATCACCGACGACTCCGCTTGGCTTCAGGAGGCTCCGCTCGACGTGGACGCACTCCCTGTCCGCGGGGAAACGCACTTTCACGCGTGCGTCCGCGGCGTCCTCTTGTGGCAACCGTCAACCCATTATCGGTCGGCCCCTGTGTTGTCCTCCCTCCCTGTTTCCTGCCGGCGCAAGCGCCCCGGTCGGTCGAGACTTCAACGGTGGGTGAGACACGCGGTGGCTCGCCAGTCGGCCACCCCTCAAGTCGCGGCGATCGAGCCCGACGAATCCCTCTACGACCTGTTCGACTTGTCGACTGGCTCCGCAGACACCGCATCCAAGTGCAACAGCAGTGATCCGGCGGCGGAGGTTCTGATGGTCGATGGACCACGCAGTCCTCCCGGTTTTCCCCACACCAACGGAGGCGTAGGTGGAGGCGACCCGTCACATCCCCATGAGGAATATCTCCCTGAGCCTCTCACGTCGCTGCAGAGAGAAGAACTTCGCCACCGGAACATGGATGCACTGCACACTCCTATCGTTGGAGAAACCCCCGAGGCTCGTGCCTTGGAGGACGTGCATCTGGCAAACTTGGCTGAGCGCACTCGACTGGAGAACCTCCAGCGAGCACTCGACGAGCGTGCGCGACAACGGGTTCTAGAATCCAGTCGACGTCAGCTCTTTCCGCCCCCGCAGGTATATCGAATTCCGATTCAGAATTTAGCAGCTGCAGCCCGTATAGCAGAATCGATTGAGCCTTCCCAGTCAGAGGCTGGCAGGGGCTTGCTACAGATCAGAGCGTTACTCCGGGCAGCACGAGACCAGAATTCCGCTGTTTCTCAGTCACCAAACAGGATTCATAGCAGATCCATTGCTGCAGACACAGTCCAGTCGGCTCATAGCCCAAGATCGCCCCCGAGGCATGAGGGACGTGGGGACCGGCGTGATGAGTACGGGAACCGTGAGCAGTTTGATCACCGATTCGATCGTGACGATCGACGTCGAGTGCCCAACCCTCCCCCGAGGAGTGGATCGTATGTGCCTCGACAGCAGGATGACAGGCGCCCTCATAGTGTTGGGCAAAGGATTCCAGTCGACCCCAGGGAACCAGGCTTTGATGCGAGATCCATTCTCGTTCAAGGTTTGGTCGACAGGAACAGAGCTCACCGAGAAGGTCACGATAGAGATGCACCTACCAGTAGCAGAGTACATGATTCGGGGCCAGAGTGCTTTAGTAGAGCCATCAGGGCCGCTGTGATTCCTCCCAACTTCAGGTTGGCGACTGGAGTCAGTAAGTTCACTGGTGAGTCCGAGCCCGATACTTGGCTTGAAGACTACCGAGTGGCTGTCCAGATTGGCGGTGGCAATGATGAAGTGGCCATGAAGCACCTGCCTCTCATGTTGGAGGGCTCGGCCAGATCGTGGCTGAATCAGTTAGCACCCAGCAGCATTTACACTTGGGAAGATCTCGCCCGAGTGTTTGTCACCACATTTGAAGGAACATGCAAGCGACCGGCAGGGCTGAAGGAACTGCGGTCTTGCATGCAGAAGCCGAATGAAACTTTGAGGGATTACATCCAGAGATGGATCACGTTACATCACACGGTAGAGAATGTGCCTGATCACCAAGCAGTTTGTGCCTTCAAAGAAGGCGTCAAGTACAGAGAACTGAATCTGAAATTCGATCGAACCGGAGACATGTCTTTGAATCGGATGATGGAGATTGCCACCAAGTACGCTAATGGTGAAGATGAGGATCGACTCCGGAGTGGCAAGCACAAGTCAGTCACCCAAGAAACCGGAGGAGGAAATTCCAATCGGAAACAGAAGCGGAAAGCCGAGCCAGCTGCTCCTGGGGAAGCCTTGGCTGTAACTCAAGGAAAGTTTAAGGGGAAACCCAAAGGGCCTTGGAACCCCAAGAAAGTTAAAGACCAAGACGGAAATGATGTGTTGGATTTGCCATGTTACATCCACACCAAGAAATATGAAGAGGGCAAGCTCATTTACCCGAAACATACCACTCGATAGTGTTGGCTCTTGATCCAGCAGTTCCAGTGCAAACAGCGCAAAGATAAGGAAAAGGAGTCGGACAAAGTTGAGGACAAGGAAGACAGTGCTGATGGATACCCCCAGGTCAATTCCACCTTGATGATTTTTGCTGATGTTGAAAGCAAAAGTCAACTGAAAGTTATCAACCGTGAGGTGAATATGGTTGCTCCGGCGACACCCGGTTATCTGAAGTGGTCTCAGACTACCATCACATTCGACAGTCCGATCACCCAACGCACATTGCCACCCCTGGGAGGCAAGCTTTGGTGGTCGACCCAGTTGTTGAAGGCACTCGACTGACCAAAGTCTTGATGGATGGTGGCAGTGGTTTGAACATACTATATGCTAAGACGTTGAAAGGGATGGGCATTCCGATGTCCAGACTCAGTACCAGCAACATGAGTTTCCATGGAGTCATTCCTGGGAAGAAGGATGAGTCACTCAGCCAAATTGCTCTTGATGTGGTTTTCGGTGAATCCAAGAATTACCGCAAAGAAAAGTTGATGTTCGAAGTTGTGGATTTCCAGAGTGCTTATCACGCTATTTTGGGCAGGCCAGCTTATGCACGCTTCATGGCTCGACCATCTTATGTGTATCTCAAATTGAAGATGCCTGGTCCCAAAGGTGTGATCACTGTTACGGGCAATCGGAAGAAAGCAGAAGAGTGTTTTCAGAAAGGCTCAAAGATCCCTAATGCTCAGATGGCAGTGGTGGAGCTGCAGGAGTACCAGAAGACTGCAGACCCGAGTGATTTGTTGCGAGCCAAGAAGCCCGCTACAGAATCAACTTTTCAGTCGTCTGGTGAAATGAAGCCGGTTCACATTCACCCGACCGATCCCAGTGCTGCTCCGACTCATATATCAACAACACTCGACTCCAAATAGGAAGAAGCGCTCATCCAGTTCCTCCGTGAGAACTGGGATGTCTTCGCATGGAAGCCTTCTGACATGCCTGGTGTTCCCAGGGGGCTGGCGAGCCCCGCCTACGAGTCGACTCAAAAGTGAAACCTGTCAAAGAACATCTCCGACGGTGCGCCGTCCAGAAGAGAAAGGCTATTGGTGAGGAGGTGGCTCGGCTCTTAGCAGCGGAGTTCATCCAAGAGATTTACCACTCCGAGTGGCTCGCCAATGTTGTCATGGTCCCCAAGAAGGACAAGTCACTTCGCATGTGCATTGACTTTAAACATATCAATCGGGCCCGCCCGAAAGATCATTTTCCTCTCCCCCGCATCGACCAGATAGTCGACTCGACTGCGGGATGTGAGCGACTATCTTTTTTAGACGCCTATTCCGGGTACCATCAGATCCGTCTGTATGGACCTGACGAGATCAAAATAGCTTTCATCACTCCATTCGGGTGCTTCTGTTATGTTACCATGCCATTCGGCCTCAAGAATGCCGGATCCACATTCATGAGGATGATTCAGAAGTGTTTGCTCACTCAAATCAGTCAGAATGTGGAAGCATACATGGATGATATTGTGGTCAAGTCACGGAAGGGTTCCGACCTGCTGACTGACCTTGCTGAAACCTTTGCTAACCTCAGGAGGTATGATATCAAGCTTAATCCATCAAAGTGCACATTCGGAGTTCCTAGCGGAAAGTTACTCGGTTTTCTCGTTTCCGAACGGGGAATCGACGCCTATCCAGAAAAAGTCGGTACTATACTCCGGATGAAAAGTCCTGTGCGAGTGCACGACGTCCAGATGCTTACTGGTTGCTTGGCCGCTTTAAGTGGATTCATCTCTCGTCTCGGTGAAAAGGCATTGCCTCTTTACCGATTGATGAAGAAGTCAGACAAGTTCGAGTGGACTCCTGAAGCTGATGCAGCGTTTGCAGAGCTCAAAGCTCTGCTCTCCACCCAGCCGGTGCTTGCTGCCCCAATCAGCAAAGAGTCTTTGTTGCTTTACATCGCAGCCACGGGACAAGTCGTCAGTACGGTACTTACGGTCGAGCAGGAAGAAGGAAAAGCCTTCAAAGTTCTGCACCCAGTATATTATATTTCTGAAGTTTTGACCCTATCGAAGCAAAGATATCCTCATTATCAGAAGCTTGTATATGGGATTTATATGACCACAAAGAAGGTTGCTCACTACTTCTCTGATCATTCCATTACAGTCGTCAGCGATGCTCCATTGTCAGAGATCCTGCACAACAGAGATGCAACTGGTCGAGTGGCAAAATGGGTGGTTGAACTCCTTCCTCTAGATATCAAGTTTGAGGCAAATAAAGCTATCAAGTCCCAAGTAATAGCAGATTTCGTCGCCGAGTGGATTGAACAACAACTACGGACTCAGGTTCACTTGGAGCATTGGACCATGTTCTTCGATGGTTCCAAAATGCTGAATGGTTCCGGTGCCGGGGTAGTATTGGTCTCCCCCCGAGGAGATAAGCTCAGATATGTTCTTCAAATCCACTTTGATTCCTCCAATAACGAAGCAGAATATGAAGCACTTTTATATGGGTTGCGCATGGCCATTTCACTCGGCGTCCGTTGCCTCATGGTCTACGGCGACTCAGATTTGGTGGTTAATCAAGTGATGAAGGAGTGGGACGTCAGAAGTCCAGCCATGACTGGTTATTGCAATGCAGTGAGAAAGCTGGAGAAGAAATTCGAGGGGTTAGAACTTCATCACATACCCCGACTGAAAAATCAAGCAGCTGATGATTTGGCGAAAATAGGTTCCAAAAGAGAAGCCATTCCCAGCAATGTGTTTTTGGAACACATCCACACACCATCAGTTCAGGAGGATCCCTTCACTGAAGAAGCCCCGCAGCCAAAAAGTGCCACGGATCCGATTGAAGTTGAAGTCCCATCTATGGTCGACCTGATCATGGAAGTTTTTATCATCACTCTGGATTGGACAGTACCGTACATCCCGTACATCCTAAGGAAAGAACTCCCAGAGGACGAAGAAGAGGCTTGACAGACCGTCCGTCGATCCAAGGCCTTTACAGTCATAAAGGGACAGTTGTATAGAGAAAGCGCGACTGGAGTCAGTCAGAAGTGTATAACACCAGAAGAAGGTCAGATAATCCTTGATGATATCCACTTGGGGACCTGTGGTCATCATGCGTCCTCTCGGACCATTGTGGCTAAAGCATACCGAGCGGGATTCTACTGGCCAAGGGCGAATGAAATGGCGAAAGAGATAGTCGACAAATGTGAAGGATGTCAGTTTTACTCCAATATGTCGCACAAACCCACGTCAGCCCTGAAAACCATTCCACTCGTCTGGCCCTTCGCTGTTTGGGGACTGGACATGGTTGGACCACTGAGAACGGGCAGGAGCGGCTTCACTCATGTGCTAGTAGCAGTCGACAAGTTCACCAAATGGATTGAAGCTAAGCCTATCAAGAATCTTGATGCTTGCACTGCTATCAGTTTCATCGGAGAGTTGATATTCAGATATGGAGTTCCGCACAGCATCATCACTGACAATGGGTCAAACTTCGATTCTGACAAATTCAGAGCCTTTTGCGCCTCTCAAGGCACACGAGTCGACTACGCTTCAGTCGCTCACCCCCAGTCCAATGGACAAGCGGAAAGAGCAAACAACTTAATTCTCAAAGGATTGAAACCCCGACTGATGCGCGATCTCAAGCACGTAGCAGGTGCATGGGTCGACAAGCTTCCATCAGTTCTTTGGGGATTGAGGACAACCCCGAACCGATCGACTGGAAGAACCCCATTCTTTCTGGTCTACGGAGCCGAAGCAGTTTTGCCGAGTGACCTGCTTCACAACGCACCCCGAGTCGAGCTCTACTCTGATGAAGCAGAACAAGCCCGGCAAGACGCAGTCGACCTCCTAGAATAAGAAAGAGAAATGGCCATGATCCGATCGACCATCTATCAGCAAGACTTGCGTCGATTCCATGCCAGAAATGTGAAGAGTCGAGCCTTCCGAGAAGGAGACTTGGTCCTCTGAGTGGATCAACAGAAACCACACAAACTTGCTCCTACTTGGGAAGGTCCCTTCATAGTCACCAGAGTACTCCACAATGGAGCGTACCACCTTTATAATGTCGATCGCCAGATTGATGAGCCACGAGCCTGGAATGCGGAGCTGCTCCGCCCCTTTTATACTTGAATTCTCACTCGGATGAGATGTAATAAGAAAAACTTCTGAAGTTTATTTATCAAAGACAAGAGTGTTATAATTTTCCCAGTGATTGTTATTGTTTTTGTTTGCATGAGAAATCCCCAAGTGGGTGGCTTAGCTGCGAATCCATTTCGCTTAAGTTTGTAAAATCCTACCGAGTGGTGAGCCAGCCTCTCACTCGGAGGCTTAGCTGCGAACCCGTTTCGCCTAAGTATTTGAAAATCCTACCGAGTGGTGAGCCAGCCTCCCACTCAGGGGCTTAGCTGTAGTCCAGTACTCGCTGAAGTATTTGAAAATCCTACCGAGTGGTGAGCCAGCCTCCCACTCAGGGGCTTAGCTGCAGTACAGTACTCGCCTAAGTATTTGAAAATCCTATCGAGTGGTGAGCCAGCCTCCCACTCGGGGGCTTAGCTGCAGTCCAGTACTCGCCTAAGTATTTGAAAATCCTACCGAGTGGTGAGCGACCCTCCCACTCGAGGGCTTAGCTGCAGTCCAGTACTCACCTAAGTTTGAAAAATCCTACCGAGTGGAGAGCGACCCTCCCACTCGGGGGGTTAGCTGCAGTCCAGTACTCGCCTAAGTTTGAAAAATCCTACCGAGTGGAGAGCGACCCTCCCACTCGGGGGCTTAGCTGCAGTCCAGTACTCGCCTAAGTGTGAAAAATCCTACCGAGTGGAGAGAGACCCTCCCACTCGGAGGCTTAGCTGCAGTCCAGTACTCGCCTAAGTACGAAACACATCCCAATCTGCAAGGACGACGAGGTGCAGGTCGACTACCACCTTCTCCTTCGGAGCTTCGCCACAAATACAACACGCGCTCCATCCCAATCCGCAAGGACGATGAGGTGCAGGTCGACTGCCACCTTCTCCTTCGGAGCTTCGCCACAAATACAACATGTGCTCCATCCCGACCCACAAGGACGACGAGGTGCAGGTCGACTGCTACCATCTCCTTCTGAGCTGCGCCACAAATACAAAAGTTGTCTCGAGTGAAGAACGAGTTCCACTCGACGGAGAATTCTTGAAGATATTCAACGATAAACCAAGTTCAGATAAATACTAAAAGGTTCCAAGCAGCGAATCAAAATTACTCGTGCACCATGCCCGAAGGAGTTTAACGGTTACAGAAACCACTCGGCATTCCGAGGCAAATTTAAAGCGTATCCAAGTTTCATAAGATTGTTCACTCGGCCGGAGGAGGACTGGCAAGCTCCACGAATGAGTCCAGATCGATCCCATCAGTGATCCGAGTAGCGGCAACAATGAAAGTCTCCATGAAGGACTGGAAGTCGTGCTTTTTGGTGTTAGCGACTTTGATCGCAGCCAGCTTGTCTTCACGAGCCTCCTTGCAATGGACTCGCACCAGGGACAGCGCCACATCAGCACCACACCGGGCGAATGATTTCTTCCATTCTTGCACTCGGCCAGGGATCTCGTTCAGTCGAGTCATCAGAGATTCCAGATCATTCTGAAGCGTCGCCCCCGGCCAAAGCATCGAGTCGATTCGAGAGACAACCTCCTTTAGGTGTGCGAGGTAGCTTGTGGCGCTGGCGATACGGGACTCCAGTCGGAGCACGTTCATCGCAGTTTCATTGCAGACCGGGGAAGCGATAGGGTCCAGACCCGTCTCGACCCTTCCAGTTTCTTCATCAAAGTCTTGACAAAGTTCTGCAGCCAAAAATCAATTCAATCAACCGAGCAAAATCCGATGGCAAGCATCAACACAGTCGGATTAAAAGAAATACCTCCCAGCACGAGATAAAGCTTCTTGGCAAGGGTCCTCAGATAAGCTTCTGTGTCTTTACTCTTGTAGATCGCAGACTCCAACTTCTCGTTCAGGGCGACCTTATCCTTCTTCAGGCTAGTCACTTCGCGGTTAGCTTCATTAAGACACGATGTCAGTCTAGTCACCTCTCCTTCAAGCGTTCCGACTGAAGCAAGCTTCTCGTCTGTGAGAACAGTTTTGTCTTGGGCTACTTGTTGCACGGCGGCGAGGTCCGCGTCCTTCTTGTCCAGAGCCAACTTCATTTTCTCTGCAAAAGAAATAATCGAATCAAAAAAGAGACCGAAGAGATATATTGAAGTTCAGTCGGCAATCAGTTACCTTCCATACCAGCGGCCTCGTCTTGAGCTTTTTTCATATTTTGCTAAGCCAATTCTAAGTCAAGGTTTAGCTGGATCTGCCGCTTCTCCAAGTCAACAAAGCGAGCTCCAAGATCACAAGATTTCTGCAATCAGGGAGGGGAAGTTATTTTACAGCGAAAAACGACAAAGACAATAAATACTAAGACTGCGGTCGACTGCCCGCAGTCCACCGTAGTCTCGGGGACTACACCCAGTGGGTGCACTTTGCGTGCCCCCACCGGTTCGGTTTACACTCGACACGGCGAGACCAGATCGAGCGAAAGGATCAAAATACAAAGACTACAGTCGACTGCCAGCAGTCCACCGTAGTCACGGGGACTACACCCAGTGGGTGCACTCAGCATGCCCCCACTAGTCCAAAAATTCAATCGACGCACCCAGTGGGTGTACAGATGCAAAGATTTTCGGAAAGAGAGTCTTCAGATAGCATATCCTAACAGAACAAGCGGTGACCAACTAACCTGAACATTGCTTTGGAGAGCTGAGCTGGCATCATAGGCGGCCTGACTGGCGTCCTGCACCGCCTTCATCTTCTCCATCATAATGCCCGCCTGGCGTATGGCTTCCTTGGTAGCATTCACTTCGTCCTCTGGGACATGATGGATCGCAAAAACTGAAGGTGGGTCGGCAGGAGCTTGAGCAGTCGATGAAGAAGGCAGGGCACTCGACAATGATACAGCGAAGGTAACAGAACCCCGATTGGCATCACCAGCGTCTTGAACGACTGGTTCCACCATCAGCGTCGACTGTGGTACCTTGCTTGCAGGAGCTTTCCTATTTTTCCTCGTCAAAGGCATCTCAGGCTCTTCATCATCATCACCGGGGAGGTCAATAATGTTAGGAGCTGTTCAAAGATCAATCGCCAAAATCACATCACCCAATGGTACACATTGCAGCTGAGTCGACCAAATAAAGACAAAATGACATAAATCATACCCAGATTGGAAGTGACTGCATCCTCCATTACCTCATCCTCATCCCTGTAAGCTGAGGTCCCGGAAGTAGCAGCGCTGCCAGTTCCAAAGTTCGTCTGGTTAAATCAAGAAAAAAAATAAACAGCACGGAGTGTCGAGTGAATACAAAGGGAGACACTCACGCAGAAGCGACGGGGATGTCAATCTTAATCTTCGACAACGCCTTCCGAGACTTCTGCTCTGCAACTTTGGGATGCTTTGACGCTTTTTCAGTTGGGGTTGGTGAAGATGTCCGAGGATGCTTTGAAGACTGACTAGTCTGAGCAATCGCCTTTTCACGGGCGCTCAGTCGTTCTTGGTCAAGCTTGGATCACCTCTCCCTGCGAGGAGGCAACTTGACTTCTTCTTTGTCAGTTGAGTCGTCGCTTTCTTCATCCCCTTCTCCGTCAGAATGCCATTCGCCACTGTCGCCGCCGCTCGCCTCTCCTTCCGGGTCTTGCTCTTGCTCTCCGTTGGGCACTGAGTACATTTCGATAAGGGCCTGAAAGAAAGCAGGAAGAATAAAGTCAGTCGACGCAGTATAGACAACTGCGCGAGTGAATTCAGATTATAATCAAAAGCTCAGAATCAGACCTTTTCTGGTTCATGGGACTGGTCGAATGGAGGAACTCTCCTGGCTCCCCTAGGGTTGTCCTTGTTTCTGGTGATGCCCGACAGCCACCCGTCCAGTGTGTCATCATCGACCTCCTCCGGGTGAATCCGAGTGGTGTCGTCAAGACCCGAATACATCCACATCGGATGGTCTCGAGCTTGAAGAGGCTGGATGCGCCACCAAAGGAAAACCTCCAAGAGATATCCATACCAGTGACCCCGTCACGGATAGGCTGGACCACTCGTTCGACCAGCACCCTAACTTGCGCCTTCTCCTCCGGGATCACCTTCAAAGAGGAGGGTTTCCTCACTCGGTCCATGGTAAAAGGAGGGAGGCCAGTCGACTGCCCTGGCGTCGGCTGGTCTTTGCAGTAAAACCAGGTCGACTGCCATCCGCGGACCGAGTCGGGAAGAATCATGGCCGGACAGGAACTTTTCCCTCTCGTCTGAACACCAAGACCCCCACACATCTAAATCATCTGTGTCCTCTCATCACCTGGATTGGCCCTTTTCACCGTCTGAGAACGACAGGTGAAAATGTGCTTGAAAAGACCCCGGTGAGGCTGGCAACCCAAGAAATTCTCACACAAAGACACGAAAGCAGGGAGATACACGATTGTGTTGGGAGTGAAGTGGTGGAGTTGTGCCCCAAAGAAATTCAGAAATCCCAGAAAGAAAGGGTGAGGAGGCAAGGAAAACCCACGGTTGACGTGAGTGGTAAGGAGAACGCGCTCACCCTCCCGAGGTTGCGGCTCGGATTCCTTCCCCGGAAGCCGCGCCGATCCATGGGGGATCAGTCCCCCGTCGGCTAGGTCGTCGAGGTATTCTTGGCGGATCGTCAAGCGGATCCAGTCGCCCTGGATCCAACCCTTCGGCAGGCCGTCGCCTTCTTTGCCCGCTCCAGAGCCACCGTCTTCTCCTTCCCCATCGTCGCGGGCGAGACACGTTCGGAGAGGCGGCGCTGGGGCGCGAGCGAGCGCGACAAAGAAGCCTGAAGAGGAGGAGAGGAAATGAGAATGCACTGTTCAAGAAACCCCGGTCCGACGCCTTATATGAGGTTACTTCCGAGTGGCTGACTGGTAGGCCCGGACGATCCTGTCAAATCCCGCAACAGTCGCGCGCGTGATACGTGGTGAAAAAGGTGGCACAGAGATCAAGGCGGCTCCGCCCTATCCCATCCGATTATTGCGGCCTCCCCCGTCCCGCGTGCTTCCCAAAATTCGAATCCCGTGAAATCCACGGGCAGCAGAACAACTTGTCAGACGGAAGATCTCCTCCACACCGTCACTCGGAGCTTTTCAAGTAAAGAAACTCACTCGACATAAAAAACAAAGAATGGATCAAGGCGACTGAAAAGGAAGTTGCTGTCGTCACTTAGGTTCATTGATCCGAAACAAGATATGCTCATGGCATGAAAAATGAGGCGGAGAAGTCCTCAACTCCTTCCCCACTCAAACCTCGATCCATTCGGGGGCTAATGATGAAGCTATGTACCTAGGGTAGGGTCATGGACCTGTCCTAACTGCCCTACCCAAGGACATCTCTAGAAGGAATCACCTTTGAATCGACTTGGAGGTGTTCCACTCAACAGAATTGAAGACACTCGACCAAGAAGCAATCACTCGATGGCCAGGAGACCTGAAGTCACTCCGCACGATAACGGTCGGTCATTAAGTAGCTTTTATGGTCATCATAGCACTTTATTAGGGGCGTTACCACTAACGCCCGCCCTTAATGTACTTAAAACCCTGCAGTACTGAGGGCCGGAGGGGTCGGGCGAACTCTATATAAGCCACCCTCCTCCTCAGTGTAAAGGCTTCGCACCCCTGTGCTTCATACACACATAATCCAGTCGACCGCCTCCGGGCTCCGAGATGTAGGGCTATTACTTCCTCCGAGAAGGGCCCGAACTCGTAAACCTCATGTGTTTACAACTACTGCATAGCTAAGATCTCGCCTCCCCATACCTAGCCCCCTACATTACTGTCAGACTTAGAACCACGACAGTGCCAATAGGGGTGCTCAGCTTGATTTCAATGGGAACTGCACAAAATGTTCATGAATACATCGAATCATTCATTTCCACCACAACAAAGGAGGTGTCGATAAGTTCAAGGCGTTGCAGCATATAAGGGCCAAATCATACAAGCTACGCCCGAATTTGGTTGATTTTGGTGGAACTGCACAAAAAGAACAACTGGTTTTATTTAGCACGAGGTGCCATGTCAATGTTCGAACTGATGGCAAACCCTGCCCATTCCACAATCACAGGCATTTGATATTTTGGAATGGGGAAACCTTGTCAAATTTTGCTTATTGATTTTAGCAAGAAGACATGCATTTGATATTTTCAAATGGGACGCCCTTTGTTGTCAGCAGCATTGATCCATTTTTTCTTTATTCTTTAGTTGTGAAGTAAATATTGGCTCTAACATGTCAATCGCTGAGATGCATAATCATCGATTGTTTTGAATGTTCTCTATGAATTGCCAGGCATGTGTGTTTGATTGCAATGTACAGGAACGCTAAAAAGCTGCTCAAACTCTTTGTACTCCTTCTATTCCTTTTTACTTGAAAGTGCATACTTTTTTCTATAAGATTGGTCAAAGTAGAGATACTTTGACTGCAGACAAAACTGGTATGCAGACTAGAAAGGACCGGAGGGAGTACATGTGAAACTGCTGCAAACGAGGTGATCAGCCTGGGAATAATGCTTGTACGTATTGTTTTGCATGTTCATCCAATGCCAGTGATACAAGAATTCGAACTAATCGAAATAAATTCGTTCATACACAGTCGGATTTCATATAAACATGCCGGATTTCATTACATTTCATACATTCTTCAACTAAAAAGGGGTGTGCTGGAGGTATAATTAATTAACCGAAGCTACCCACCTGTGTCCGGCTGAGCCGAACAGAAGCTTCAGTGACTTAACTGCAGGTGCAGTTGCGTAACTGACATGTGGCCCAGATGCCTGTTGGACCCACGTGTCAATCAGCCAACTGCACCAGCAGTTAAGTAGAAGAAGTGTCCTTCCCCAACATAGCTCTCCGACTCCACGTCACCGCCAAGAAGCTAACCGACCGTCACTGGTCAACCTGCCTAGCTTGTCATAGCGATTAGGGCAACTAGGAGCCCAATGATCAGGATCCCCACATGACAAACACCTTTCTTCTTGTCATTCTTCTTGAAGTTCGTGTGTTGCACAGCCTTGTTCTTCCCGTCAAACTTTGCTCTACCATCAAACTTGCCCTTGTTCTTGAACTCGTGGGGCTGGAAGTTCTTCTTCTGTACCAGATTGGCACTAGATCCTCCCTCAATTCGTCGAGCACGTGTGTCCTTTGCTCTCGCCTTTTCTTCCACATCAAGAGTGCCAATGAGATCCACAAAGGAGGAAGCTTAGTGATGATACCTCCAGCAACAAACTTGTCCTGTAGCATACAACTGAAGTGCTCAAGTTCTCTAGCAAATGACTGTATCTCATGAGCTTGCTCAACCACGAAGCGCTCTTCAATCATCCTGTAATCATAGAATTGCTCCATGATGTACAACTCAGTGCCAGCAACCGGATGGTAGCAGCGGTGGCTTACTTGGACCCGAGCGGCAGTGACCTACCGTGTTCTACTCTTCCTCGTTTTCTGTGTGGCGCGACCTCGTTGGCAGCGGGGTAGGGCCTCGGCGGAGCCGACGATGTCCTCTGTCTCGTTGCCGGCGGGCGGCACCTCAGCGTAGCGGTGGAAATCCCCCCCCCCTCGTTGTCGGCAGGGTAGGGCCTCGGCGGAGCCCGTGGTGTCCTCTGCCTCGTTGTTGGCGCCGCGGGCCCTCGGCGGAGCAGGGCCTCGTCGATGCCAGTGGAGCAGGGAATCCTCGGCGCTGACATTGTCCTCTGCCTCGTCCTCGGTCTCGCCAAATAGCGCCTCGCCCGCTTCATCGCCCTCTTTGTAGGCGGCCGTAGCCTCCGCCCCCCGCATGCGGTACTGCCAGTGCTCGAGGCGACCCTCGCGGTCGGAGTGGTACGAGTCGAGAAGCGCCTCCTGCTCCGCCCGCTCCGCGGCGATCTGCTCCTCCGCCTGCAAGTGCTCCTAGAGGAGATGGTGGTTGTAGGCGGCGTCGGCCTGCGCCTCCCAGAACTGCTCCTCATGCTTCTGCCTCACCGTGTCCATATATTGGGCACAGGCTTCGCCGATGGGCATGGTGCAATGCACCGGGAGGATGGCCCGGAGGAGGGGGTTGGCGCCGGATCGTTGACTACCATGTTCTCCATTGGGACATCGTCGTCCTCCGGCCGCCTGCCGGCCAGCCAGTCGGCAACAATGGCTTCCATCTCCTTGTGGTCCATCGTCCGCCCGTCCCGAAGAGGGCTGGAGCGCGAGGAAGCCATGGTGGGCAGTAGTGGTGTGGACAAGAGAATAGGCACGGATGCGGATGACTGCGGCTATGGCCGGCGCAGCAGTTTATATAGCAATGGTGGGCATCGGAGGGACAGACATGTGGCGCCGAAGTAGCCACCTCGTCAATCGCGTATCATTAATGTGGGCGGCAGAAGGATGGATGGACGGCACTTGTGTCGTTTGAAGGCGGAGCAATCGCATGCACCGGTAAGCGGGGCGAGCGGCGCTGACCGTTTTGGGCAGAAAGCGTGCGCGGGCGAGGGAGGCGGTCTGGGTGGGCCAGGGCAGTCAGACTGGTGCTTGGCAGCGGGTCGGTCGAGCAGCCGGACATGCTGGCTCGCCAGCTACCTCGCCGAGCTGAGCGACGACAATCAGACGATGGACGTAGCTTCCGACCAGGAGCCGGCGCCACTGTCCAAGCCGGTTCATGTCGTGTTCACCATAGAGCAGGTGCGGCCGCACTTCGACGCCCTAATGGCGGAAGAGCTACCAGCACAGGAGGACCTGTGCTGCAACCTCCGTTGCCTCAACGAGCACCGGTGAACAAGCGAACGACAATGTCGTCGCAGACATGTGTTCCTATGATCCTTATTAGTATATAAAACTATAATATTTTTTTTGCTTCCTCCTGGTTTCCTGACATCACGGTTCCACACCATTGTCAATCTATGTAGTCAATAAATGATAGAATTGCACAAGCAGCGGCCGACAGTTGGGACCAAGCAGCTCGAGCAGTATTTGTGTTTTTGAGGTGTGAGCACTGCAGAGTTTTTCTTGAACGATGTTTAGCTCAGATATTAATTTTTCTCCTCTGAACAACAACGAAAACATCGCTGCAACTATTAACTGGGCGGGCTGTGGCCCGTCTAGCCCAGGCCAGATATCCAGCCCAGATCTTAGTTTTTTTTCAAGCTGAAAATGGCTAGCCCAGCTATACGTTTTTTAGGAATACCCAGGCAAGGTCAAGTTGTTATTCTCTGCCCCGCTGGGCTGCAAATATTTCCTAGGAGGGATGCATTAGGCTTAACAAGAAAATGGGCTTTAAGAAATAATAAATGGGATGTAATTGTAAAAACTAGGCAGTAACTATAAAAAAAATGCACCAAACACGTAATTACTTTATAAAATATTATTTTTGGATATTGAAAATTTTAATTTCATTAATTGTTGTGAGCGCAATGTTTCGTTGGATTTTTACATTATATAAATTTATATTGAAATTGTATTTAATCTGACTAGAAATTTCAGGATAAAAATATTTCGGATACCATCAAAATGTGGGAAATTTTATTGAATTCTATTTTGAATGGTTGGTTGAAATGGGATGTACTTTTAACAAACTGTAAATGGGCTGATGTAAATTCCATTAGAACTCAGAAATTGGCTGCACATTCTTACAAATCTCAAATGGGCTATAAGTTCTCTGCCACACACTTGTGGCCTTACTAAGTTGACGCATCCCCTCAAAAGAAAGAGAGTGGACGCGTATGCAAGGCTTTGTCAACTTATAGTCAACACGCGGTTCTAGCAGCCGTGGCCGTTGGATGTCCATCCAACGGATGCCGTGCTTCTTCTTCAATCTCGGATATTCTAGCTTCACCCGCCCAAAAAATTATTCCTTCCCTTGACATCTGGGGCGCACCATTTCGGAGCTGACCTGTGGGCCTACGAATTTGACGCATACCAAGGGCTTTGTCAACTTAGTCAATATAAACGATTTTAGCTGCAGTGATCGTACGATGTCCATCCAACGGTCATCATGCTTCTTCAACCTTTGGTCTTCTTGCTCCAGCCGCCAAAAGCAGCGCCGGTCGTGCCGCCTTCTCCTGTCTCCCGTGGCCGGCCGTGCTGCCGCGCAGGCTTCACCGCCCCCTACTACTCTCACTGCTGGCCAGGGCATCCCTCCACTCACCCACACCCCCTGTTATTCTACGGCAACGACAGCCTCACACCGCAACCGAACCAGTGAACCCTCATACTCCTCTCCGCGTGGGCATCCACTTCCACGTCTTCCCCGGCTCCACACCGTCTCCTTCCTAGGCCTCGCCGTCGTCCACCGCCCCGTGAGAACCCCGTCGTTGTGGTTCCTCTCCTTGTCACCGGCGCCGAGCTTGCCCCCGGAGTGGACGCAGGGGGGCAAGTACCGCTGGAAGCTGGACGCGCTGGTGCCGAGGTGTCGATGTTGTCTGGGTTTCCGAGGTGTCGTCCTCGGGAACTCATGATTCTCGCCCTGGGCCAGCAGCTGAGGGGGCGACGCAGTCTGCCGTTCCTAAGGCCGAAGCTCCGGAGGCCTCCGCAGGTCGTCGCGGGGCGGAGTCCGATAGCTCTCCTTAGCACGACATTCCTGAGGTCGTCTCCTTGGGTGCTTCGCCAGCCGCTCTCCGCGCTGGTCAGCACGTGCAACGCTTGGGCCGGTTCCGCGTGGACTTCGTAGCGCTCCGTAAGAGAGGAAGGGGTCTCCGAGCTGCAGCTGTGGCACCGTCCAGCCATTGAAACATAGGAAGTACATCGCCGTAGATGAGTAAGTACCTTATCTCTGTAATTCCTCAAGTGCCGCTTCCCTTCCTGACGGTGGTTCTCCAGGATCCCATCTGCCAAGGCCATGAAGCCCCTGGTGACGCAACCTCCTCCTGCCTCGAGTCTTCCACTGTCCTTGAGCGTCCCAAGTCGGCACGCTGCCCCCGTCACAGAGGGCGGACTGCGGATGAAGGTGACATGGTGGACGATGGAGAGGGAGGCACCGGCAATGGCGGCGACGATGCCGGTGATGATGACAGAGACGTCGGTGATGGTGACAGCGACACCAGCGATGCGTCTGAGGGTGACCCGGAAGACACGGTGAGCGATATGTCCGATTGAACCCGCGATTCCTTGTCGTTGACCCTACATATGAAAGCTCGGGCACGACCCTGAATGTTGTAAGAGCATTTTGGGAGGGGAAGCCCCTCATGTAAACAGATTATTGCTTTTGTTCTTTAGGCTAGGCTAAAGATGTGTTTTCATAAATCCGCGAGTCCTGTCATGAGCCTACTGCTGTAGTTTACCTTTGTCCGGGCCAGTTCCGGACCGGGCCACGAGGTCTTGAGTTCCGGAGGAGCCTGTCGATCCGCCCGAGGGGGCCTCGCGAGAAGCGAGCGTTAAGCCATGGAAGGGCGTGTGTGTAGCACACGCGTGCCATGCCCAGGCCCCGCTCGCGAGGAGCTCTCGAGTGGGGAGGTAGCAGGGGTGAACCCCGAACTAGGGCAAGGAGCCAAATCGCAAGAAATCGCACGAACGAGAAAAGACACCCCCTGCGCTTATCAACGAAAATTCAGCTTCAACTTAAATCCAAAACCAAAAAACAGGGCTACAAAAAGATAGATTGAAAGCAAATGGCCTCGTCCGGCACCTAGTCTAGTCTTCTTGTCTTCTCACCAGCGTGGAGCTAAGTGTTGCCACTAGTTGTGGGAGGGAGCTCCGAGGCCCGAGGGCGGCACTCCTGAGACACCGGGGCGTGTATAGTCCCACTCATTATTACGTGAGAGTGTCATGATCGGAGATCTTCACAGGCGCGAGGCTTACTTCATATCGCCAGATGAGGGCCCCGCCTTGCGCCACCCTCGACCACCACTGGGGGCGACCGGTAACCAGGACGACACTAGGGGCAAAGGGGACGCTAGCGGCGCCCTCGGCGACCACTGGTCCTCAGCCGGGGGAAGGCTCGCCGGCACCTCCCCGGCAGAGGGCCTACCTCCGGGGGATGTCTTGCTTCGTGCAATGCAAGGAGGGGTCTTGCTCCCGGCTCCTCCCCGGCAGGCCCCAGTGTGCTCCCCCTGGCGGAAAGGGGGCAGCTGAGATGGGGCCGCCATCTGCCACCGTGACCTGATCCTCCTGCGACCCATGGTTAGCATAACCTTGCTCACGAGAGATTAGCGGTACCTTGTAGCTGCTATTGCTGTCATGGTTGGTGAGGCTTCCGGGAGGCTCCTGGAAGGCCCCAGCTTCTAGTGCCTCCTCCTCCCAGCTCGGCTCGAGGAACGAGCTGGGGTCATCTTCTAGCGCGTACTCCCGGTCCATCATGCGGGGTACGTAGGACTCTGAGGCCGTCGCCTCGAAGACTCGCCGTAGTGCCCCACGCTCCATGTCGCTCGGCCCAGCGCACTGCCCAGAGGATGGTAGGGTGGCATCCCGCCGGGGCCGTAGGCGGCAATGCTCGTACCTGTGCTTGTTGGAGGTGGCGGGGTGCAATTGGGCGTCCGGTACCGTTGGCCACGCCAATGTCGATGGAGCCCAGAGGCGCGCCCGGTGGCGCGCGGGCACGGTGAGGCCCGCCATGCGATCCGGCTGCGGCCTGAGGTGTAACCAGGGAGCAGAAGGGAGACGCTCCCGAGGGAGCGGCGTCCAATAGCTCAGTGACACGCTCCAGCAGTGTATCCCGGCCACTCTCCATCAGCTGGCATCGCAGCAGCTCGCAAGGCACCATGAGTGCGACCCTCATGTTTGCTTATTCCCGTCGGGTGTGCGGCGTCGTGGCCGCGGCGTGGCTTGAAGCCCTTGCAGCTTCCCGTACTTAGTATGGAGTAAGGGTGGATGGCGCTTGACCGCACCGCCCATGCCCTGCAGCGCTTGGCGGTGCACGTGCTTCCTGGGGCGCAGGGTTGAGGTCTTCTTGGGCAGGCGAGGCCGCCCGGCCGACCAAGCTCCCCACCGGTCGGCGTTGGTCCCCGGGTCGCCTAACATTGCAGCTGCGGAGTGTCAGCGGACCCCCACCTGGCGTGCCAAATGTCGGATTTCGGGTTGTGGCAAAACCCTTGAGGTTCGAACACTGGGGTGCGCACGAAGATCTCCCCCCTGCCTAGCTCACACACTCTATGATTTCACGGCCTAGCTCGACAGACCCAAAGAACACGAGACATAAGATTTATACTGGTTCGGGCCACCGTCGTGGTGTAATACCCTACTCCAGTGTGGTGTGGTGGATTGCCTCTCGGGCTGAGGATGAACAGTTACAAGGGAAGAACAACCTCTTGAGGAGAGGTGTTGTTGTGCTTGGTGAACTTGTGCTAGTCTATGGATGGAATGGCTCTGCTCCAAGATGAGATGCCAGATCCGCCCCCAGCTATGGTGGCGGCTAGTCCTATTTATAGAGGACCTGTTCCTCTTCCCAAATATTGAGCAGGAAGGGATCCCACAATGGCCAATGTAAAGGGGGACAGCTAGTACAAGCTATCCTGACAAAAGTAGTCTTCGCCTACCAAAGGCTCTAGTGGTGACATCGTCTTGGCCTCCACGGTGACCTCCGTCCTGCTGGTCTTGCTCTTGTTGCACCGATATGGAAACCTTTGCCTGATGCCTCGGGACTCCTTGCCTGTGCTTGCCCCTTTAGCACGAAAGAGGAAACGAGGACACTATGCGCGCTGGTGCCCGCCTGGTCTTGATCGTCATGGCTTGCGTCATTGGAACCTCGCAAGGTTCGCCTTGCCTTGATCTCTCCACCCCTCGCGAGCCGGCCTGGTGAGGCCGCCCCTGAGGAGGTCTTGCGTCGTCTGCCTCGCGAGGCTTGGCCCCTCAAGAGGGTCTTGAATGTTTGCTGGTGAAGATGGGTCGTACGGGGCTGCTGGAGGAGCCACGCTGCGGGCCGCAGGCAGGCAAGTGTAGGGACCCCCATTCCCAGAACGCCGACAGACCCCGGCAGGCTTCCTCCCGGACTGCAACTCCATTAGCCCTGCCGAGCCCAGCTGGCCCTGGTGGGGGTGGTCGACGGGGTCACCTCCGCTGTGCTCTCCATCGAGGCTTTCCCCGGTGCTCCCGTTCCCGTCGGGCTACCTCGCCTGGTGCCCGAGGGGGGTGGGTTGGGCTCCTTCCCAGGCTCTCCTTTTGCCCTCCTCACCTTCGACGACCGTGCCTAGGAGAAGAGGGGCAAGAAAGGGCAGCACGGGACACTTATCTTTTTTCAATCTTAAATATGTAGGGACTAGCCAAATTTTAATTCAAATTAAAAATTTCAAAATCCAAAAATAATTTTTTTAAACTAATTACGTGTTTGGTGCATTTTTTATAGTTACTGCCCAGTTTTTATTATTTCTGAAAGCCCATTTTCTTGTTAAGCCTAATGCATCCCTCCTAGGAAAGATTTGCAGCCCAGCGGGGTGGAGAATAACAAGATGACCCAGATATTGTGTACAATTGTCGGCCTAGTTGCATTGCTCATGTTTAAAAAGGCATGTGTAGTATAGTACAACTTTACATGGTTACTCAGCCCACATTCAACGACACTGGAAAGGCTCAGGCTTCTGTATAAGTTTTTGAAGTCACTGAGCTCAATTAATAACTTAAGAAAAAAGTTAGAGTACAATGGAACCTAATTAAAAGCTGTCATGAGTAAAGAAATAATTCAACGGGTCCCACTTGTGCGTGAGAGAGAGAGAGACCCATCGGTCGATGCTCGTAAATACATCTTTCAGCCATATGCATTGTTGATGCTCAGTGAAAACTTATATAGTTGACACAATCATATAGAACATCATACCACACTAAACACACATACACAAGTTTCACGCAGGCAGCACAATCAAGGTGGAAGCAGTTGATCGCTATGGGTAGGGCTATGTTGAAACCAACGAACTCGTACATAACGGTTCATCGTCTTTATCAATGATGGGGAAATATCTTGAATGATGTGCAAAGAAAACAGACAGACAACACAATAAGTTCTTCTAGTTCATTAAGTTGACGTACAACCCTTTCTAAAAAAGTTCAGGTACAAAAATAGAACAGGTCACAATCAAATGTACTGTCACATCAGTGCTTCACACCGATAGCTTGCATTTAACTAGTATCTGACAAGACTCAGTTGTTACCTCAAATTAGAGCACATTCAGGCAGCCAGCCCTGCCTCTTCTCCCAAAGAAGTAGTGGCCTCCGCCGCGTGATGGACTAGACCCTTGATACATCTCCAACGTATCTATAATTTTTGATTGCTCCATGCTATACTATCTACTATTTTGGACTATATTGGGCTTTATTTTCCACTTTTATATTATTTTTGGGACTAACCTATTAACCGAAGACCCAGCCCAGAATTGCTGTTTTTTGCCTATTTCAGTGTTTCGAAGAAACGGAATATCAAACGGTGTCCAAACGGAATGTAACCTTCGGGAACGTGATTTTCTCACCGAACGTGATCCAGGAGACTTGGACCCTACGCCAAGGCATCAGAGAGGCGGTCACGAGGGTGGGGGGCGCGCCCCCTGCCTCGTGGGCCCCTCAGAGCTCCACCGACGTACTTCTTCCTCCTATATATACCTACGTACCCCCAAACGAATAGAGAGGGAGCCAAAAACCTAATTCCACCACCGCAACTTTCTGTATCCTCGAGATCCCATCTTGGGGCCTATTCCAGAGCTCCGCCAGAGAGGGCCGTCATCACGGAGGGCTTCTACATCATCATAGCCCCTACGATGAAGTGTGAGTAGTTTACCTCAGACCTTCGGGTCCATAGTTAGTAGCTAGATGGCTTCTTCTCTCATTTTGGATCTCAATACAAAGTTCTCCCCCTCTCTCGTGGAGATCTATTCAATGTAATCTTCTTTTTTGTGGTGTGTTTGTTGAGACCGATGAATTGTGGGTTTATGATCAAGTCTATCTATGAATAATATTTGAATCTTCTCTGAATTCTTTTATGTATGATTTGTTATCTTTGCAAGTCTCTTCGAATTATCAGTTTGGTTTGGCCTACTAGATTGGTTTTTCTTGCCATGGGAGAAGTGCTTGGCTTTGGGTTCGATCTTGCGGTGTCCTTTCCAAGTGACAGAAGGGGCAACAAGGCATGTATTGCATTGTTGCCATCGAGGATAACAAGATGGGGTTTATTTCATATTGCATGAATTTATCTCTCTACATCATGTCATCTTGCTTAAAGAGTTACTCTGTTTTTAACTTAATACTCTAGATGCATGTTGGAGAGCGGTCTATGAGTGGAGTAATAGTAGTAGATGCAGAATCGTTTCGTTCTACTTGTCACGGACGTGATGCCTATATACACGATCATGCCTAGATATTCTCATAACTATGCTCAATTCTGTCGATTGCTCAATAGTAATTTGTTCACCCACTGTAGAATACTTATGCTCTCGAGAGAAGCCACTAGTGAAACCTATGGCCCCCGGGTCTATTCTCATCATATCAATCTCCATCACTTTAATCTTGCTTTGCTTTTTTACTTTGCCATTTACTTTTCACTTTGCATCTCTATACCAAAAATATTATATCTATCAGATCTCACTCTCGTAAGTGACCATGAAGGGAGTGACAACCCCTAATCACGTTGGTTGCGAGTAGCTATCATTTTGTGTAGGTACGAGGGACTTGAGCGTGGCCTCCTACTGGATTGATACCTTGGTTCTCAAAAACTGTGCGAAATACTTACGCTACTCTGCTTCATCATCCTTTCCTCTTCGGGGAAATCCAACGCAAGCTCAAGAGGTGGCAAGAAGTATTTCTGGCACCGTTGCCGGGGAGTCTACGCAAAAAGTCAACATACCAAGTACTCATCACAATCCCTATCTCTCGCACTACATTAGTTGCCATTTGCCTCTCGTTTTCTTCTCCCCCACTTCACCCTTGCCTTTTTATTCGCCCTCTCTTTCCCAATCTCCTTCTCCTTCTCCGCCTCTCTTTTCCGTTTGCCTCTTTTGCCCGTTTGCTCTTGTTTGCTCGTGTGCTAGTTTGTTTGCTTGTCGTCATGGATAGTCTCATATCTTCTCCGTTGTCTCCCGAGAATGAAGTTCTAAATTTTAATCAAAGGTAGGGAGAAAATCTAAAAGATGCTTGGTATAGAATTTGCAATGCTCAAAATAGATCTACCAGGAAGCAATCTACTTCAGTTCTTCTCCGCAATTTTTATGTAGGTGTTAATACTTGGTATAGATATATCCTCGATACCATTACCGGAGGGAACTTCTTGGGTAGCCATACTTTTTATTCTTATAATGCTATGTTAGATTTATTTGGCTCACCACCTCTCTTGGTCAATGGAACCATGTTAACTTTGGAGCATGTTATGCAAAGACTTGAAATTATTGAAAATAAAGTGGCTACTATTGAATTAATTGAAAATCTAGATAAAAAGATCCACAATCAAATTACTCAATATGGATCTAAGGTAGGAATGACTTTGAAAAATATGAAGGAAAAGGAAACCATAGTTAATGAGAAGATAAACTTAGATTCTATTAGAATTGATAAACTTGAGGGTATCATTACAAACTTGGGAACCGCTTTTTGTTCCGTAAAGAATACTCCAAGTCCTCCTACTAAAATTGCCAAGTATATATATGTTCCTAAATAAGGGTGAATCATCTAGTAAAGAAACTGCGGATCTTAAATCTATAAGTATTCATCCCAATCTTTTTTCTATCATTAAGGAACCAATTGCTACAAATGAATTTTTCGATCTTGTGCCTAAAAGTTTGATAATCACTAGAAAGAAAGAAATTCCTAAGGGAAATAGATGCCTCATCGAAGAATTGCCTACCAAAGATGGCAATACCTAGATCTATCCTCGCTTTTATGCCTAGCTAGGGGCGTTAAATGATAGCGCTTGTTGGGAGGCAATCCAATTTTATTTTTATTCCTTGCTTTTTTCTCCTATTTAGTAATAAATAAATTATCTAGCCTCTGTTTTGGTTGTGTTTTTTTGTGTTTAATTTGTGTTTGTGCCAAGTAGAACCATTGGGAAGACTTGGGGAAAGTCTTGTTGAACTTGCTGTAAAAAACAGAAACTTTAGCGCTCACAAGAACTGCTGTCATTTCTATTTGGAAAGTGATATTTAGTTAATTATTTTTGAAGATGATTAATAGATAAATTCCTCACGTCCATCAATTTATTTTCGAGTTTTTTGGGTTCCAGATCTTGCGCTAGCTAGAGATTACTACAGACTGTTCTGTTTTTGACAGATTCTGTTTTTCATGTGTTGTTTTCTTATTTTGATGAATCTATGGCTAGTAAAATAGTTTATAATCCATAGAGAAGTTGGAATACAGTAGGTTTAACACCAATATAAATAAAGAATGAGTTCATTACAGTACCTTGAAGTGGTCTTTTGTTTTCTTTCGCTAACGGAGCTCACGAGTTTTCTACCTTAAGTTTTGTGTTGTGAAGTTTTCATGTTTTGGGTAAGGATTTGATGGATTATGGAACAAGGTGTGGCAAGAGCCTAAGCTTGGGGATGCCCATGGCACCCCCAAGATAATCTAAGGACACCTAAAAGCCAAAGCTTGGGGATGCGCCGGAAGGCATCCCCTCTTTCGTCTACTTCAATCGGTAACTTTACTTGGAGCTATATTTTTATTCACCACATGATATGTGTTTTGCTTGGAGCGTCTTGTATTATTTGTGTCTTTGTTTATTAGTGTGCCACAATCATCCATGTTGTACACACCTTTTGAGAGACACATACATGAATTAGAATTTGATAGAATACTCTATGTGCTTCACTTATATCTTTTGAGCGTTATAATTTTTCTCTATGTGCTTCACTTAGATCTTTTAGAGCACGGTGGTGGATTTGTTTTAAAGAAACTATTGATCTCTCATGCTTCACTTAGATTATTTTGAGAGTCTTAATAGCATGGTAATTTGCTTAATAATAATATGCTTGGTATTCAAGATTTGTGAAACTTTCCTTTGAGTGCGTTGAATACTAAGAAAAGATTGAAGCATGATAATGGTTTTGAGATATGGAGGTCATAATATTAGAGTCATGCTAGTTGAGTAATTGTGAATTTAAAGAATAATTATGTTAAAGTTTGTGATTCTCGTGGCATGCAAGTATGGTGAACCGTTATGCGATGAAGTCGGAGCATGATTTATTTATTGATTGTCTTCCTTATGAGTGGCGGTCAGGGATGAGCGATGGTCTTTTCCTACCAATCTATCCCCTAGGAGCATACGTGTAATACTTTTCTTTGATAACTTCTAGATTTTTGCAATAAGTATATGAGTTCGTCATGACTAATGTTGAGTCCATGGATTATATGCACTTTTTCCCATCCTTCCACCATTGCTAGCCTATCTAATACCGCGCACTTTTCGCCGGTATCATACACCCACCATATACCTCCCTCAAAACAGCCACCATACCTACCTATCATGGCATTTCCATAGCAATTCCGAGATATATTGCCATGCAACTTTCCACCGTTCCATTTATTATGACACGCTCCATCATTGTCATATTGCTAGCATGATCATGTAGTTGACATCGTATTTGTGGCAAAGCCACCATTCATAATTCTTTCATACATGTCACTCTTGATTCATTGCATATCCCGGTACACCACCGGAGGCATTCATATAGAGTCATATATTGTTCTAAGTATCGAGTTGTAATTGTTGAGTTGTAAGAAAATAAAAGTGTGATGATCATCATTTTTAGAACATTGTCCCAAGTGAGGAAAGGATGATAGAGACTACGATTCCCCCATAAGTCAGGATGAGACTCCGGACGAAAAAAAAGAGGCCATAAAAAAAGAGAAGGCCCAAATAAAAAATGAGAGAAAAAGAGAGAAGGGACAATGATACTATCCTTTTACCACACTTGTGCTTCAAAGTAGCACCAAGATCTTCATGATAGAGAGTCTCTCATCATGTCACTTCCATATACTAGTGGGAATTTACATTATAGAACTTGGCTTGTATATTCCAATGATGGGCTTCCTCAAAATTTCCCTAGGTCTTCGTGAGCAAGCAAGTTGGACGCACACCCACTTAGTTTCTTTTGTTGAGCTTTCATATGCTCATAGCTCTAGTGCATCCGTTGCATGGCAATCCCTACTCACTCACATTGATATCTATTGATGGGCATCTCCATAGCCTGTTGATACACCTAGTTGATGTGAGACTATCTTCCCCTCTTTTTGTCTTCTCCACAACCACCACCCTATTCCACATATAGTGCTATATCCATGGCTCACGCTCATGTATTGCGTGAATATTGAAAAAGTTTGAAAAAGTTAGAGTATGAAACAATTTCTTGGCTTGTCATCGGGGTTGTGCATGATTTAAATACTTTGTGTGGTGAAGATAGAGCATAGCCAGACTATATGATTTTGTAGGGATAACTTTCTTTGGCCATGTTATTTTGAGAAGACATAATTGCTTTGTTAGTATGCTTGAAGTATTATTATTTTTATGTCAACATGAACTTTTGTCTTGAATCTTTCGAATCTGAATATTCATACCACAATTAAGAAAGATTTTCATTGAAATTATGCCAAGTAGCACTCCGCATCAAAAATTCTCTTTTTATCATTTACCTACTCGAGGACGAGCAGGAATTAAGCTTGGGGATGCCTGATACGTCTCCAGCGTATCTATAATTTTTGATTGCTCCATGCTATATTATCTACTGTTTTGGACTATATTGGGCTTTATTTTCCAATTTTATATTATTTTTGGGACTAACCTATTAACCGGAGGCCCGGCCCAGAATTGCTGTTTTTTGCCTATTTCAGTGAGTCCAAACGGAAAGAAACCTTCGGGAACGTGATTTTCTCAACGAACGTGATCCAGGAGACTTGGACCCTACTCCAAGGCATCAGAGAGGCGGTCACGAGGGTGGGGGGGGGGGGCGCCCCCCCTTAGGGCGCGCCCCCCTGCCTCGTGGGCCCCTCGGAGCTCCACCGACGTACTTATTCCTCCTATATATACCTACGTACCCCCAAACGAACAGAGAGGAAGACAAAAACCTAATTCCACCGCCGCAACTTTCTGTATCCTCAAGATCCCATCTTGGGACCTGTTCCGGAGCTCCGCCGGAGAGGTCCGTCATCACGGAGGGCTTCTACATCATCATAGCCCCTCCGATGAAGTGTGAGTAGTTTACCTCAGACCTTCGGGTCCATAGTTAGTAGCTAGATGGCTTCTTCTCTCTTTTTGGATCTCAATACAAAGTTCTCCCCCTCTCTCATGGAGATCTATTTGATGTAATCTTATTTTTGCGGTGTGTTTGTTGAGACCGATGAATTGTGGGTTTATGATCAAGTCTATCTATGAATAATATTTGAATCTTCTCTGAATTCTTTTATGTATGATTGGTTATCTTTGCAAGTCTCGTCGAATTATCAGTTTGGTTTGGCCTACTAGATTTGTTTTTCTTGCCATGGGAGAAGTGCTTAGCTTTGGGTTCGATCTTGCGGTGTCATTTCCCAGTTACAGAAGGGGCAGCAAGGCACGTATTGCATCGTTGCCATCGAGGATAACAAGATGGGGTTTATTTCATATTGCATGAATTTATCTCTCTACATCATGTCATCTTGCTTAAAGCGTTACACTGTTTTTAGCTTAATACTCTAGATGCATGCTGGATAGCGGTCTATGAGTGGAGTAATAGTAGTAGATGCAGAATCGTTTCGGTCTACTTTTCATGGACGTGATGCCTATATACATGATCATGCCTAGATATTCTCATAACTATGCTCAATTCTGTCAATTGCTCAATAGTAATTTGTTCACCCACCGTAGAATACTTATGCTCTTGAGAGAAGCCACTAGTGAAACCTATGGCCCTCGGGTCTATTCTCATCATATCAATCTCCATCACTTTAATCTTGCTTTTCTTTTTACTTTTCCTTTTACTTTTCACTTTGCATCTCTATACCAAAAATACCAAAAATATTATATCTATCAGATCTCACTCTCGTAAGTGACCGTGAAGGGATTGACAACCCCTAATCGCGTTGGTTGTGAGTAGCTATCGTTTTGTGCATGTACGAGGGACTTGAGCGTGGCCTCCTACTGGATTGATACCTTGGTTCTCAAAAACTGAGGGAAATACTTACGCTACTCTGCTGCATCATCCTTCCTCTTCGGGGAAATCCAACGCAAGCTCAAGAGGTAGCAGCCTTGTGCCATCCATTGTTCCGAGCAACACGGGGAAAGTCTGACGTTGACTCCTGTAATGGACATTGTCGAGGGACCCTGGCACCAGCGGCGGCGGCAGGACTTCGATTGATGGATTCACCACTTCTTCAACATGCACGATGATACGTCTCCAACGTATCTATAATTTTTTATTATTCCATGCTATTATATTATCTGTTTTGGATGTTAATGGGCTTATTTATACACTTTTATATTATTTTTGGGACTAACCTACTAACCCAAGGCCCAATGCAAATTGTTGTTTTTTGCCTATTTCAGTGTTTCACAGAAAAGGAATATCAAACGGAATAAAACCTTCAGGAGAGTTATTTTTGGAACAAACATGATCCAGGGGACTTGGAGTGGACGTCAAGAAACCAACAAGGAGGCCACGAGGTAGGGGCACGCCTACCCCCTGGGCGCGCCCTCCACCCTCGTGGCCCCCTCGTGGCTACACCGACCTACTTCTTCCTCCTATATATATTCATATACCCCGAAAACATCCAGGAGCACCACGAAACCCTATTTCCACCGCCGCAACCTTCTGTACCCAAGAGATCCCATCTTGGGGCCTTTTGCGGAGCTCCGCCGGAAGGGGAATCGATCACGGAGGGCCTTTATATCAACTCCATGGCCCCTCCGATGATGTGTGAGTAGTTTACTTCAGACCTTCGGGTCCATAGTTATTAGCTAGATCGCTTCTTCTCTCTCTTTGGATCTATATACAATGTTCTCCTCGATCTTCTTGGAGATCTATTTGATGTAACTCTTTTTGTAGTGTGTTTGTCGAGATCGGATGAATTGTGGGTTTATGATCAAGTTTATCTATGAACAATATTTGATTCTTCTCTGAAATCTTTTATGTATGATTGGTTATATTTGCAAGTCTCTTCGAATTATCAGTTTGGTTTGGCCTACTAGATTGATCTTTCTTGCAACGGGAAAAGTGCTTAGCTTTGGGTTCAATCTTGCAGTGTCCTTTCCCAGTGAAAGCAGAGGCAGCAAGGCATGTATTGTATTGTTGCCATCGAGGATAAAAAGATGGGGTTTATATCATATTGCTTGAGTTTATCCCTCTACACCATGTCATCTTGCCTAATGCATTACTCTCTTCTTATGAACTTAATACTCTAGATGCATGCTGGATAGCGGTCGATGTGTGGAGTAATAGTAGTAGATGCAGAATCGTTTCGGTCTACTTGTCGCGGACGTGATGCCTATATACATGATCATGCCTAGATATTCTCATAATTATGCACTTTTCTATCAATTGCTCGACAGTAATTTGTTCAACCACCGTAATACTTATGCTATCCCAAGAAAAGCCACTAGTGAAACCTATGGCCCCGGGTCTATTCTCCTTTATCTTAATCTTTAGTCAACAAGTTATTTCTGTTACCTTTTATTTTGCAATCTTTATTTTCCAATCTATATCATAAGAATACCAAAAAATTATCTTATTATTATTATCTCTATCAGATTTCACTCTGGTAAGTGACCGTGAAGGGATTGACAACACCTTTATCGCATTGGTTGTGAGGTTCTTATTTGTTTGTGTAGGTACGAGGGACTTGCGTGTAGTCTCCTACTGGATTGATACCTTGGTTCTCAAAAACGGAGGGAAATACTTATGCTACTTTGCTGCATCACCCTTTCCTCTTCAAGGGAAAATCAACGCAGTGCTCAAGAGGTAGCGCACGAACACTCGATATAGGTACATCCCCGACGTGGTCCGCGGCGGCCTTGGTGGCGAAGAATAGTACAACCCTGGTTCCTGCACCGGTATCTCAACACCAATCACCTTCGGTATGGTGGATGGCTTCTTAATCCATGCCATAACCGTTAGAGCCCAGCTGTCTGGAGGAACAGACATACTTACGAGCTCACCTCCAAGATCGTTGATAAGCTCATTCATGGACTCGCTGTTACAAGCACATCGAGGCATGTCGTGGAAGGTAAGCTTTGTTAAAAAGTCAAGCTTATAGGGCACCGAGCCCCATCCTGGGTGCCACCGATCAAAGCTCACAAGCGCGCCATCGCAGAACAAACGCCAAGAAGATTCGAACACACGACTGCAGTCGAAAGTTGTTCGGGACCTGACGAAGAAACTAGTCGGTGGCAGACAGACTTCGATGAGCAAGTCACTTATTTGGATGTCGTGTGCAATGCCAAGAGCTTTGACAAGGTTGTCCAGCGAGACGGGAGGCTGGTCGCCATTGATGGTTACCATCAGCACTTTGCCAGCAAACTGGTCGCCAAGCGTCGCCATGCCACTGTTGAGCGGCAGCACGCAGCTCCCAAAGGCAGGACGGACCTCAGGATCTCCGGCTCGGAGATCCGCATTGACCGGCGACATGATAGTGCGCTTGGGTACATGGAGTATAGGAGGGGGATTTGGGGGAACTAGAGTAGGAATTGAGATTCACGAGGTGGGGGAGATTGGGGATGAAAAGGTAGCATGAATTTCGAACATGCGCTAATATGCTCTCGGCGTGCAAGCGCACAAAAACATCGGTGGCGCCCACATGTCGGCCTAAGAGTCCTTATTCTTTCTTTTTTGAGAGCCTGGACTTTTTTAGAGGTTCTTTTGAGAGCCTGGCCTGAGAGTCATAATTGACCCGCTTAGCATTGCGTTACTACTCGGCCCATATTCAACGACACCTCACTTGACCAAATAAGTGTTCATCATCGAAAAGAAATCGAGCTCAAATTATAACTTGAAAAAAGGAGATATACTCTGAACACTGGAGAATGGTGATGCGCTCATTTAGCCCACCAGCACTTCAAGACAATAAACAGTTCGAAACAACGATATATACAACATTCAAACACTAACTAGTGACTACTACTGACATAAACAGCAAGACATGATAGTTCATAAGAATTCTTGCTACACCACCAAAACGCACCCATCTGCAGCGCTCAGACTCTCGTGATCCAGACGAGAATGACATTCTAAATAGAGGCAACTATTACATAGTAAGAGTGACATAGACAAGGATGAAAAAATGACAAGGAATATGCATAACAAAAGAGAGAACTACCTATCCAGAACAAGCAGCAAAGACAACAAGTCATTTGAAGAGGGATGATCCAACGCCATCATAATTTGCAGCCCCACTTCAGCGACCAGTGATCCAGAGACACCAGTACTCCCCCCTTTCGACGCAACAACCCAATTACCTATCAACCTGAAGGCTTGAACCACATCACTGCGTGTCAGACTTGAGACATCCAAGGATCAAAGTTAATCCAGATGCCTTTGTCATTCTCACCTTCTTTTGGCTATAGGCTGTATCGTTGACAATCAGGGGAGTTTGCTCCCGAAGTCCTAGGGCTTGCTGTGTAGACATAGTTTTCCATAGCAAACAGAGCATCTCTGCCATCAAGGTCCTTGCCAATGGTGATCTTTTGGTTAATCGGATAATTGAGTCCGAGAAACAGAGAGTGTGAACCAAGTCTGTTTACCCGCCTCCAACTCAAAAATCCTAAAGGCCCCAACAAGCTGGTATCCTGCTCATAGACGTAACAGCCACTGTCCGGATACTCATGTATTTCACGGTGCTTGTATACAGTGGGGTTTTTGCAATATAACTTTTCTGGCTCATGTGTGTGAATGATCATCAGTCTTTTGCCGTCATCTGATCGAGCGAGGAACCAGTTGTGCTTCCCTGTTTTTGGAAAAGGTGGTGTGATTACAAAGGGCGGTAACTATAGGGACACTACATCATATCAAAAAGGACATGCATTGTTAATGTAAGATCAACGTTGTTCAGAGTATGAGTAGGATAATGCAAGAAACAACATTGATATGCCCCTCTTGGAACTGAGAGGAAAATGCAGGGAAATGTATATTGGGTTTGAAAATATAGAAGTGCCATGCATGGTTATACTCATGTTATCTCGCAATCGATTCTTCACAGGAAACTACCATGTCATGCATGTTATGTAATCATGTTCTATCCTCACAAACAAATTCTTCAAGAAAACTAACAGACCATGCATTGTTATATACTCATGTTCTGTGGGCAAAATTTTTGTGAGGATATTATTCTAGCCATTGATTGTTGAAGGGCGAATATAGTATGTACACATGGTAAGCATTACAGGATTTCATTCCAAATATAGAGTTCTCCATATGCACATTTACTTCCCTAATGTATGGTTAGATGAAACCAACAGTGTGATGCATGTTTCTACATCATGAAAATGAGGAAACTAAAATGGCCATTGACACAAACTCATATTTAGTAGTATATAGATTACTATAAAATAACTATAATATCCATATCTTCCTAACCGTTTGATTATTCAGGGGTACAAATTGGCTGTAATGACATGGTCACAACCGGATGAATTAACTCATTCCAAATATAGCTGATTTACAGCGTCTCTAATACATTGCCATAGTTCTACTCAAATAGGGATATGCCAATCATCACAGAAAGTCCAAACAGTGTCATGGTGTTATCATTAACATCAGACGAAAATAACTTTCACGAGCCGTCCCAGCAATATGTGGTACCATCTGCTTTGTCGATCACGTAGGTGATGCCATTTTGTTCAATAGCATCATAGAAGTGTGTATCAGCTTTGACGATCCACTGTGAGGTGAGCTGTCTCCAGCTAAAGAAGGCACCAGCAGAAAGATAGGAGAGTCCGCGGTCGAACAAGGCAATTAGCTCGAAGTTTGCGTAATTCACGTCTTGTGTGGGCACTTGGCAGATTAAAATATTATGCAAAACAAGGTGCGCCCTACTGACTTCGTAATCTAGATGACTTGGACCGCGACGGTAAAACCCTATATAATCCAACGTAGGAAGGATAATATCATGGGAGGTGTGGAAGTTCACGAGCACCAACTTTTTTCGGTCTTCTCTGACGGCAGCCATCTAGTGGGAGTTCATGCCGACCCAGTACATAGCTGCCAAGAAGTTTCGGGCGATGGTGATCGGATCGAAGTCGAGGGAAATGATGTATGGAGACCCACTACATACCTGCAAAGAAGTTTCGGCTAATGGAGGTCGGATTGAAGTCGGGGGGCATCATGTATGCCTCCATATCATGGTGAACAAATCTCGCAAGACCAGATAGCAGCAAGCAGGGTGTCTTCAAAAGCTTAGGCCCCGCTCCGATGATGGCCGTGTGCATGTCCCTCGAGCATGCAGCTAGTCGCAGGGCGCTCAACATATCCATACATGAACAACAGAGGTCGAGGATGTCACTGGGGAGATTCCTCCAATCGCAGCTCATATGGATGTTGTGCGATTCGCGTTCGGCCATGGTGGAGTTTGGAAGGTGGGGTTTTGGGGGGCTTGATTTATGGGGGAGAAGGCTCTCAGTGCTGGAGAGGCTAGTGAGGGAATATTCGTACTGGGGGAGGCCAGTAAGGCGAGGGTACGCGGGACACAATGAGATGATGAAGACTGACCTCAGGATCTCTGGCGAGACGGAGATGTAGATGGAGTGGTTCTAGGGGAGAGGGAGACGAGGTGAAGCATGCTATACAACGACGGTGACAGTGACTGCACAGTGCACAAGGTGAGGCTAACTTTGGTAACCCGAACACGCCGCCTATACTAGTGTCACCTCGGGCGCAGGGTCTTGTCACTTCACTGTGAGGATCAGATGAATAATATTTTGACCATCAAGTGTACCACAGTTGTACTACTACTAGTATGAACATACGGAGTAGTACTGTATAGCGGAAATAGGTCTCCCATGCTAGCATGCCTCTGGGTTCACTTCATCCTCCAGGTATCATCCATATTGCGAGCAAAACCAAATTCTCGTGCATGCGAAAGCACGAAGAAGTTTTTTTTTCTTTTTTGAGGTTAACCGCATATTCCATAACTAGAGAATGTTGTGTCTCCCACGCACGCGCCAATATCCATCCGAACCAGCTACAACACATATTTTATATCTGTTTGCATAGGTCCCACCTGTAAGGAGGGGTACAGAAATAAAAAGGAATCATAAAATTTGTCACCACGGTGATTCAAAAGAGTGACCTCAACTAGCCAGTGGCACATGTACCTCTAGAAGGATGGGCACGTACATGGACAGGTACCACTCCTCAGTCTACCCGCATAGCCTTTTCTTTTAGTCTACCTAGCCGTCTAATCAACTGCCAGCAAGCCACGTCTCCCATTTACTTCTCCATCGGGAACCAATTTTCCTCTGCTTCTTCACCTCTCCTTCATCTTCATTTGCATCGAAACCCCACTGCATTCGCATTGTTTTAACCTCTTCACATACTCCTGGAGTAATTCCGTAGCCCCTTTAAATAATCATCTTCTTCAGTTACACTAGACATCTGATCCTAATTCTCCAAACCATAGCCCTTCGGTCCAGCGGTTCCAAATGACGAAAGAGATCCAGATGCATGTTTTTAGCGTCCAACATGTACCCGCCGAAGGCTCGTTGAGCATAGTTGCCACCGTCACTGACCACCCAAGGGTTGTTCGAAAGTGGATAAACAATGTATCCAACTACCTCCAAAAGGTAGAGATGAAGGTCATCGGTCTCGACGCAGAGTACATAGAGCGTGCCACTGGGAAGATCCAACGCGCCGTCGTCCTTCAGCTGTGCCTCGAAGATGATGTTTTGGTGTATACATCATACATGCGCCCTCCATGCCAGGTGAGCTCCACGATTTCTTGTCTCAGGAGGATATATACTTCTGTGGGGCAACCATCGAAGGGGAAAAATAGAAGCTGGTGTCGTACAACCTTGATTTGAAAAGCATCGCTGACCTACAAACCAGAATCAAAATTCCTGTAGAAGATTGTGATAAACAGACACCATCCCTATTCGACGTAGCAAATCTTATGCTTGGTACAAATCTTCAGAAGGGTGACGACACACTGGCATTAAGGTCGTCTGGATGGGAGAATTATCCCTTGACGTACGAGCGGATAAAATATGCTTCCCTTGATGCCCGTGTGAGTTTCGAAAGAGCTGCATGGTCCAAGGAGCTTGTTGCAAAGCCGCCTCCCACAGAAAATGAGAAGAAGAAGAAGAAGAATAAGAAGAAGAAGTTGCACCAGCAGCAGGGCATTATGGATGGATGAACTATTTCCTCTCTTGTAAAAAAATATTTCCTCTCTGTGTATATTGATATAGATGAACTATTTCGATGGTGTGCATATCTTTGGAGCAAGTAGCAGTGTAGGTCCGCTTGACTATAAGGAACTATTTATCCGCCTAGCTTTCTCTATCATTCCTCCCAGTGATAGGTATGCAATGCATGTGTCAGTAGACATGACAGCTTGTCCATGGAAGTTGAACTATAGTGACCATCACGTTTCATACACTGCCACTCACGATTCCCACAACACTACTCCAACCCACGGCACCATTTCCCCCAACGTGCGCCTCACCCCTCTCGCCCGCACCGCCCCTCTGCCTTTGTGTGCATGACATGTGGGCCAACTGCAATGCGCCGAGCATCAAGTTTCTACCACAGCCACACATGATTCCCATGACGCCGCTCGAACCCATGACAACACACGTCCCCCGACCTGTGGCTCACCCCTCTCAGCCCCACCGCCCCTCTGCCTTTGGGAGCATGACATGTGGACCCGCCACCTATCTGGTCCACTAAAGCTCAGTCCCATGGGCCCCGAGAGGGAAATGTAACTCCTACGCCAGGCCTTGTGGTGCTACCGCTGCACGAACTCGTGCCAAACTTGAGATTGGTTTCTTACTAGCAAGATGCCCGTGCGTTGCATTTGTATGAGTAGTTTATCTTGTGGGAGAAAAGGATAAATGAGGGGAGGCCTTATTTGCAAATGTGGATAGGGGTGTGGGTATCTTTTTGCAAAATTGCCATAGTTTCCTTCGATGGACATCTAGGGGCTGTTTGGATTGTGACTATGTTTGCTATATATTGCCACATTATTTTTGCCACACTTGCCTAGCTTGAGTTGCTCAAATTGCTAGCCACACTTTGGCTTACTTAAGGGAATCTTGCCACACTTCTTGTGTCTATGACATGTGGGGTTCACTTCTCATTAAAAAAATCTTGCCTTAGGTGTGGCTAGAACCAAACACGATCAAACTTGTTTGAGGTGAGGTGTGGCAAAGTGTTGCAAGATGTGGCTAGAAACCAAACAGCCCCCTACGCCTCATAACGCCCCGGCGTCTAGCTTTGGCACCCTCGCCATGGCCAGGCCACCACCAGCTGGTTCAACTCGAACGAGTGAGTCGCGAACGCCACAGCGACAACGGCCAGCTGGGCATCTCGAACCACACCGATGGCGCTTCCCGGTAGCCGACCTATGCCGGCACGTGGCCGCACGCCGTTGAGCCGCGCGTCAATGTACGACGGCAGGAACGCCTCCAGGCTCACTGGCTCAACTACGTCGAGTACATCATGTTCGCAAACCGGTATCTGTTGAGCGGGTTGCTCCGACCCACGAGCGCACGCCTATACGTATCCTGCATTCCAGCCTCGTCACTTAGTGGTACATCCTCGGGACGGTGCAAGCAGTCGGAATCTCGAGCCCAAGTCAAGCTATGTGCCCCGGGTAGATCACTGGCTCCCGCCTGAGCTCCCACCTATTCGTCGTTGCCGTTGCACCACTGACGATCTGGAGCAGCACCTTGCTGCTCATCCGGAGTGTGAGCTAGTAAATGTCATGCAGCACGTCACAACAGTCAAGCACCTCGACATGCGTCGGTCGGACAGAGACTTTTCTTGGCCACAAGCTCCATATCAGTGTGGTACTGTAGTTGAACATGCCGGCAAAATACTACGGGAGGAGATGCATATGCATGGCCCAGACGTCGATGTTGGCATGGAGGAGGTGGTACTCGTTGGCGCCGCAGCGTTCTACATGGCTTAGGCAGGCACCTATTGTGGCACTCTGACATTGGCACTGGCATTGTCAACACATCTGATGATCCGTAGGAGGACGAGCAGGAAAGGAAAGGGTCTAGAATGCGTCTACAAATTTATTCAAAAATTATTTCTTGGAAATACGACCTTTGTTTACCTTTCTTTGAGGCTATAGATGACCCACATGAGGGAAATCTATTATAATCATGGGATGAAAATTAGTGGTGTGGGAGTACGGATCAGAGCACAGGAGGGGCGCAGGCAAGCCTCGCCTGACGCCGCTTGAACCCGTGACATGACATGTCCGCCGACCTATGCCTCACCCCTCTCGGTCCAACCGCCGCTCTGCTTTCATGAGAATGACACATGGGCTAGCCACATTTAGGGTCCACATGTCATTGACTCAAAGGCCGGTGCACTAAGCCGCTCAAGCTCGGTCCCGTGGGCCCCAAGAGGGAAATGTAACTCCTGTGCCAGGCCTTGTGCTGCTCTTGCAGTACGAACTCGTGCCAAACCCAGAATTTGTTTCTTACTACTACCAATGTGGCGGCACGTGCATTGCAATGGATCCAAAGTATCTATTTAGTGCAGCGCTCTAAACACATTATCTATTTATTGTTCTCTAGCCTTTCCTAGCCATGCAACCAAGCCCCATAAGCTCCATGGGTGCCCCCCACATCATATTATTCATACTACATTGACTGAAAAGAAGATAAATCACCCAAAACAAGATCTTCCCATTTTTTGTTCCTACGATGTTGTGTCGTGCACGTACCTAGTTGTATAGTGGTAGTACTAGTTGTAGTACAAACTCCGTACTAGTAGGAGTAGTAGTGCGGAGTGCACCTACTCTATCAACGAGCCCCGTATGACACCAAATTTCTAGGTTTCCGTGCTACAGCTAAGATCTTCCCCTCCTCGCTTCTGTTTTCCAATGTGGCGGGCGAGTGCGGTTTGCCGATAGTCGGTTTTCTCAACTGTAGTCCCACATGAAAGTGAAAATGCTAGGAAACACGCCTTCCATAGCTATGTGGCGTGCCGGATTGGCTGTGTAGTACTCCTGATTCCCAGGCGTGTGGGGGTGCGACGCAAATGCAGCAGGCCTTTTTATTTTACTAGCAATGTGCCCGTAAATTGCTAGGGATCCAAAGTAGAATAGTACTTGTTCACAAACTTGAAAGAAAACACTCTTGTCTTGATATAGATATATACCACTAGAAATATATTACTTTTCACTGAAAATTTATTTCTCAGGTGGTTTTGATGTGGTGAGGGCGGGGCTTTTTCCGCCAGATAAGCAGGGTAGTAGCTAGGTTAGCGCATCGTCGGTTTGGTCACATGCGGTTCGACATGTTTTCGTGTTTCTAGCAAGATGCCCATGCGTTGCACGAAGTTGATGGACAATGTAAGCACAACTTATAAATTTACGGATGGAGTACTAGTTATAGTGACGCATATAATTGCCTCCAAATGTGAGCAAAGGGATCACACATGTCTTTATTGACTGGAACGAGAATGCAATAGCGCAATAAGAATTAAGGCCATGATGATGCGATCGCACTGGTGGTTACAGGATGAAAGAAGAAAGATGCATCCATCAATGTACGACCTCCTCCTCCTGGACTCAGTGCGTGGGCCACCAACCGGCGGCTTACGAGTGGCGGCTTTTGTGGAGAGGTCAAGGTGCTTCTCAACAAAGATATCCAATGCTTCCAGTCGGTCGACGAAGGCCAACATCGTAGCATCCTCACCGGCCTTGTAGATACCTATGTACACGACTTGTTCATACACGTGGATGTGTAGGTCGACGAATTCTTGTAGGGCGAGGCGCCTCGCGGTGAGCGCGACCTCCAGGTGGACACTCTTTCTTGCGTCGGCAGGCAGTCACCGGGCCACCAGTGCTTGAAAGAGGTTCTTGCTATGGAGGACGATTATGGTGGCAGGCAATGAGGAGCCCGGGCGCGCGTGATGGAGGAGCACGGCGATGTCATCTGCGAGCTTCTTGACGACGGTGAGCTTGTTGATGGTGGCAATGATCATTTGGTCCAACTGAGAGTCGTAGCTGGCGTCAACGATGGCCATGAACCAGCCGGTCACCAACACCGTCTGGAGACGATCCTCGGTGCCATGCCGCAGGCCGGCTTCGTGGAACATCTGGCATAGCCGCTGGCCGCTCGCACGCATCGCCGCCATGGGTCTAGATTGAGCAGTTTTGGGCTTAGTGTAGGTGCTTAGGTGCGCATGATGTGGTAGATGCATTGGAATGGAAGGGCGCTTTTATATGAGTGCAAATTGCATTGCATTCGCATCATGCTGCGTATTTTCCCCGTCCTCCTCCCATTACTTCCCTCATGCATTCAGGATGCTAATTGAAGGAGGATGCATCATTGGTTGTTCAACATTTCGGGAACCTCTACCCTCTCCCTTGTCTGCATTAAAGCCGTATCATGAACTATCCTGGTTTACTAGTAGCTGTCAAATTGAATAGTATTGCGCCGCCCGCTTCACGCCCGGATGAACACGCCTCCTCATCTCCATCAAACGCATCCGTTAAACCTGCATGCAAACCGAGAAACCTACTCTGGTCACATGTCCGTTCATGAGTGGGTCGGAATTAAACCAACACCGACCAAGATCCTCCCGTCCGCCCTTAGTTTAAACGAGGCCAGACGCCGGCCAAGCTCCTACCGTATGCCTTGTATTTAAACGAGGCCAGACAAACAGCAGGAAAGAATCACACCCCTCCGCCACTGCACATCTCCTCCTTCACCATTTTCTCCACTCTTCCGATGGCTTCCGAGGAGCCATTCTCTGGCATACTCCCCGGCTGCGTGGCCCGACGAGCCATCCAGATATGAGCGAGGCCGCTCGGTGCTTCACCAACCTCGCTTGGCCCGACGGAGCCAGTTGCTGCCCGAAGCCGGCGCGTGGTTCAGGAACTCGCCGCTCCAGTTCAGCATGATGAAGAGTGGCGAATTGCTCCGCGCCGACATGGCGGCGAGCATGACAGCACGGGCGTCATCACTGCCACATCGTACCGCGCCACCAGTGTCTGCGCTGGTCGCCAGTCTCGTGTATGTGGGTGCACCTCCCATGCCCGCGGCAGCGCCATGGAGGCAGAGACAGAAGCCGGGTGCATGGAGAGCGATGAGTTGGTGGCCAGCTTCTCCGTGTCCACCACCATCATCGAGGAGAAGTAGAACACGGGAGGCTGCCGCCACTTGGGTCCCATGAAGGCCAGCACCGAGGCGATGACTACGTATTCAAGTTGTTTCTTTGCTGCTTCGTCACTTCCAAGGACCTTCGTCCACCCCGCGAGTGTTTGCCGGACATGAGGAAGACAAAGGGATCCGCGGGCGGCCATTTAAATTAGGTACTCCCTCCGTCTGGAAATATTTGTTCTCAAAGTGGATAATTGGATGTATCTATAACTAAAATAATTCCAGATACAACCATTTCTAGGACAAGTATTTCTGGACAGAGGGAGTATTAATTATACCACGAGAGTCAGATTAGCACCATTTAGTTCATGTAAATGCAATGAAATCCATCATGTTTATACGAAGATCCAGCTTTTTTATATGAAATCCTTCATGTGTAACATCCCAAATTTTCAATTTGGAATGTTATACATAGGACATCATATGCATATCATATTTTCTGCATTTCTGTTGTGATCCTAGAAATTCTAAGCAACTCAAGGACCCATGGAGAGAGTTGGGGATTTCGTTTATTTTCGTATTTGAATTTTCTCAAATATTGAAAATAGGATCATATTGTTTTTTAATAATTTTTCTCGCCGAAATATTTCATAATAAAAATTAAAGAGAGGAGATAAATGACTTCTCCAAAATAAAAGAAATATCGGAGGAAAAATGTTAAAAATCAAATTATTGTTTTATTGATTTTTATTTGCATTTTATTCGGAGTTATTTTAATTAAATTAGGAAAAATATTATTATTTTTAAATTGCATTTAGGTTCGGGAAAATTGTTCACTTTGTCCTAAATTTGATTAGAGGACTATGAAAATTTATTTCGGAATTTTTGGACTCCGTTTGATATATCATTTTATTTATTTACTCCGTCGGTTAAAAAAAAGTGAACCGACCTTTGGGCCGTGGGCAACCCGGACTCTGTCCGTGCCCAGGCTTAATAAGCCGCAGCCCCACAGTTCCCCAGCCCACCAGCCGCCCCGCGCGAAACCCTAGCCCCGCCCGCCAGCCGCCTCCGCGCCGCCACCGCCTGCTCGTGCCGCCGGCCGCCGCCGCTACCGACACCGCCGCCTTCGCCGGAGCCGCCGCCGCCCCGCCGAAGCCAGCCGGGGCCACCGGATCCGCCGTCAGTTCTCGTCGGTTCAGTTTTTTTCGGTTTAAATAAAACCCTAGATTGGTTTTCTTAGATTTGGTTTTTCGGTTTCGTTATTTAGCGAGCGTTGGCTCGTTAGTTCGTTTTTAACGAACGCATTCGCCCATTCATCTCTGTTAACGAACGTTCGCACCGTAGTTTTTTCTTTTTATTTTCGTTTCTGCCAGGGACCTATCCGCGATTACTTTTATCGCAGATTAGCCCCTGATCTTCAAACCCTCGCAACTTTTTAACCGTTCATCCAAATCCAGTGAAACCAACGCAAAAATCTTCGTCTCAAGCCCCTCTTTCTGTTTAATCAACTTGAACAAGGTTTTGACAATTTAAAATTTGGTCTCAAGCAGATTTGAATTCGATGTTCTTTGGATCGTAGTTTCAGTTCCGTAGCTCCGATTCGATTGATTCTTTTTGCAAATCAAGTGTCTTCAGTTGAACTTTCAGTTTGGATCTTCTTATTTGAAGTTTTACCCTTGCATCTATGCTTGAGTGCTTATGTATGCTATTGTTTGCTTGCGATAGAATACCCGGAGTGTGCATCGTGCTACTACGAGTCTCTAGGGTTTGCTGATCATCAGCAAGGCAAGTAACACATTGATCATACCCCTTTATTACCCAGTTTTTATTCATTAGTCACAACCCTCAAAAACCGCATGATTAGGGTGTGATTAATATGTTGGTATTGGGAAGTAGTTGATGAGGTAGAACCTATTGCCCTTTTATTATCAAACCCTTGGGAGTTACTTCTACGTTATGCTTATACTGCCATGCTATGCTCGTAGACGTGGTTTGTGTTTGAGTGTATCCATGATAGATGTGAGATTGTTAATTAATGGTTAACTTAAGGTGGATACTTAAATACACATCTGGGTGGACTGGTTGCGGGTACCTGGAGAATCCAGTGTTGTCCTAGGATATCCCGCAGTACCCGTGTGATCATCCTATGGTTCGCCACCCAGGCTCAAAGGGATCATAAGATTATTCATGCCAGAAACTTCCATGTGCAGCCACAAGCTATTATGGGATCTAGCATAGTTGAGTAAGTTGCATGACCTCTTCCAGTGGTAGGTTAGCAGATGTAGGGGATGTAGGTTGGTACTGTGTACCCATGGTTAGAGTTAATGCTCCTGAAAGACTATGTCTCGGTCATCCATTTCTAAAACACCATGTAATGTGAGAAATCCAACGGAGGAGATCGAGTCTTGTGGGGAAAAGTGCGCAAACCTCTGCAGAGTGTACAAACTAGTTATGGTTAGCCGTGTCCCCGGTTATGGACATCTTGAGTATGTGGTTCTTGGATTATTATGTTGATCTCATCACTCTAAATTAATTTGTTGGGTTTAATACTGCTTAATTAGGATTGAGTTGGAGGAACTTTCTCAGCATTTAACAACTACCATGATATTTATACAAAATATATTCCTTTGATGTAGGGAAAACTTGGCTTTTCGCAAAACATTATAACCATAGAGCCTCCACCAGCCTCATATGCATGTAGTGATAGTTTTTATTTGTTCATTGCTCTACTATGTTATCTTGCCAGCATATTCCATGTGCTTACCCGTTTTGGGCTGCAACATATCATGTTGCAGACTTTTCAGACGAAGAGTAAGGTGTGCTAGGTCGCTGTCGTGCACTCAGCTATGTCGTTGGAGTTGATGGACTCATTTTATCTTCCAAGCCTTCCACTGTTATCTTATTTAGATGGCCTTAAGCCATATTTATTGTAATAAGTTCTCTTTGATACATTCGATGTAATAAGTGTGTGGTTGCTACTCTGTTATAAATCCTTCAAGTACTGTGTGTGTCAGCATTACCAATCCAGGGATGTCACTTATGCATAGAGATTTGACCATGTGAGGTCGGATCGCTACAAGATGGTATCAGAGCACACGCTGATTGTAGGACACGAACACTAAGATGAGCCATAGGTTACTCTTCTCTACTCATTTCTGACTCCTCTCCATTTTCTACTCTATAGGATGGTAGACTCAAGGAACAAGTTTGCACAACGGGATGAAGACACACCTTTTGGACGCCACTTGAAGGAAGTCACTAGGTACCTGAACAATGGAATACCAAGCTTCACAGGGACCTACACCGCCACTTTACCAGAAGAGGAGCATTGGATTATTCGAGTTCAAGTTCTAGGAAGGACATTCGCGCCAGTGACTGAGCCCATAGAGTTTTCCTTTGATGCACCAACCTAGAGTCTAGGTAAGAGCATGGCAGCCCACATCGCCATGGGACGTATCGGCGAAGTTTATCACAAGGATCTTAAGGACACTATATACTACATATGTGGGCGCTGAGATGAGAAATGGGAGATGATCAGCAGCAGGAAGGATAGGTCCATTGCAGCTTTCATCCAGGAGTTAAACCAGCACATTCATCGACAGGAGAACCAGATGTGCGCAAGCATGATAGATTTGAAGAAGTTGATGACTAGGAACATGGAGCTAGAAGAGGAACTCAAGTCTACACGCGATGGATACAAGGAGGAATTCACAATACTAGTGAGGAATGACGACCTGACAAGGAAGCTAAGAGTCACTACTAGGGAAAAGCCTAGCAGCAGCGCGGGTTTTAGGCCTATCAGTAGCGCGGGATGGTGCGCTACTGGTACGATGCTATAGCTAAAGGTTAGCAGTAGCGTGGGTTAACCAACGCTACTGCTATATCGACTTAGTAGTAGCGTTTTCTCCAAACAACGCTACTGGTAATTACTAGTAGCGCTTCTCCCTGCACGTGCTACTACTATTATTTCATATTTTATTTCATGTTTTTATTCGTACACCTTTATACAAGTTTTCATACAACAGCAATTTAGAGATTGTTTTTACATCATAATGAGTTATTACATCACTGGGTGAAAGAACCATGGACTAGTTTCAAGTGGATGGACATCCACTTAAAACTAATCCGTGGTTCTTTCACCCAATGATATAATAAATATCATCGTGATCATCATCATCATATCATTAACAACTTATCATCATAATACATCATTGTCACATAACACCTCCTCATGATCATCATTTTCATAAATGAGACATCACATAGCAAGTTGGTCACTAGTCATAATCACAACTACTCATCATCATCAACTCTAACACATTGTACCACATAATAAATATTGTACCTCATAGGACCTACTACATTCTCTTAGGACCTATTATATTCTCTTAGGTAAAATAGCATAAAACAAGATAGCCCCTAACTCTCCATTTTAGAGAATGGAGATTATCCTGTCTCCAATTCTTGCCTTTCGCACAATGTTGCTTCCAAGTAGATCCTTACGATTGTCCATACATTTTTTCCATTCTGTGATTTTCATGCCTCCAGCTCTTTTAGAAATCTGATATGGATAGCTGAGATTCGTAGGACGACCTGGCTGTATGTTCAAAACATTAAGGCGACCTTTCTGATACATCAGATGAGACACACAATCATCCGGGATTTTCTGTTGAAAAACATAGTAATAACTTCGTAGTTAGCAATGTAGTTAAGTTTTAAAAGAATTTATGCAAAATATGCACGGATGTCGTAATAGTAAAAAATCTTACCATGGCATCTCCATGGATGTTACCATAGTTCAACACGTGCACTAGTGGCACATATTGACCATAATGTGGAGGAGTTTTATTATAGATATTGTAATTCTCAAGATCAGTACAAAATGCGACCAGATGATTTTTCTCCTGATAAGTTAACTCAGAGCCATCGGTGTAGTAGGTTCTGTCTACCATGTTCCACACATTATTTGAACAATTAAAATAAGCTGTCAATGGAAATAAGCTGTCAACTATTTTGAAATGAACAATATAAATTAGTTAATAACTATGTTTGAGAAACTCACATAGCGGTAGAATTCGAAGCATATCAACAAGGACCCAAATGTCCAAATTGTCTTGGTCGATGTCAGGATCACCAAGATCCATGGTGACAAACATACCCTCTTGAAAATCATACATCTTGCAAAGTGCTTCCCAACCCGGGAAACCAAAATGGGATACGCTCTCATAATTGTACAGATTTACCTCAAAATCCATACCATGATGGGTCCTTAGGTTAATTTTCTTTGTTTCATTCCTCTCATGATCTTCAAAACCCATCCTCTCCAAGACATAGCATCTTGCATGGCATGGGATAAGCTAGTCGAATTGTAAAAGACAAAAATTACACGTTGAAGTAGCACAAGTCGAGCTTAATTACGAAAAAACACTTTGCGTCGTAGCTTACCGTATCACAATCGAAGGCCTCCTCGAGCTTAATGGTAAAGCGCCTATCTTCGTACAGGTGAGGCCTATTGTAGAAACCCCGGTCATCGTGGCACTAGGAGCACTCCCCCGGGAGACTTTCGTCGTCTGAGTACGACATTTCCTATGTCCATAATTCAAATATTAAACTAGTAGAATTAAATATATGTACTATAAAAATTAAATTAGATCATTATTACTCATCACGGGTTGACTATCGGTCTGCCAAGTCTACATGGTGGAGACTCTCCCTCATTGATTCCTCTCTGACATTTGTGACCGTCTGTGATGGTCGTTACTCCTTCTTTCCCTAGTGCATACCAAAGGTCTAGCACAAGGAAAATAACGAGAAACGACCCCCACGAAAACAGTCGGGATTCTTCGTCCTCTATCATATATGGTAGATACACTCCCTCACTGATTTTTCGACCTTCGGTGATGGAGCCTCGGTAGACTTGATGTCAATCCGAAATGTCGTTTAATTATTTTTCTATAATATCCAGGCCACTCGATATTTCCTACATATTCGGGCACAATTCATGCCAAAATTCATGAAAAATTCCGACATGACCTTTGCTAAAATAGGACATATCGAGCGCCTGAAATTTGCTAGGAGGGAAATTAATCAACACTCCGGCAAAACATAGGCCACTTGGAGGTGTAACATGAACATGACCGGCCACTTGGGCAACCACATATCCTATTTGAGCAAGACAAGATATACATGTTTTTATCTACATCATATCTTATAGGACTTATATTGACATGGAGATTTGGCTGGTCTCACCTCGAGGTCGGAGGGGGTCGGTGACGGGGACGACGGCGGGGATGATGGAGGGGCTCCTTGATTTCTGCAAAAACAAAAACCCTATAAGTAAAACCCTAGCGAACGACATCAATGCGGGAATAATTGCTTAAACTAAAAAAATAACAACAAATGTGACATGTTCAACTAGTTCTATTAATTCAAATAGTTCTTACTAAATATAAACTTACTATAAATAGAAATAAACTAAAAATAAACTAGTTCAACTAGTTATATTAATTTTCTTACTAAAAATACATTAGTTCTAATAATTCAACTAGTTCTTACTAAAACTAAACTAGTTCAACTAGTTTATTAATTTACTTACTAATTATTAACACTTACTAAAAACAGTAAAAAAACTATATTGAATTTTTTCTCTAAACTAAACACTACTGCCGTAATTAACATCTATTAAACCCTACTCCCTAGTTCTTAAGCATCTGCAAGTACTAACTAATTAGATGAACCCTACCTAGGTGCTCAAGCATCTACAACTACTTAAGCACCCATTGATGAACCCTAGGAATTTGTCCTAAAAACTAATTAAGTATCTATAACTACTGCCCTAATTAACATCTAGTTTACAATTAAGCATCTACAACTACTTCCCTAATTAGCATCTAATTTGATGAACCCTAACTAATTTGATGCACTATAGAATTTGATGAACCCTAGCTAGGAAGCCTAGCTAGGCATAGGTAGGGGAGGAGGAGGAGGAGGTGTAGACGTACTCACCTCGGGCGTCGACAGAGTTAGGGAGCGGCCGAGGGAGGGGCAGGCGGCATCGCGGTCGGGGTCGGACTCGGGCGCGCAACGGAGGGTGGCGATGTAGGGCGGCGACGAGGTCAGGGTCAGGGGAGGCGTCGAGAGCGTGTGGAGGGCGACGGAAGAGCGCGTGGTGGCCGACGGCAATGCAGGGCGACGACGGCGCGATGACAGCATAGGAGTTGGATTTGGGGGAGTGGCCTTGGAGAAGAAGAACCACGCGGTTAAGTCAAAAATAGCAGTAGCGCGGTCCAGGAAAAGCGCTATTGCTACATTAGCTATAGCTAACTTAGCTATAGCACTGTCTGATAGAAAGCGCTACTGCTAAGTTAGATATAGCACCTGTCCTAAAAGCATGCTGCTGCTGCACCTTTCTCTTTATTTTTATTTTTCATTTGTTTTCCTTCACATTTACATTTTTCCTTCCCCTTTTTATATTTCTTTCATTTTCATTTACTTCTCTATATGTTTTTATTTGATTTTCCTTTCATTAGCAGTAGCGCTTTCAGCGTAAAACACGCTGCTACAACAACCTTAGCAGCAGTGCGCTTTGCTTAAGCTCGCTACTACTATTGGTAGCCTGGCAAGAACAGTAGGGGAATAGTAGTTGCAGTGCTTCTTCGCTGAGACACGCTACCATTATAAACTTAGCTGTAGCGCGTTTCTTTGCCACACGCTAGTGGTAAGTAGTAGTAGCGCTTATTTTTTTCCTGCGCTACTGGTAAGATTATGTGTATAAGGTTTTCCCTAGTTGTGAGTATTCATGGGAAACCCCACACCAGGAGGAGATGACGACCATCCCGAGGACTACATCATCATCGACGACACCGACTCCGACCCCGACAGTAGTGATGATGATTATGAAGACGAAGCTGGAGCAGACATCATGGAGTCTTCCACCGATCAAAATTTCTAGTAGACCACCATATTATTAGTAGTAATTCCCCATGTATATATTAGTAGTCCGAGCAGTTTTGTAACGATAGTTAGATCAATTGTATGCCCTTGCATGAATTGATTTGGTGTGATATGAATGTGTTTGTCTCATGTGCATATGGGTAGTGCTTTCTCACTAGACCTCATTCTATTCTAATCTCTCCCCTCTAAACCCATCAGATGCCTCCGAGATGTGACCCCGGATTTGTCTTCCCAGCGGAGCTCACCCAGTTGATCCAATAGCAGAATGCCTTGATGCAGCTACTAGCCCAGAACCAAGGCAACAACAACAACAACGACGACGATGACGACAACCCACCACCACGTCCTCCAGTTGACAACTTAGCCCATTTTCTGAGGTTGCAGCCGCCGGTGTTTTTCAGTAACACCGAGCCAATAGTTGCCGATGACTGGCTACGCAGGATAGGAAGGGAGTTAACCAACATAGGTTGCACAGATGCTGAGAAGGTGCGTTTTGCCGCACACCAATTGGATGGACCCACAGCCTCATGGCAGGAGAGTTTTACAGCCACTTTTCCTATAGCCAGTGTCACTTGGGAGTAGTTTCAACAAGCATTTGGCACCACTCATGTCTCAACTGGAGCTATGAGTATGAAGAAGCGTGAGTTTCGCAACTTACGCCAAGGAAACCGTACTGTGGGATAGTACATGGATGAGTTTAGCAAGTTTGACCGCTATGCCCTAGATGATGTGGCCACAGATGCCACGAAACAGGAGAAGTTTATGGAAGGGCTGAATGATGAGATGAGTATGCAGTTAATGGTGGCAACATTTAACAAATACCAGGAGTTGGTAGACTAGTCTCTTATGATTGAAGGGAAGCAGCAGCAGATTGAGAGCCGCAAAAGGAAGTATGGACAAGGGAACTACAATTCAGGAGCTCAGCAGAAGCCTCGTTTCACCCCAAACTCGGGAGGATATACCCATAACCATGGAGGCCATACCCACAATGGAGGAAGTTTGCATAACCAAAGTGGCCCCATGAATGGAAACGGGAACGGAGCAGGCAACAATCAGAACCGCTCTAACCTAGCCAGACCCACCAAGAAGGATCTAAGTCACATTACTTGTTTTATGTGCGGGAAGACTGGACACTATGCCACCGAGTGTTCTGAAGCAAAGAATGGTAATGGCAATGGAAGCTCTGGGAAGAAGCCCAACCCTTTTAACAGGGGACAAGTGAACCACGTGAACGTGGAGGAGGTTGAAGAGCAGCCAGATGCAGTTATGGGTAAGTTTTTGGTTAATTCATTTACCGCTCTCGTTCTTTTTGATACTGGTGCATCGCATTCATACATTTCAAGGGGATTTGTGGACAAGTTTAAGTTACCCACCTTATCCCTTAGGACACCGTTGTTAGTAAGCCCACCCGGAGTAGAGTATATGGCCAGCCGATGGTGCGATCAGACCTAATAATTTTGGAGTCACAAGGATTGGATGTGATACTAGGAATGGATTGGTTGTCGATGTATGGAGTAAACATCGATTGTGCCAGTAAGTCAATATTGCTCACTAACCCGGAGGGAAAAAGAATCAAGTATGTGTCCAGGCATGCGCCGAGGAGGACCCAAGTAAATTCCCTCTCACGAGTTGTTCAAGACGAAGTGCCTGTAGTGAAGGATTATCCGTATGTATTTTCACAAGAGTTACCAGGCATGCCGCTGGATCGAGACATTTAGTTTTTGATAGAACTGTTGCCAGGAACCGGACCAATATCGAAGAGACCATACCGGATGCCCGCAAATGATCTGGAGGATATTAAGAAGTAGATTAAGGAGTTATTGGAGAAAGGTTACATTCAACGAAGTTCATCACCATGGGGAGCCCCAGTGCTCTTGGTTGAGAAGAAGGATGGATCCTTGAGAATGGTTGTTGATTATCGTGCATTGAATGAAGTGACGATCAAGAACAAGTACCCATTGCCGATGATCAATGATTTGTTTGACCAGTTGCAAGGAACTAAAGTATTCTCCAAGATCGATTTGCGATCAGGATACCACCTATTGAAGATTCGAGGAAAGGATATACCTAAGACAGCCTTCACCACAACGTACGGGCTATATGAGTATACGGTTATGTCATTTGGATTGACTAACGCCCCTGCCTTTTTTATGAGTATGATGAATAAGGTGTTCATGGAATTCTTGGACAAATTTGTTGTGGCGTTCATTGATGATATTTTGGTATACTCGAAGAATGAAGAGGAACACAAGGAGCATTTGTGTTTAGTTCTTGAGAAGTTCAGGGAACATCAGCTATATGCCAAGTTCAGCAAATGTGAGTTTTGGTTGAAGGAAGTAGGATTTCTTGGACATGATATATCGGGAGAAGGTATAGCAGTAGACCCTACCAAGGTTCAATTTGTCACTGATTGGCTAGCACCCACCTCAGTTGGAGAGATCCGCAGTTTTCTTGGACTCGCGGGATACTATCGAAGATTCATTGAGAATTTCTCCAAGATTGCGAAACCCGTGATGGAGTTGTTAAAGAAGGACACCAAGTTCAAATGGACAGATGAATATGAGGCAAGTTTCCAGGAGTTGAAGAAACGTTTAGTTACAACCCTAGTGCTGATTCTACCGGATATACGCAAAGATTTCCTAGTGTATTGTGACGCTTCTCGCTTAGGACTTGGAGGTGTACTTATGCAAGACGAAAGAGTTGTTTCATATGCCTCACGTCAACTTTGACCGCATGAGTTGAATTATGCTACGCATGATTTGGAGTTAGCAGCTGTAGTCCATGCACTCAAGACCTGGAGACATTTTCTTATTGGAAATCGCTGTGATGTGTACACGGATCATAAGAGTTTGAATTACATTTTCACACAGAAGGAACTGAATCTCAGGTGGAGGAGATGGTTGGAGCTTATAAAGGATTATGATATGAAGTTGCATTATCACCCAGGAAAGGCCAATGTCGTAGCAGACGCTTTGAGCCGGAAGAGTCATGCCAATACCCTTGTAAGCGTAGGTTTACCAAAGGAGTTGGCCGAAGATCTCAGGGAGCTTCGTTTGGAGATAGTCCCTAGAGGTTTTGTTGCAACATTGGAAGCTCAGTCGACATTATTGGGAAAGATTCGAGAAGCTCAGAAGGATGACAAAGAAATTGCCGAGATAAAGGAAAGGATGAGCAAAGGAAAAGCCAAAGGTTTTCGTAAGGATGAGCACGACACCCTGTGGTTTGAGGACCGTGTTTATGTACCCAATAATGTAGAGACCAGGAATTTAATACTTCAGGAAGCTCATGACTCGCCATACTCGATACACCCCGAAAAGACCAAGATGTATTTGGATTTGAAGGAGCGTTTCTGGTGGACTGGTATGAAGAAGGATATTGTCGAGTACGTAGCAGTATGTGATGTATGTCAGAGAGTGAAAGCAGAACATCAGAAGCCACCAGGTTTACTGCAGCCTATGCCGATATCCGAATGGAAGTGGGATAAGCTTGGCATGGATTTTATCACCGGATTACCCAGGACCCGATCGAGATATGATTCTATCTGGGTAGTAGTGGATCGTTTGACCAAAGTAGCTGACTTTATCCCAGTGAAAACCACCTATATGGGTGCGAAGTTGGCCAAGATATATATGACCAGGATCGTATGTCTGCACGAAGTTCCGAGGACCATCGTATCAGATAGAGGAACACAGTTTACTTCAAAGTTTTGGCACCAGCTGCACCAGACTTAGGGTAGCAGGCTAGAGTTCAGTACATCTTTTCATCCACGGACCGATGGACAGACCAAGAGAGTCAATCAGATTCTGGAGGACATGTTGAGAGCTTGTGCGCTAGATTATGGATCTAGTTGGGATGATAACTTGCCCTACGCAGAGTTCTCATACAACAACAGCTACCAAGCCAGTTTAAAGATGACCTTTCGACGCTTTGTATGGAAGAAGGTGCAGGACACTGTTAATGTGGGATGAAGGTGGAGACCATTAGTTGTTTGGACCAGATTTGATCAAAGAGTCCGAATAAAAGGTTAAGTTGATTTGAGATAGACTGAAGGTAGCTCAGTCCAGCCGGAAGAGTTATGCAGACTCACAACGCAAGGAGGTAGTCTATGAAATCAGAGACAAAGCATATCTTCATTTTTCACCTCTGCGAGGAGTTAAACATTTTGGAGTCAAGGGAAAGTTAGCCCCAAGATTTGTAGGACCATATCGAGTTTTGGAACGTATGGGAGAAGGAGCCTACAAGTTGGAATTACCGGAAGGACTGTCAGGAGTTCATGACGTGTTTCACGTTTCCTAGTTGAAGAAGTGACATGCAGAGATGGCCGATATTCCTCTAAGAGATACAGTGCCCCTGGAAGCAATTCAGTTGCATAGTGATCTGACCTAGGAGGAGAAACCAATCAAGATTCTCGAGTTTGCCAGCCGAGTTACATGTAGCAAGGTTATCAAGTTTTGAAAAGTTCAGTGGAGCCACCACACCGAGGATGAATCCACCTGGGAACGAGGGGAAGGCCTACGGAAAGACCACCCAGACCTATTTTCTAGCCAACTCGAATCTCGAGGGCGAGATTCTTCTTAAGGGGGTAGGTTTGTAACATCCCAAAATTTCAATTTGGAATGTTATACATAGGACATCATATTGTTTGCATTTCCGGTGTGATCCTAGAAATTCTAAGCAACTCAAGGATCCACGGAGAGAGAGTTGGGGATTTCGTTTATTTTCGTATTTGAATTTTCTCAAATATTGAAATAGGATCATATTGATTTTTAATAATTTTTATCTCCAAAATATTTCATAATAAAAATAAAAGAGAGGAGATAAAATGACATCTCCAAAATAAAATAAATATTGGAGGCAAAATGTCAAAATCAAATTATTGTTTTATTGATTTTTATTTGGATTTTATTCGGAGTTATTTTAATTAAATTACGAAAATATTGTTTTTTAAATTGCATTTTGGTCCGGGAAAATTGTTCACTTTGTCCTAAATTTCATTAGAGGACCATGAAAATATATTTCGGAATTTTTGGACTCCGTTTGTTATTTCTTTTCATTTATTTAGTCCACCCATTAAAAAACGTGTACCGACCTTTGGGCCGTGGGCGACCCGGACCCTGTCCGCGCCCAGGCTTTATAAGCCGCCGCCCCACAGCGCCCCAGCCCACCAGCCCACCCAGCGTGAAAGCCTAGCCCCGCGCGCCACCGCCGCCGACTCCACCGCCTTCGCCGGAGCCACCGGAGCCATTCTCCGTCGGTTCTCGTCGGTTTAGTTTTTTTCGGTTTATGTAAAACCACCGTTTTTTATAAAACCCAAGATTGGTTTTTTTAGATTCTTTTTTTGGTTTCGTTATTTAGCGAGTGTACGCTCGTTAGTTCGTTTTTAACGAACGCGTTCGCCCATTCGTCTCTGTTAACGAACGTTCGCGCCGTAGTTTTTTTTCTTTTTATGTTCTTTTCTGCCAGGGACCTATCCGCGATTACTTTTATTGCAGATTAGCCCCGTTTGGGTTTGAGTGTATCCATGATAGATGTGAGATTGTTAATTAATGGTTAACTTAATGTCGCTACTTAAATACACATCTGGGTGGATTGGTTGCGGGCACCTGGAGAATCTAGTGTTGTCCTAGGATATCCCGGAGTACCCGTTTGATCATCCTATACTTTTCCACCCAGGCTCAAAGGGATCATAAGATTATTCATGCTAGAAACTTCCATGTGCAGCCACAAGCTATTATGAGCACTAGCATAGTTGAGTAAGTTGCATGACCTCTTCCAGTGGTAGGCTAGCAGATGTAGCGGATGTAGGTTGGTACTGTCTACCCAGGGTTAGATTTAATGCTCCTGAAAGACTGTGTCTCGGTCATCTGTTTCTCAGACACCATGTAGTGCGAGAAATCCAATGGAGGAGATCATGTCTTGTGGGGAAAAGTGTGCAAACCTCTACTGAGTGTACAGACTAATCATGGTTAGTCGTGTCCGCGATTATGGACATCTTGAGTATCTAGTTCTTGGATTATCATGTTGATCTCATCACTCTAAATTATTTTGTTGGGTTTAATACTGCTTAATTGGGATTGAGTTGGAGGAACCTTCTCAATGTTTAACAACTACCATGATAGTTAAACAAAATTTATTCCTTTGATGTAGGAAAAAATTGGCTTTTCACAAAACATTATAACCATAGAGCCTCCACCAGCCTCATATGCATGTAGTGGTAGTTTTTACTTGTTCTTTGCTATACTGTGTTATCTTGCCAGCATATTCCATGTGCTTACACGTTTCGGGCTGCAACATATCATGTTGCAGACTTTCCAGACGAAGAGTAAGGTGCGCTAGGTCGTTGTCGTGCACTCAGCTATGCCGTTGGAGTTGCTGGACTCATTTTATCTTTGAAGCCTTCCGCTGTTATCTTATTTAGATGGCCTTAAGCCATATTTATTGTAGTAAGTTCTCTTTGAGACATTCTATGTAATAAGTGTGTGGTTGCTACTCTGTTATAAATCCTTCAAGTACTGCGGGTGTCAGCATTACCGATCCAGGGATGACACTTATGCACAGAGATTTGACCGTCTGACGTCGGATTGCTACATCATGCTTATATGAAATCAGTCCGTGTTTGCACGAACTTCCTCTGGTTGGTAGAGTTGCGAAAATGTATGCCGCTGGTGTTTGATGTCGTCCTCCACGGAAGGAAGTGGGAGGAGATTTGTTGGTTGGCGTTGGAGATGCTCTTATGCTAGAAATAATAGAGTCATATCCAATTCATTTTAGTTAATTGCGTGTATGATTCTCCCTCTGTAAAAAGTTAATTGCATGTACAGTGTGAAGGAAATATGCCCTAGAGGCAATAAAGTTGTTATTTATATTTCCTTTTATCATGATAAATGTTTATTATTCATGCTAGAATTGTATTAACCGGAAACTTAGTACATGTGTGAATACATAGACAAACAAAGTGTCATTAGTTTGCCTCTACTTGACTAGGTCGTTGAATCAATGATGGTTATGTTTCCTAACCATAGACATGAGTTGTCATTTGATTAACGGGATCACATCATTAAAGAATGATGTGATTAACTTGACCCATCCATTAGCTTAGCACGATGATCGTTTAGTTTGTTGTTATTGCTTTCTTCATGACTTATACATGTTCCTATGACTATGAGATTATGCAACTCCCGAGTATCGGAGGAACACTTCATGTGCTACCAAACGTCACAACGTAACTGGGTGATTATAAAGGTGCTCTACAGGTGTCTCCGATGGTACTTGCTGGGTTTGCATAGATCGAGATTAGGATTTGTCAATCCAATTGTCGCAGAGGTATCTCTGGGCCCTCTCGGTAATGCACATCACTATAAGCCTTGCAAGCGCTGTGACTAATGAGTTAGTTGCGGGATGATGCATTACTGAATGAGTAGATGAAACTAGGTATGAGGATACCGACGATCGAATCTCGGGCAAGTAACATATCGATGACAAAGGGAACAACGTATGTTGGTATGCGGTTTGACCGATAAAGATCTTCATAGAATCTGTAGGAGCCAATATGAGCATCCAGGTTCTGCTATTGGTTATTGACCGGAGACGAGTCTCAGTCATGTCTACATAGTTCTCGAACCCGTAGGGTCCGCACACTTAACGCTAGGTGACGATCGGTATTATGAGTTTATGTGTTTTGATGTACCGAAGGTAGTTCGGAGGTTCGGAGTCCCAGATATGATCACAGACATGACGAGGAGTCTCGAAATGGTCGAGACATAAAGATTGATATATTGGATGACTATGTTTGGACTTCGGAAAGGTTCCGGGCAAGTTCGGACAAATACCGGAGTACCGGGAGGTTACCGGAACCCCCTTGGGAGTGTAATGGGCCTATTGGGCCTTAGTGGAGAAGAGGAGGGCGGCCAGGGCAGGCCGCGCGCCCCTCTCCCTCTAGTCCGAATTGGACAAGGAGGGGGGTGGCTCCCCCCTTTCCTTCCCCCTCTCTCCTCCTTCCCTCTCTCCTACTCCTACTCTTGGAAGGGTTGGAGTCCTACTCCCGGTTGGAGTAGGACTCCCCTTGGGGCGCGCCTAGGAGGGCCGGCCTCTCCCCCTCCTTCACTCCTTTATATACGGGGGAGGGGCACCCCATAGAAACACAAGTTGATCAGTTGATCTTTTAGCCTTGTGCGGTGCCCCCTCCACCATAATCCACCTCGGTCATATCATAGCGGTGCTTAGGCGAAGCCCTGCGCCGGTGGCATCATCATCACCGTCATCATGCGGTCGTGCTAACGAAACTCTCCCTCGAAGCTCTGCTGGATTGGAGTTTGTGGGACGTCACCGAGATGAACGTGTGCTAAACTCGGAGGTGCCATGCGTTCGGTACTTGGATCGGTCGGATCATTAAGACGTACAACTACATCAACCGCATTCTCGTAACGCTTCCTCTTATGGTCTACCAGGGTACGTGGACGACACTGTCCCTTCTCATTGTTATGCATCACCATGATCTTGCATGTGCATGTGTTCCCCAACAGTGGCATCCGAGCCAGGTTTATGCGTAGATGGTATATTCATGAGTAGAACACAAAGGAGTTGTGGGCGTGGGTATATACAAATTGCGTGCCGTCACTAGTTGATTCTTGATTCAACGGCCTAGACTGACATTACGCGTACGCTTACGCGAGACTGGTTCTATCGACGTGCTTCGCACACAGGTGGCCAGTGGGTGTTTGTTTCTCCAGCTTTAGTTGAATCAGATTCGATGAACATGGTTCTTTCTGAAGATCAAAAAGCAATCACTATACCGCGTTGTGGTTTTTGATGCGCAGGTAAGAACGGTTCTTGCTCTGCCCGTAGCAACCACGTAAAACTTGCAACAACAAAGTAGAGGACGTCTAATTTGTAACACTGGAGACATGGCAGATATGGCCTCGGAACACTGGAGACCGAAAGGTCGAGCATGAATCATATAGTAGATATGATGAACATAGTGATGTTCACCATTGAAAACTACTCCATCTCACATGATGATCGGACATGGTTTAGTTGATATGGATCACGTGATCACTTAGATGATTAGAGGGATGTTTGTCTAAGTGGGAGTTCTTAAGTAATATGATTAATTAAACTTTAATTTATCATGAACTTAGTACCTGATAGTATTTTGCATGTCTATGTTGTTGTAGATAGATGGCCCGTGTTGTTGTTCCGTTGAATTTTAATGCGTTCCTTGAGAAAGCAAAGTTTAAAGATGATGGTAGCAATTACACGGACTGGGTCTGTAACTTGAGGATTATCCTCATTGCTGCATAGAAGAATTACGTCCTGGAAGCACCGCTAGGTGTACCACCCACGCCAGCAACTGCAGACATTGTGAATGCCTGACAGTCGCGTGTTGATGACTACTTGATAGTTCAGTGTGACATGCTTTACGGCTTAGAACTGGGACTTCAACGATGTTTTGAATGTTATGGAGCATATGAGATGTTCCAGGAATTGAAGTTAATATTTCAAGAAAATGCTCGGATTGAGAGATATGAAGTCTCCAATAAGTTCTACAGCTGCAAGATGGAGGAGAATAGTTCTGTCAGTGAATATATACTCATAATGTCTGGGTACCACAACCACTTGACTCAACTAGGAGTTAATCTTCCTGATGATAGTGTCATTGATAGAGTTCTTCAATCAGTGCCACCAAGCTACAAGAGCTTCATGATGAACTATAATATGCAAGGGATGGATACGACGATTCCAGAGCTCTTCGCAATGCTAAAGGCTGCGAAGGTAGAAATCAAGAAGGAGCATCAAGTGTTGATGGTCAACAAGACCACCAGTTTCAAGAAAAAGGGTAAAGGGAAGAAGGGGAACTTCAAGAAGAACAGCAAGCCAGTTAATGCTCAAGTGAAGAAACCCAAGTCTAGACCTAAGCCTGAGACTGAGTGCTTCTACTGCAAAGGGACTGGTCACTAGAAGCGAAACTACCCCAAGTATTTGGCGGATAAGAAGGATGGCAAGGTGAACAAACGTATATGTTGTCAGATGTGGGGTTCCGGCAAACCCTTAAGGTTCGAACACTGGGGTGCACGCAAAGTCTTTCCTTCCCACCAATCGACGCCCTAGCTCACTAAGATCTCACGGAAAAACTTGACGAACTCGCAACACAGGAAGACACAAGATTTATACTGGTTTAGGCCACCATTGTGGTGAAATACCTTACTCCAGTGTGGTGGTGGTGGATTGCCTCTAGGGCTGATGATGAACAGTACAAGGGAAGAACACCCTCCTGAGTTTGAGGTGTTCTTGTTAGTAGGCTCTCGATTGGGTTAGATCATGCTAAGATGAGATGCCTCTACTATGGTGGCTAGCTCTACTTATATAGGCCCTGGTCCTGTTCCCAAATATCGAGCGGGAAGGGAGCCAACAATGGCGGGCTAATTCGAAGGGGGACAGCTAGTACAAGCTATCCTGACAAAAGTGGTATTCGCCTGCCAAAGGCTCTGGTGGTGACGCCGTCTTGGGCTCCACGATGACCTCTGTCTTGTCGTCCTCCTGGTCTTGGTCTCGTTGCACCAATATAGCAACCTTTGCCTGATGCCTCGGTACTCTTCACCTGCGCTGGCCTCCTTAGCACCAAAGAGGAAACAAGGACGCTGCGTGCGCTGGCACCCGCCTGGTGCCGTGCGTCATGGCTCACGTCACGAGGGTCTCGTGAGGTTTGCCCCACCTTGATATCTCCGCTCCTTGTTAGACTGCCTGGCTAGGCCACTCCCGAGGAGGTCTTGCGTCATCCGCCTTGCGAGGCTTGGACCCTCGCGAGGGTCTTGGATGCTTTGCTGGCGAGGTTGGGCCGTATGGCCTACTGGCTCAGCCACGCCGCGGGCCGCAGGCAAGCAAGTCCGGGGACCCCCGTTCCTAGGATGCCGACAGTAGTCCCCGAGCCCAAGGTGCGCTCGGGCTTGGCTTCGCGGCGAAGCCAAGAGCCAAGTTCAGAGCACCGCGGGCCCCAAAAGCCCGCGGCCTCGATTAACGCGTGGCGATTGATTGGACGTGGGCGTCTCCGCTTCCCCATGTTGTCTCGGCAACTGCTCAACTTGTCAGGTCCCCGCGACATGCATGGAAAACCATCATTACCTATGATCGTGGGAGACGCCGATTGGCCTTCCCTTGCCATAAATGGGGAGGGGGGCAGAGCCCCCATTGCCCATCTCTTCCTTGCTTGCTTGCTCCTTCCTCCTCGCTCCATCACTTGCAGTGACACCCATGGCACCACGAAGGAAGTTCTCTGCCACCAAGAAGGGAAAAGCCCCTCGCGAGGGACCCGGCTCCCCGGTGCCCAAGCGCGGCCGCGGCCGCCCGCGCAAACATGCCACGACCCCCACCGTGGCTCATTGTCGAGATAGCGCCACGGCACGCGGAGTGGGTCATCTCAGCCATGGTGGTGCAGTTGATGAGGGGAGGCATGCCATGGTAGTGCGGCCTCCTCGTCCGCGCTTCCACATCGCAGAGGTGTCGCCGGAGTTCGTCGTCTGGTCAGAGATCCCGGCCGGCAACTGGCTCCAACTCCCGTGCTTCTTTGCCGGCGAACTGCCGGCCTCTGGTCCGAGCGGACTCTGGCTGCATGCAGATGGCTGCTACAGCAAGGCCTCTTGGGTTGCGGTTGAGACTTCCGTTTCGGGTAACATAGCCCTGGCTCGCGGCTGGCAGACATTCGCCCATACGCGCGGCCTGGGCAGGCGGTGCACCCTCCACTTCAGGTACGATGGTGGGTCGACCCTTTATGTGAGGGTGTTTGGCGAATATGGTCGCCGTGCCAGGTGCTTCCCCGAGGCGAATGACGGTGAGGAGGTACTCGACCTTAGGGACGGTCGCGAGGAGGACGAGGGCGAGCCCGCCCTCGCCGACGATCGTGTCTCGTCCAGCTACGGTGGCTCTTCCTCCGGCTATAGCTCTAGCAGTGGCGGCTATGCCCAGCCACCACGCCGCCGCACCCATCTTGAAGGCGGCGGTGGATCTTCTCATCGCCGCACCTCCGTGAAGCATGAGGAAGGATCTGGCTAGGCTCGGGGTAGTGCTAGGTGCCTTTCCTCGCGGATCGTTGCAACGCTACTTTTCTTTTGCTCTTTTCCTGCATCAAGAATGAAACCAACATGGGCCCAGGGGGACGTGTATCGAACTATGGTTCGTTGGTTATATCAGTATGCGTGTTGTTCTCGTGCTGTGTCGTTATTTTGCGCAAATATATCTTAACCTGGTATACTCAGGACGTCCTCTTCCTCACGAAGCATTTATTTCCTTGCTTTCATCTTGCCTCGGTGGCCTGCATTCCCTCAGGAACTGCGAAAAACTCATTAGGAAGTGCGTTAAAAGATTTTACATTCATCCTGGCCCTGACCTGGCGCTTTGTGACGCGGTACCCGAGGGGCACGGACTAGGAGAGGTGTGCTAGCCTTTGGGCTCGAAGGAGTGTGGCTCGCGAGAAGGCAGAAAGGAGAAAAAAATGCTCGCGAGGGCACCTTCCTAGCCCCCTCGCGAGGCATGTGAGAGAGAGAACACGAGAAAATTCGAGCCGGAAAAGTGTAGTGAGAGGCGAGGGAATCAAATCGGTAAGGAACACCAAAGGAAAACTTTGATTGAGGAAAAGCGAGTCAACTACGGAAAGCAAATGAAAAGCCGCATCCGGCACCTAGTCTAGTCTTCAAGTCTTCTCAGCAGCGCGGAGCTAAGTGTTGTCCACTAGGCGTGGGAGGGAGCCCCAGGGCCTGAGGCCGGTGCTCCTGAGACTCCGAGGCGTGTACAACCCCACTCATTATTACGTGAGAGTGTCACAGGCGGCGATTCTTCACAGGCACTGGGCCTTCTCCATAGGCTCTGGGCCTTTCTTCTCAGGCTCTGGGCCTTGCTTCTCAGGCTCCGGGCCTTGCTTCTCAGGCTCTAGGCCTTGCTTCTTAGGCTTTGGGCCTTACTTCATGGATAGAACTTCCGAAGGTGTTGGATGTTCTATCGTTCTTGATAGGTATCCCGTCCTGCGTCTCCAGGCGCGCTGCACCCGGCCTGGAGACATGGACGACCCTGAACGGGCCCTCCCACATGGGTGAGAGCTTGTGCAGCCCTTCCCTGGAGAGGACCCGCCTTAGGACGAGGTCGCCCACCTCGAGCGTCCTGGAGCGGATGTTGCGGCAGTGGTATCGCCGCAGCGCTTGTTGGTACCTCGCTGCCCTCAACGCGGCTTCGCGACGGCGTTCCTCCCCAGCATGAGATCCATCCCCCGCATGGCGTCCTGCTGCATTTCGTCGAACGCTAGGACCCGTGCGGAGCGATGCTTGACCTTGTGAGGGAGGACTGCTTCAGCTCCGTAGATGAGGAAGAATGGGGTCTCGCCTGTTGGCTTGGTGGCGGTGGTTCGGATGGACCACAGCACGGACTGGAGCTCGTAGTGCCAGCACCTGCCGTAGGCCACCAGCTTCTTCTAGAAGGTCCTGGTCTTGAGGCCCCTCAGGACCTCCGCGTTAGCGCGCTCGGCCTGACTGTTACTCCTGGGGTGGGCCACCGAAGCGTAGAAAATCTGCATTCCAAGGTTAGCACAGTAGGTTTTGAAGAGGTTGCTAGTAAACTGCGAACCGTTATCTGTGATGATGCGGCTGGGGACCCCCAAACGGCTCACGAGGCCCTTAATGAACTTGACAGCAGAGCCGGCTGGAATGGTACGGACGGCTTCCACTTCTTCCCACTTGGTGAACTTGTCGATGGCGACGTAGAGATTGCGGTAGCCCCCTGGAGCCCGGGGAAACGGGCCTAGGATGTCCAGCCCCCAGACCACAAATGGCCATGTGAGCGGGATGGTTTGGAGGCCCTGAGCAGGCTGATGGATTTGCTTGGCGTGGAATTGGCAAGCTTCACAGGACTTCACTAGTGCGGTCGCGTTGTTGAGTGTTGTAGGCCAATAGAACTCACTGCGGAACACCTTGCCTTGTAACGCCCTCGATGCGGCTATAGCTCCCACATGTCGAGGCACGACTTAGAGATATAACCGCATTGAAAGCAATGTCGCAAGTCAGGCAATCATTACAACATCCCATGTAATATATAATAAAAGGGGGAGATACATAGTTGGCTTACACTCGCCACGTCACATCAGAGTACATAAATAACATCCATCATACAAACACTCATGGCCCGACTACGGCGCCAAAATAGAAGAAAACCCAACATGCGACAAGGCCCTGAATCAAACCCCAACTAGGCACCACAACTGATCATCGGGAAAGGAAACATAATAACGCTGAGAGTCCTCGTCGAACTCCCACTTGAGCTCGTACTCGTCACCTGGAGCGGAATCACCTGGACCTGCATTTGGAGTTATAGTATCTGTGAGCCACGGGGACTCAGCAATCTCGCACCCACGCGATCAAGACTATTTAAGCTTATAGGAAGGGGTAAGGCAAAATATGAGTGGAGCTGCAGCGAGCGACTAGCATATATGGTGGCTATCTTATTCGCAAAAGAGAGCGAGAAGAGGAGGCAAAGCGCGAGCGAGAAGCTAGAAGACAACCTGCGCAAACAGTACTCCAACACCGTGTCCACTTCCCGGACTCCGCCGAGAAGAGGCCATCACGGTAACACACTCAGTTGATTCATTTTAATTAATTAGGGTTGAAGTTATCTACAACCGGACGTTAACAAATTCCCATCTGCCCATAACCGTGGGCACGGCTTTCGAAAGTTCAATCCCTGCAGGGGAGTCCCAACTTAGCCCATGACAAGCTCTCACGGTCAACGAAGGAATAGACCTCCACCCGAGACACACCGATCAGACTCGGTAACCCGGTACAACAAGACAATTCGACAGGTTAAAACAAGACCAGCAACACCGCCCGAATGTGCCGACAAATCCCGATAGGAGCTCCACATATCTATTTCTCAGGGCACACTCAGATTGTCCAAACTTCCGGTAGGCCAGCCCAGAGTTGCCCCTGGTAGCCACTGGCGGCTGACGTTTTGGACCAACACTCAGAGGAGCACTAGCCCGGGGGGGTTAAAATAAGATGACCCTTGAGTCTGCAGAACCCAAGGGAAAGAAAAAGGCTAGGTGGCAAATGGTAAAACCAAGGTTGGGCATTGCTGGACAAGCTTTAATCAAGGCGAAATATCAAGGGGTTCCCATTATAACCCAACCGCGTAAGGAACGCAAAAATCTGGGAACATAACACCGATATAACGGAAACTAGGGCGGCAAGAGTGGAACAAAACACTAGGCGAGAGGCCGAGCCTTCCACCCTTTACCAAGTATATAGATGCATTAAGATAACATGGCAATATAATGATATCCCCAACAAGTAAATAAATGATGTTCCAACAAGGAACGACCTCCAATCTTCACCTGCAACTAGCAACGCTATAAGAGGGGCTGAGCAAAGCAGTAACATAGCCAACCAACGGTTTGCTAGGACAAGGTGGGTTAGAGGTTTGACATGGCAATTGGGAGGCTGACAAGCAAAAGGTAGGCATCGAAGCATTAGCATAGCAAGAGCGAGCAAACTAGCATAGCAAAGATAGTAGTGATTTCGAGGGTATGATCATCTTGCCTGCATTGTTGTCAGAGTTGACTGGATCCTCACAAGCAAACTCAATGGGCTCCTCGGTAGCGAACTCGTCTCCCGGCTCTACCCAACAAGACAAACAAGCAACAAGGATACAATCAACCACGTGCAAGACCAAGCAATATGATGAAATAATGATATGCTATGCGGGATGCGATGCGGGATGCAAAATGCAAGATATGACAGGAAATGCATGAACCTGGCCTCAACTTGGAGAACCAAGTGTTCCACTGGATAGAGGGGATGAAATCGCTTGGAAACGATATAAAGATCATTGGAATCGGAGTTACGGTTTGGAAATTGCAAGTGATTTAAGAATGACACCCGTCTGCGATTTACAGCAAGTAGGCATCTAAATGCAACGAAATGAATATGCTACAGCCATCAAACATGACAACAAAATACATGGAAGGGATGCACACAAGATGCTTAACAAAAGACTAGCACTGATCCACGGCCAATTCATCCATTATGAGGCCCAAACAAGCATGGCAATACGCAAATGCAAAACAGATTCCAGACTTAGTGAAATTGACACTAGTCTGAAATTTCAGATCACGAAGCCCTCTTCGGAGCAGCAAAACAACATGATACATGACCTGATTAAGACAAGTAAGAACATGGCATGGAGCTACTCAACAAGCTTAACAAAAGTCCCAAAGTGACCTGAGGCCAAAAGGGATCACAAAATATACTAACGGGCACACGAACATAGCTAAAACACAATTAGTTTTCAGACTTAGTGAAAACTGCGACATGTTGAAATATAACTCATAAAGGCATGTAAACGAGCTTGATGCACTCACTACGGTGCAAGTCATGGCAAGGCAAGCATACATCCATTAAGAAGGCACAAAATAATAGCTAGTCATGGCAAGATCAATAGCATGGCATGCACGGATCAACTACAATAGCATCGGCAAAATCGCAAACGAGTTGATGATCTGCCCAGATTCACAACGAAGCAAAAGTAGAGCTCGATTGACTCAATCTAGGGTGCTTCATAATTGCAAACAAAGACATGGATAGATAGAGCATAACATTATTAACAAAACTCCTTTACTGATCATCCTCAAAAAAGGCACGGATCACTAGGAAACAAGCTGAACATATGGCATCATGAACTAAATAATCCCAGACTTAGTGAAAACTACTAAGTCTCTGAAAACAGATTTACCGGGTGCCTCACTTTGCAAGCTTGCACAAGTCACCACACACATCCTAAAAATGCATGGGTTAAACCTATGGAAAGAAGACAAAATGCTTAACAAAACATATGAAGGACTCACAGGCATAGCATGCACACAATAATCATGGCAAAAATGACAAAAGTCTAAGATTAACTAGCAGATCTGACAATTAACTCACGAAGCCTCCTTCTAATAGCATTTTTGGCATCTAGATGAGCTCAAATGAAAATGATGCAATGGTATGAAATAATGTACTCGTCGAGAAGAACATTTTGATATACTATATGCATGAATCGGAGCTACGGAAGCAAAGTTACGGGGCCTCGAACAGGAGCATATGAGCTAAAAATTCTGGGACTTAATAAAAACAACGACCTAGGGTTAGGAAAAAAATCAGATCTGAGATCCGGGCCGGAACACTGTAGCGGCGGCCCGACTCCCGATGACGACCGTCGCCGGAGAAGAAACGGACGGCGGGGCGAGGTCGCCGGACCGGCTGGACGGCGCCGGCGTCGGGGAGGAGGCGGGGCTCGCCGGAGCAACGAGGAGGCGGCGGGCGGCGGTGTTCCGGCGGGCTCGGACGCGGCGGCGTCGGTGTCGGCCGCCGGAGTCGGCAACGTGGGCGGCAGGCACTGCGGCGGCCCGGGGCGGCGGCCGGCTAGGAGGGAGGCGGTGGCGGTGGTCCGGCTCGGGGAGGAGAAGGGCGGCGGGCGGCGCTCCTCCTCTGGGCCGCGGGGGCTCTAAGCGGGCCGGGCGGGCCGCGGCGGTGGCGGCCGGCTGCCACATGGCGCCCCGCGAGTGGCTGCGGGCGGCGGCGGGTGCGATCCGGACGTTGTCCGGCCTGGCGCGGACACGTCCGGCGGCGGCGGGAGAGAATTTTAGGGTTTCGGGGAGAGGGAGAGATCCGAAAATGGAGGGGTGTATATATAGGCATAGAGGGAGCTAGGAGAGTCCAAATGAGGTGCGATTTTCGGCCACGCGATCATGATCGAACGCTCTAGGACATGGAGCAGAGTTTGGTGGGTTTTGGGCCAAAATGGAGGGGTGTTGGGCTGCAACACACACGAGGCCTTTTCGGTCCCTCGGTTAACCGTTGGAGTATCAAACGAAGTCCAAATGATACGAAACTTGACAGGCGGTCTACCGGTAGTAACCCAAGGCCGCTTGGCAAGTCTCGGTCCAATACGGAAATGTTTAAACCCCAAACACGAAATAAAGCTAGAAATGACCACCGGAGGAGAACGAAGCGCCGGAATGCAAAACAGACAACGGGGAAAAAGCTCGGATGCATGAGATGAACACGTATGCAAATGCAATGCACATGATGACATGATATGAGATGCATGAAAAAGAAAACAACACACGGAGACAAAGACCCGAACCCGAGAAATAAATATAACTTTACGCCGGAAACGGCAAGAGTTGGAGTACAAATAGGGAAAGTTACATCCGGGGTGTTACAACACTCCACCACTACGAAAAGATCTCGTCCCAAGATCTAGGACTGAAAGAACTCCGGGTACTCAGAACGGAGGTGATCCTCGCGTTCCCAGGTAGCTTCACGGTCGGAATGGTGTGACCACTTGACTTTAAGAAATTTGATTGACTTGTTGCGAGTCTTGCGTTCAGTCTCTTCGAGAATAGCAACTGGGTGCTCACGATAAGAAAGATCTTCTCGGAGCTCAATGTCCTCGAAGTTGACGGTGCGGTCAGGAGTCTTGAAGCACTTTCGAAGCTGAGAGACATGGAAGACGTCATGAACATTTGCAAAGTGTGAAGGAAGCTCGAGTTGATAGGCGAGGTCGCCTCTCTTGCTGACAATCTTGAAAGGTCCCACGTATCTAGGGGCAAGCTTCCCTTTGATACCGAAGCGACGAGTACCTTTCATAGGAGAGACATGGAGGTAAACATGATCTGCGATCTCGAAAGCCAAATCACGGTGCTTACTATCATAGTAGCTCTTCTGTCGGGATTGGGCTGCTTTGAGGTTATCACAAATGACTTTGCACATTTCTTCTGCTTCTGTGATTAAGTCATTACCCAGCAGCTGACGTTCAACGGTTTCAGACCAGTTGAGAGGGGTACGGCACTTCCTGCCATACAGAATTTCAAATGGGGCCTTGCCCGAACTTGCTTGAAAACTATTGTTGTAGGAGAATTCAGCATAAGGAAGACAATCCTCCCATTTCATGCCGAAGGAGATCACACAAGCCCTGAGCATATCTTCGAGAATCTGGTTGACACGCTCGACTTGACCGCTTGTTTGAGGATGGAAAGCAGTGCTGAAGCGGATGTTCGTGCCCATGGCCTTCTGAAAAGAATCCCAAAACTTCGAGGTAAAGATGCTGCCACGGTCTGAAGAGATCACTTGAGGAATACCGTGCAGAGAGACAATGCGAGAGGTATAGAGTTCCGCCAATTGAGCTGCAGTGATCGACTCTTTGATAGGCAGAAAGTGAGCCACTTTGGTGAGTTTGTCGATGACAACGAACAAGCATCGCCACGCTTGGACTTTGGAAACCCAGTCACGAAGTCCATTTGAATGTGGTCAAACTTCCATTCTGGAATGGCAAGAGGTTGGAGGAGACCAGCTGGCCTTTGGTGTTCTGCCTTCACTCTTCTGCAGACATCACATTCATTCGCGAATTGAGTGATCTCGCACTTCATTCGAGTCCACCAATAAGCTTGCTTGAGGTCCTGATACATCTTCGTGCTCCCAGGGTGGATGGAGAGGAGAGAATTGTGAGCCTCGTTCATGATCACTTTACGAAGTTCACCTTTGGGCACAACAATACGATCCTCAAAGAAGAGAGTGTCCTTGTCATCAAGGCGGTAGCACTTGTACTTGGACTGACTCTTGGCAATCCCAATCTTCACCTTTTTCACCATAGCATCAAGAAGCTGGGCTTGGCGAATCTGGTCTTCTAAGGTAGGAGAGACTTGAAGGTTGGCGAGGAAACCTTGAGGAACAACTTGCAGATTAAGTTTGCGGAAAGCTTCACAAAGCTCGGGTTGATAAGGCTTAAGAATCAGACTGTTGCAGTAGGCCTTTCTGCTCAAAGCGTCAGCAATCACATTGGCCTTGCCTGGAGTATACTCGATACTCGGATTATACTCTTGAATCATTTCGACCCATTGAGTTTGCCTGAGGTTGAGATTAGGCTGAGTGAAGATGTACTTGAGACTCTTGTGATCAGTGAAAATATCCACTTTTCTTCCCAATAGAAGATGTCTCCAAGTCAAAAGAGCATGCACAACTGCCGCCAACTCGAGATCATGAGTGGGGTAGTTCTTCTCATTAGGCTTCAACTGGCGAGATGTATAAGCAACAACTTTCTTCTCTTGCACCAATACTGCGCCAAGACCTTGGAGAGAGGCATCACAAAAGACCTCGTACGGCTTGGATTCATCAGGCGGAGTCAGAACTGGAGCAGTGATCAACTTCTCTTTCAAAGTGTTGATTGCAATATCACACTCTGGAGACCAAACGTACTTGACGTGCTTCTGGAGAAGATTAGAGAGAGGCTTCGCAATCTTGGAAAAGTTTTCAACGAATCTTCGGCAATAGCTTGCGAGACCGAGAAAACTGCGGAGTTGCTTCATGTTCTGAGGAGGTTCCCAATTCACAATTGCAGACACCTTCTCAGGATTCACGGAAATGCCCTTGGAAGAGATGATATGACCAAGATAAAGAACCTCATCGAGCCAAAATTCACACTTGGAGAACTTGGCATAGAACTGATGTTCCCTGAGCTTATCGAGAAACAAACGCAAGTGCTTGGCATGATCTTCCTTGTTCTTGGAGAAAACCATAATGTCATCGAGATAGACCAAAACGAAGTCATTGGTGTAGGCGTTGAAGATGAAATTCATCATGCAAGAGAACGTCGGAGGAGCTTTGGCGAGGCCAAAAGACATGACAGTGCATTCATATGAACCAAAGCTTGTTCTGAATGCTGTCTTGGGAATATTTTCTTCACGAATGCGAATCTGGTGATAACCCATATGGAGATCAAGCTTGGAGAATACTTGGGCACCCTTGAGTTGTTCGAACAGCTCATTGATGTTGGGAAGTGGGTATTTGTTCTTGATGGTCTTCTTGTTCACTGGACGGTAATCAACACAAAGTCGGTCCGTTCCATCCTTCTTCTTCACAAAAAGAACACCACAACCCCACGGAGAAGAACTAGGCCGGATGAGACCCATTCTTTCTTGCTCATCGAGTTGCTTCTTCAGCTCCTTGAACTCTTCAGGTCCGAGCTTGTAAGGACGTTTGCACACAGGTTCCGTGCCAGGCTCAAGTTCAATAACGAATTCAACTGGACGGTGCGGAGGCATTCCTGGGAGCTCTTCTGGAAAGACGTCTTGATATTCGCAAACGACTGGAATTTGCAAGATGGCATCCAATTCACCCTTCTCATTGAGAGAAAACAGACGAATAGTATTATCCCGAGCGGCAAAGACAATTACATCCTCAGACGAATGAGTCAATTGAATCTGCCTGGCTGCACAATCGAAGCTGAGCCTTGTGCTTAGAAAGCCAATCCATTCCGAGAATAAGATCAATATCCGAGTCACCAAGAACCGTTGGAGAAGATAGAAACTTGTAGTCACCCAAAGAAATAGTAACATCCGGAGCAATGGAGTTAGCCTGCATGCGCTTACCGGGAGAGACAACTGCTAAAGGACTAGGCAAAATTTGCAAAGGCAACCCATGCTTAGATGAAAACGGTCTCGAGATGAAACAATGCGATGCACCCGTGTCAAAAAGAACTTTTGCAGGAATATCATTAACATGAAGGTGACCCATGATCACATCTGACGAGTCCTCTGCCTGAGCTGCATTCATCAAATTGACCTTGGCATGCTTGGGGTTATGCTTGACCATAGCTGTACTTGCTGATCTGACAGGAGGAGGAGGAGGAAGACGCCTCTGGTTGAAACACTTATTGGCATAGTGACCCTTCTATTGGCACTTGTTGCACGTGACCTCTGAAAGCGGACGGTGATACGGAGCACTCGATCTTGGAGCTTGAGACGAAGTCTTGTTCTGAAAGCCAGGGTTGGGTGGGTGGGAAGAACCACTGCCACCTTTGCTCTTCTGCTGATACGGCTGACAGAACGGAGGAGGAGGAAGCCAAAACTTCTGCTGCTCGGCCACTTGAGTAGAGGAAGAAGGAGTAACATCTCTGACTCGCTTCCTGGAAGCATCACACCTCAATTGATCAGCCTCTTGCTTTAGTGCCATGTTGTAGAACTCATCGTATCTCAAGGGCTCAAAGAGAACAAGAGCGAGCTGAATATCTTCTCTGAGACCACCCCTGAACTGGTATACCATGCTCTTCTCATCAGGCACGTCCTGCTTGGCAAAGCGGGCAAGCTTCTGGAACAATTTGTTGTAGTCATAGACAGACAAAGAGCCTTGCTTCAGATGGCGAAATTCCTCACGCTTGCTTTCAACCACGCTCTGCGGAATATGATGAGCTCGGAAATCTCGACAGAAATCATCCCAAGTGATAACACGTCCACCTCTGGAATCCTTGTACTGCTGGAACCATTCTGCAGCTTGATCTTTGAGTTGGAAGGAAGCGAACTTGACAAAGTCCTCAGGCCTGACGTTACTGCACTCGAAATGCTTACACAGATCCACAAGCCAATCGTCAGCATCGGTTGCCTCAACACAATTGCTGAAAGTCTTTGGCCCGTTAGCAAGAAACTGGTTGAGTGTAGCAAAGTGACTCTGATTGCTGCCTTGATTCCCTTGACTGCCTTGATTGTGCTCTTGGAGAATTTGCATGATCAGCTGTGTGTTTGCATTGGTTGCGGCCATCACAGCTTGCCATGCCTCTGGAGGAGGTGGAGGCGGTGGCGGATCTTGATTCTGGTTCTGACTGGTGCTCTTAGCGGGAGCCATCCTGAAGAGGTTGACCACCGTTAGCACATAGACAGATAAATATTGAAGCTGAATCCAATGGAATGAAAATTGCAACATATAGTCTTCACATCCGAACAAAATGAACGAATGCATTCCTCTTCAAATGGTCACATATCCATAAATTGAGAAGCCACGTGGAATTAAGGTAGAGAAATAAACCAACAAGGTACGGATCAAGAACGAATAATCAGTAAGAAGTCCCAATCTCAAACCAATATCCGTGGAAGAAGAACTAGAGCTACAAGAATTCCCACCTATGAAACTCCCGAACCTTTCCGGTTATGCAATCAGGTGTTGGGGATACAGGGGAAGCATAATATCTCACCCAAACTAGCAAATCCTACATCCAGCTGTATCCATCCTTCAACACATAACCAAGAAAACTTCGGAAACCATCTACCTCAACCTTCGAAAAGCATCCATTATACAAGTTATGGCGATACTCCCGAACTCCCGCCTCAGTACTGGGTGGCGTCAAGGTTATCTCACCAACGAACTGCATAAAAGAGATTTTCGATGTCGGCGAACATATCTCAAGTATTCCAGAATTGCAACGATAAAATTATGATGAAAACACCTCAAAGCTCAACTCCTCGGGACACTTCCACTAAACGCCTGACAGGAGGCACCAAGACAATGTTCTCATCATAAGCCATCGGAACGATTCCAAGATACTCGCGTGATCCTAAAATTTTTTTTTAGTGAAATTTGAGAAGAGAAGAGTCAAAACTCTACGTCAGGATGCCTTACCAGAGAGATGAGGAGACTGGGAAGTAAAAAGAATTCCTAACTCTCCGATATATAATTCCTAAATGACTCAAAACATTTTTCTAGACACAACTTGGCTGCTAAAAACGATCAAGCAATGGGGCTCCTAAGGTCGGGGAAGGCTCTGATTACCAACTTGTAATGCCCTCGATGCGGCTATAGCTCCCACGTGTCGAAGCAATGTCGCAAGTCAGGCAATCATTACAACATCCCATGTAATATATAATAAAAGGGGGAGATACATAGTTGGCTTACACTCGCCACGTCACATCAGAGTACATAAATAACATCCATCATACAAACACTCATGGCCCGACTACTGCGCCAAAATAGAAGAAAACCCAACATGCGACAAGGCCCTGAATCAAACCCCAACTAGGCACCACTACTGATCATCGGGAAAGGAAACATAATAACGCTGAGAGTCCTCGTTGAACTCCCACTTGAGCTCGTACTCGTCCCCTGGAGCGGAATCACCTGGACCTGCATCTGGAGTTATAGTATCTGTGAGCCAGGGGGACTCATCAATCTCGCACCCACGCGATCAAGACTATTTAAGCTTATAGGAAGGGGTAAGGCACAATATGAGTGGAGCTGCAGCGAGCGACTAGCATATATGGTGGCTATCTTATTCGCAAAAGACAGTGAGAAGAGGAGGCAAAGCGCGAGCGAGAAGCTAGAAGACAACCTGCGCAAACAGTACTCCAACACCGTGTCCACTTCCCGGACTCCGCCGAGAAGAGGCCATCACGGTAACACACTCAGTTGATTCATTTTAATTAATTAGGGTTCAAGTTATCTACAACCGGACATTAACAAATTCCCATCTGCCCATAACCGCGGGCACGGCTTTCGAAAGTTCAATCCCTGCAGGGGAGTCCCAACTTAGCCCATGACAAGCTCTCACGGTCAACGAAGGAATAGACCTCCACCCGAGACACACCGATCAGACTCGGTAACCCGGTACAACAAGACAATTCGACAGGTTAAAACAAGACCAGCAACACCGCCCGAATGTGCCGAAAAATCCCGATAGGAGCTGCACATATCTCTTTCTCAGGGCACACTCAGATTGTCCAAACTTCCGGTAGGCCAGCCCAGAGTTGCCCCTGGTAACCACCGGCGGCTGACGTTTTGGACCAACACTCAGAGGAGCACTGGCCCGGGGGGGTTAAAATAAGATGACCCTTGAGTCTGCAGAACCCAAGGGAAAGAAAAAGGCTAGGTGGCAAATGGTAAAACCAAGGTTGGGCATTGCTGGACAAGCTTTAATCAAGGAGAAATATCAAGGGGTTCCCATTATAACCCAACCGCGTAAGGAACGCAAAAATCCGGGAACATAACACCGATATAACGAAAACTAGGGCGGCAAGAGTGGAACAAAACACTAGGCGAGAGGCCGAGCCTTCCACCCTTTATCAAGTATATAGATGCATTAAGATAACATGGCAATATAATGATATCCCCAACAAGTAAATAAATGATGTTCCAACAAGGAACGGCCTCCAATCTTCACCTGCAACTAGCAATGCTATAAGAGGGGCTGAGCAAAGTGGTAACATAGCCAATCAACGGTTTGCTAGGACAAGGTGGGTTAGAGGTTTGACATGGCAATTGGGAGGCTGACAAGGTAGGCATCGAAGCATTGGCATAGCAAGAGCGAGCAAACTAGAATAGCAAAGATAGTAGTGATTTCGAGGGTATGATCATCTTGCCTGCACTATTGTCAGAGTTGACTGGATCCTCACAAGCAAACTCAACGGGCTCCTCGGTAGCGAACTCGTCTCCCGGCTCTACCCAACAAGACAAACAAGCAACAAGGATACAATCAACCACGTGCAAGACCAAGCAATATGATGAAATAATGATATGCTATGCGGGATGCGATGCGGGATGCAAAATGCAAGATATGACAGGAAATGCATGAACCTGGCCTCAACTTGGAGAACCAGGTGTGCCACTGGATAGAGGGGATGAAATCGCTTGAAAACGATATAAAGATCATTGGAATCGGAGTTACGGTTTGGAAATGGCAAGCGATTTAAGAATGACACCGGTTGCGATTTACAACAAGTAGGCATCTAAATGCAACGAAATGAACATGCTACAGCCACCAAACATGACAACAAAATACATGGCAGGGATGCACACAAGATTCTTAACAAAATACTAGCACTGAGCCACGGCCAATTCATCCATTATGAGGCCCAAACAAGCATGGAAAAAACGCAAATGCAAAACAGATTCCAGACTTAGTGAAATTGACACTAGTCTGAAATTTCAGATCACGAAGCCCTCTCCGGAGCAGCAAAACAACATGATAAATGACCTGATTAAGACAAGTAAGAACATGGCAGGGAGATACTCAACAAGATTAACAAAAGTCCCAAAGTGACCTGAGGCCAAAAGGGATCACAAAATATACTAACGGGCACACGAACAGAGCTAAAACACAATCAGTTTTCAGACTTAGTGAAAACTGACACATGCTGAAATATAACTCACGAAGGCATGTAAACAAGCTCGATGCACTCACTACGGTGCAAGTCATGGCAAGGCAAGCATACATCCATTAATAAGGCACAAAATACTAGTTAGTCATGGCAAGATCAATGGCATGGCATGCACGGATCAACTACAACAGCATCGACAAAATCGCAAACGAGTTGACGATCTGCCCAGATTCACAACGAAGCAAAAGTAGAGCTCGATTGACTCAAGCTAGGGTGCTCCATAATTGCAAACAAAGACATAGATGGATAGAGCATAACATGATTAACAAAACTCCTTTACTGATCATCCTCAAAAGAGGCACGGATCACTAGGAAACAAGCTGAACATATGACATCATGAACTAAATAATCCCAGACTTAGTGAAAACTACTAAGTCTCTGAAAACAGATTTACCGGGTGTCTCACTTTGCAGGCTTGCACAAGTGACCACACACATCCTAAAAATGCATGGGTTAAACCTCTGGAAAGAAGACAAAATTCTTAACAAAACATATACAGGACTCACAGGCATAGCATGCACACAATAATCATGGCAAAAATGACAAAAGTCTAAGATGAACTAGCAGATCTGACAATTAACTCACGAAGCCTCCTTCTAACAGCATTTTGGGCATCAAGATGAGCTCAAATGAAAATGATGCAATGGAATGAAATGATTTACTCGTCGAGACGAACATTTTGATATACTATATGCATGAATCGGAGCTACGGAAGCAAGGTTACGGGGCCTTGAACAGGAGCATATGAGCTAAAAATTCTGGGACTTGGTGAAAAAAACGACCTAGGGTTAGGAAAAAAATCAGATCTGAGATCCGGGCCAGAACACTGTAGCGGCAGCGCGATTCCCGATGACGACCTTCGCCGGAGAAGAAACGGACGGCGGGGCGAGGTCGCCGGACCGGCTGGACGGCGCCGGCGTCGGGGAGGAGGCGGGGCTCGCCGGAGCAACAAGGAGGCGGCGGGCGGCGGTGTTCCGGCGGGCTCGGACGCGGCGGCGTCGGTGTCGGCCGCCGGAGTCGGCGACGTGGGCGGCGGGCACCGCGGCGACCCGGGGCGACGGCCGGCTAGGAGGGAGGCGGCGGCGGTGGTCCGGCTCGGGGAGGAGAAGGGCGGCGGGCGGCGCTCCTCCTCTGGCCCGCGGGGGCTCTACGCGGGCC
>NC_041388.1:196625228-196656104 GCF_002162155.2 Triticum dicoccoides | reverse complement strand
GCGGCGGCGGCGGCGGCCGGCTACCACGTGGCGCCCCGCGAGTGGCTGCGGGCAGCGGCGGGTGCGATCCGGACGTTGTCCGGCATGGCGCGGACACGTCCTGCGGCGGCGGGAGAGAATTTTAGGGTTTCGGGGAGAGGGAGAGATCCGAAAATGGAGGGGTGTATATATAGGCATAGAGGGAGCTAGGAGAGTCCAAATGAGGTGCGGTTTTCGGCCACGCGATCGTGATCGAACGCTCTAGGACATGGAGCAGAGTTTGGTGGGTTTTGGGCCAAAATGGAGGGGTGTTGAGCTGCAACACACAAGAGGCCTTTTCGGTCCCTCGGTTAACCGTTGGAGTATCAAACGAAGTCCAAATGATACGAAACTTGACAGGCGGTCTACCGGTAGTAACCCAAGGCCGCTTGGCAAGTCTCGGTCCAATACGGAAATGTTTAAACCCCAAACACGAAAGAAAGCTAGAAATGACCATCGGAGGAGAACGAAGTGCCGGAATGCAAAACGGACAACGGGGAAAAAGCTCGGATGCATGAGATGAACACGTATGCAAATGCAATGCACATGATGACATGATATGAGATGCATGAACAAGAAAACAACACACAGAGACAAAGACCTGAACCCGAGAAATAAATATAACTTAACGCCGGAAACGACAAGAGTTGGAGTACAAATAGGGAAAGTTACATCCGGGGTGTTACAGCCGACGAGGGTCCGTGATGACGAGTGGTGTCCGCAATCACCGTCATGTATGTCAATCAGCAACTCCCTTCCTTGATCGCTAGAGATGCAGCGCAGCGTGACATCGTTCGGTCGTTTCCTGTATAACTCGCCGTCTTAGATACAGTATGTCGTGGCCTGCCGGGCCACGCGCTCCGCGTCCTCTTCCTTCTCCAGCAGAGTCCCGTGCATCAGGTACTCCTTAAATTCCTTGATCCAACACTCCTCCTGGGGCTCGAGCGCCAAGAGTACACGAGCTCTTGAGGTCGGGCCCCAGGCTGGGGCTCCCATGGCCGGGGGCTGCGGGAGTTCCTCCCGAGGCTGAGTCATGCTCGAAAGAGGTGGCGAAGCTGATGGCTTGAAGAGCCTCTCTTCGGAGATGTCAGGCTCTTGCGGTTGCCACTTGGATGCTCTCCTAGCGATGCATCGGCTTCCTTGTTGGTGCCCCAGGGCACGTGCTGCAACTCCAGGCCTGAGAACTGCTTTTCCATCTTGCGCACCTCCGCGAGGTAGGCCTCCATGTGCTTGTCCTTCGGCTCGTATACCTTGTTGGAAAAGTTGATGAGGAGCTGCGAGTCACCTTTGATGGTGAGGCTCTTCACCCCTAGAGCCGCCGCAGCCCTCAGGCCAGCTATGAGGCCTTCGTATTCTGCGATGTTGTTGGAGACCTTCTCGCCGTGCTGAAAACAGAGTTGCACGACATAGTAGAGCTTGTCCTAAGTGGGCAAGAGGAGCACTGCTCCAGCCCCCGTGCCCTGATGAGCGAAGGCGCCATCGAATTACATGACCCAGCCTTCTGGTGCCTCGCCTCATGGGGAGGTGGACCGTCTTCTCCTTCTTCAAGAGCCGGGGCATCTGTCCATTCTGCCACAAAATCAGCGAGAGCGACTCCCTTGATCACCCTGGTAGTGCTGAACTCCATCTGGAATGCTTGTAACTCGATGTTCCACTCAGCAACCCTTCTGGCTGAGTTAGGGCTCCTGAGCACCCTCTCCAATGGGTAGGCTGAGACGACCTTGATGGGGTGACCCTGGAAGTAGTGCCGCAGCTTGCACGAGGCCACCAAGAGTGCGAGGAGGAGCTTTTGCGACATGGGGTAGCGTTCCCTCGCGTCCCGCAGTACGGTGCTAATGAAGTACACTGGCTGCTAGACAAGGGCTGGCACACTGTCGAGGCTCGGGTCCCATGGAGATTGCGGCATATCCTGAGGTGGTGGGTTTCCTGAGACCTGGCCGTCCTCAGGAGCTTCTGCGATGTTTCCCTGTTGAGCTTGGTCTTCCGCCGTTGATGGCTTTGCCGCGCCTTTCTGACCCCGCGCTGCATCAGCTCTGGCTTGGCACAACACACCCTTGCCTTCGCGCTCCTCCCGAACTTCCACCAGCACCGCGCTGGCGGAATACGGGGTGGCGGCATGGTAGAGCACCAGAGGCTCGAGAGGCCGCGGTGCCACCATCACTGGGGGCTGGTGAGGTATTTCTTGAGGTCTTGGAAGGCCCGGTCGGCCTCCGGGGTCCACTAGAACGAGCCCTTCTTTTTCATGAGCTTAAAGAAGGGTAAGGCGCGCTCACGTAGCTTGGATATGAAACGCCCTAACGCGGTCACCCGTCCTGCTAGCTTTTGCATTTCCTTGAGGGTTTGCGGTGGGCTCATGTCTTCGATGGCCTTGATCTTCTCCGGGTTCGCCTTGATCCATCTGTGGGACACGAGGAACCCAATAGCTTGGCGGAGGGGATGCCAAACACGCACTTCTCCGGGTTAAGCCTCAAGTTCACTTGGCACAAGCTCTCGAAGGTCTCCCCCAGGTCTTGAATCAACGTCCTCGCCTCGCGAGATTTGACGACTATGTCATCAACGTAGGCCTCTGTGTTTCTGCCGAGCTGCCGTCCCAAGGCGATTTGCATCAACCGTTGAAAAGTTGTGCCCGCGTTGCGCAGCCCGAAGGGCATGTAGGTGTAGCAATACACCCCGCATGGTGTCAGGAAGGCTGTCTTCTCCACATCCTCCACCGCCATCTTGATTTGGTGGTATCCTGAGAATGCATCCAGGAAACATAGCAAGTCGCACTCGGCGGTGAAGTCGACAATTTGGTCGATGCGTGGAAGCGGGAACGGATCCTGGGGCACGCTTTGTTAAGGTTGGTGAAGTTGATGCACATCCATTCCTTCCCACCTTTCTTCGGTACCACGACGGGGTTCGCCAGCCATTCGTGGTATCGAACTTCTCAGATGGTACCTGCCACCTCCAGCTTGCGTGTCTCTTGGACGATGAAGGCCTGCTTCTCTGTGGACTGCTACTACCTCTTGAGCACTGCCTTGGTTTTTCCCCGAAGAGGAAGGGATGATGTAGCAAAGTAGCGTAAGTATTTCCCTCAGTTTTTGAGAACCAAGGTATCAATCCAGTAGGAGGCTACACGCAAGTCCCTCATACCTGCACAAAACAAATAAATCCTTGCAACCTATGCGATAAGGGGTTGTCAACCCCAACACGGCCACTTACGAGAGTGAGATCTGATAGATATGATAAGATAATATTTTTGGTATTTTTATGATAAAGATGCAAAGTAAATAAAAGCAAAGTAAACAGAGTCTATATAAATTATTTATTACTAAACAGAAGCAAAAATCAAGGAATAAAAATAAAATTGGGTTGCCTCCCAACAAGCGCTATCGTTTAACGCCCCTAGCTAGGCATAAAAAGCAAGGATAGATCTAGGTATTGCCATCTTTGGTAGGCAATCCATAAGTGACTCTCATAATAGATTCATAAGGTAATTTAATTCTCTTTCTAGGAATGTGTTCCATGCCTTTCCTTAAAGGAAATTGGAATCTAATATTTCCTTCCTTCATATCAATAATTGCACCAATCATTCTAAGGAAAGGTCTACCAAGAATAATAGGACATGAAGGATTGCGATCTATGTCAAGAACGATAAAATCTACGGGCACATAATTCCTATTTGCAACAATAAGAACATCATTAATTCTTCCCATATGTTTCTTTGTAGTGGAATCCGCAAGATGCAAGTTTAGAGAGCAATCATCAAAATCACGGAAACCTAACAAATCGCACAAAGTCCTTGGAATCGTGGAAACACTAGCACCCAAATCACATAAAGCATAGAACTCATGATCTTCAATCTTAATTTTAATATTTTGTTCCCACTCATCATAAAGTTTTCTAGGGATAGTAACTTCCAATTCAAGTTTTTCTTCATAAGATTGCATCAAGGCATTAACGATATGTTTAGTGAATGCTTTATTTTGACTATAAGCATGAGAAGAATTTAGCACAGATTGCAACAAGGGAGTACAATCAATCAAAGAGCAATTTTCATAATTAAAATCCTTGAAATCCAAAATAGTGGGTTTAGCAACATCTAGGGTTTTAATTTCTTCAATCCCACTTTCATCAATTTTAGCATCAAGATCTAAAAACTCTGAATTCTTGGAACGCCTTCTAGGTAAAGGTGGATCATGTTCAGTCCCATCATTATTAAGATTCATATTGCAAAACAAAGATTTAATAGGGGACACATCAATAACTTTTATATCTTCATCTTTATTTTCATAGGAACTAGAAGAACACGCTCTTATAAAGGCATCTTTCTTAGCACGCATCCTAGCGGTTCTTTCTTTGCACTCATCAATGGAAATTCTCATGGCTTTGAGAGACTCATTGATATCATGCTTAGGTGAGATAGATCTAAGTTCCAAAGAATCAACATCAAGAGAAATTCTATCAACGTTCCTAGCCAACTCATCAATCTTAAGCAATTTTTCTTCAATAAAAGCATTGAAATTCTTTTGCAAAGTAATAAATTCTTTAATATTAGATTCAAAATCAGAGGGCATCTTATTATAATTTCCATAAGAATTGTCGTAGGAATTACCATAATTATTAGAGGGATTACTAGGATAAGGCCTAGGATTAAAATTTCCTCTATACACGTTGTTACCAAAATTGTTCCTACCAACAAAATTCACATCCATAGATTCATTATTATTCTCAATGAAAGTAGACAAGGGCATATAATTAGGATCATAAGAAACACTTTTACTAGCAAATAATTTCATAAGTTCATCCATCTTTCCACTCAACACATTAATTTTTCTATCGCATGCACCCTTTTATTAGTAGATCTTTCAGTATGCCATTGAGAATAATTAACCATAATATTATCTAGGAGTTTATTAGCTTCTCCTAAAGTGATTTCCATAAAAGTGCCTCCCGCGGCCGAATCTAAAAGATTTCTAGAAGAAAAATTCAATCTGGCATAAAATTTTTGTATAATCATCCACAAATTCAAACCATGAGTAGGGCAATTATGTATCATTAATTTCATCCTCTCCCAAGCTTGTGCAACATGTTCATGATCAAGTTGCTTAAAATTCGTAATATCATTTCTAAGGGAGATGATCTTAGAGGGAGGAAAATACTTAGAGATAAAAGCATCTTTGCACTTATTCCATGAATCAATACTATTTTTAGGCAAAGACGAGAACCAAGCTTTAGCACGATCTCTAAGCAAAAAAGGAAATAGCTTCAATTTAACAATATCATTATCCACATCTTTCTTCTTTTTCATATGACACAAATCAACGAAGCTATTTAGATGGGTAGCGACATCTTCACTAGGAAGGCCGGAAAACGTATCTTTCATGACAAGATTTAGCAAGGCAGCATTTATTTCACAAGATTCAGCATCGGTAAGAGGAGCAATCGGAGTGCTAATAAAATCATTGTTGTTGCTATTGGTAAAGTCACACAATTTAGTGTTATCTTGAGCCATCGCGACAAACAAGCAATCCAACACACAAGCAAACAAAAAGCAAGCGGGCAAAAAGAGGCAAAAGGGAAAAGAGAGGGAGGATAGAGAGAGAGAGGGCGAATAAAATGGCAAGGGTGAAGTGGGGGAGAGGAAAACGAGAGGCAAATGGAAAATAATGTAATGTGGGAGATAGGGATTGTGATGGGTACTTGGTATATTGACTTTTGCGTAGACTCCCCGGCAACGGCGCCAGAAATCCTTCTTGCTACCTCTTGAGCACTGCGTTGGTTTTTCCCCGAAGAGGAAGGGATGATGCAGCAAAGTAGCGTAAGTATTTCCCTCAGTTTTTGAGAACCAAGGTATCAATCCAGTAGGAGTCTACCCGCGAGTCCCTCATACGTGCACAAAACAAATAAATCCTCTCAACCAACACGATAATTGATTGTCAATCCCTACATGGCCACTTACGAGAGTGAGATCTGATAGATATGATAAGATAATATTTTTGGTATTTTTATGATAAAGATGCAAAGTAAAAAAGCAAAGGAAATAACTAAGTATTGGAAGATTAATATGATGAAGATAGACCCGGAGGCCATAGGTTTCACTAGTGGCTTCTCTTGAGAGATAAGTATTCTACGGTGGGTGAACGAATTACTATTGAGCAATTGACAGAATTGAGCAAAGTTATGAGAATATCTAGGCAGGATCATGTATATAGGCATCACGTCCGAGACAAGTAGACTGACTCCTGCCTGCATCTACTACTATTACTCCACTCATCGATCGCTATCCAGCATGCATCTAGAGTATTAAGTTAATAAAAACAGTGTAACGCCTTAAGCAAGATGACATGATGTAGAGGGATAAACTCATGCAATATGATGAAAACCCCATCTTGTAATCCTCGATGGCAACAATAAAATACGTGCCTTGATGCCCCTACTGTCACTGGGAAAGGAAACCGCAAGATTGAACCCAAAGCTAAGCACTTCTCCCATTGCAAGAAAGATCAATCTAGTAGGCCAAACCAAACTGATAATTCGAAGAGACTTGCAAAGATAACCAATCATACATAAAAGAATTCAGAGAAGATTCAAATATTGTTCATAGATAGACTTGATCATAAACCAACAATTCATCGGTCTCAACAAACACACCGCAAAAAGAAGATTACATCGAATAGATCTCCACAAGAGAGGGGGAGAACATTGTATTGAGATCCAAAATGAGGGAGGAAGCCATCTAGCTACTAACTATGGACCCGAAGGTCTGAGGTGAACTACTCACACTTCATCGGAGGGGCTATGGTGATGATGTAGAAGCCCTCCGTGATGGATACCCCCTGCGGCGAAGCTCCGGAACAGGCCCCAAGATGGGATCTCGTGGATACAGAAAGTTGCGGCGGTGGAATTAGGGTTTTGGCTCTGTATCTGATCGTTTGGGGGTACGTAGGTATATGTAGGAGGAAGGAGTACGTCGGTGGAGCAACAGGGGGCCACGAGGGTGGAGGGTGCACTTGGGGGGTAGGCACGCCCCCCTACCTCGTGGCCTCCTCCCTTGTTTCTTGACATGGGGTCCAAGTCTCCTGGATCATGTTCGGTGAGAAAATCACGTTCCCGAAGGTTTTATTCCGTTTGGACTCCGTTTGATATTCCTTTTCTTCGAAACCCTAAAATAGGCAAAAAACAGCAATTCTGGGTTGGGCCTCCGGTTAATAGGTTTGTCCCAAAAATAATATAAAAGTGGACAATAAAGCCCAATAATGTCCAAAGCAGTAGATAATATAGCATGGAGCAATAAAAAATTATAGATACGTTGGAGACGTATCAACTGCCATCTTGCTCGTTGCTTCACGGGGCGTACGTTGGGGCACACCCTCAGATGATGCTGGATTACCTCTCTCGGGACCCCTACCAGCTGATTGGGCTCCCATGCGAATATCTCCTTGTTTACGCGCAAAAACCTCACCAAAGCTTCTTCTTGTCCCGGGTGAAGGCCGGTTCCTATGGTGAAGGTGGCTCTTGAAGACCCATCCTTGTCGACCGGCACCTGCTTGGTCTCCGTCTTGTCTTGAGTGAATAGCTGCTTCTTCTTGGTGGGCGCGGTTTCCTTGGCCTCGGGTCTACCGACGCCGGCTGGCTGTGTTGCTGCCGCGGTCTTGAAGGCGAGCCTGAGCGCCGCCACGGCCTCCTTAGCATCCCCCTTGATGGTGAGGACGCCCTTGCTCCCTGGCATCATCATGAGGTTGTAGGCCGGGTGAGTCACCGCCATGAACTGAGCGAGAGCCGGGTACCCGAGGATGGCATTGTACGGGAGACCGATGCGGGCGATGTCAAAGTCCACCAGCTCGGTGCGATAGTTGTCTCACGTGCCAAAGGTGACAGGGAGGCGGATCTGCCCCAATGGGTGAGCAGCTCCACCACCCACTCCTGTGAAGGGCTTGCTGAGGCCGAGTCGTTCGAGCGGCACATGCAGAAGGCTGAAGGCTTCCACGGAGAGCAAGTTGAGGCCGGCGCCGCCGTCGATGAGGGTCTTGGGGACGGCCACGTTGCAGATGGTGGGCGTGCAGAGCATCAGGAGCATCCTGGAGCCGGCGGTGGAGTCGGGGTAGTCTTCCGAGACGAAGGTGAGGTCGGCCTCCGGCGCAGCCCAACCCGGCGGAGCCCCCGGGCGCTTGCAGGCTGCCCCAATCTGGTGGAAGAAAGGCTTGACGTGGCAATCTAAAGGAGGCGCTTGGGAGCCACTCAGAAGTGCCGCGACTGCGTGGTGTGCCCGCGCCGTGTAGCGCGCATCGAAGAGGTAACGGAGTTCCCCCCAGTATGTTACCGTGGATCCCGGGAGGTTGAGCAGCCAGGCGCGCGGCTCGCCGGCAAGGGCCAGGGGGAACAAGTTTACCATGATCTTGTCATCGCCTCCGGCTTTGAGGACGGCCTCCTCGTATGCTAGAAGGAACGGCGCCGAGTCTGCCACGTCATCGTAATGCAGCGGCATCTCCGGCCTGAACTTGGACGGCCCCTGCACTCACCGTAGAGCGGGGGCCAGGGCTCGATACCCAGACTCCGTGCTGCTCGTGTTGGCCGCAGAGGTTGGTGGCGGGGCACCTACCATGGGAGCGTAGTAAGGAGGTACGGTGCGCTGGTTGGTGGAGAGAAGCCTCGGTGCACACCTACCTGGCGCGCCAAATGTCAGATGTGGGGTTACGGCAAACCCTTAAGGTTCGAACACTAGGGTGCGCGTGATGTCTTTCCTTCCCACCAATCGACGCCCTAGCTCACTAAGATCTCGCGGACAAACTCGACGAACTCGCAACACAGGAAGACACAAGATTTATACTGGTTTGGGCCACTGTTGTGATGAAATACCCTACTCCAGTGTGGTGGTGGTGGATTGCCTCTAGGGCTGATGATGAACAGTACAAGGGAAGAACAGCCTCCCTGAGGTTGAGGTCTTCTTGTGAGTAGGCTCTCGATCGGGTCGGATCAAGCTAAGATGAGATGCCTCTACTATGGTGGCTAGCTCTACTGATATAGTCCCTGGTCCTCTTCCCAAATATCAAGCGGGAAGGGATCCAACAATGTCGGGTTAATTCGAAGGGGGACAGCTAGTACAAGCTATCCTGACAAAAGTCATCTTCACGTGCCAAAAGCTCTGGTGGTGACGCCGTCTTGGGCTCCACGATGACCCCCATCTTGCCGTCCTCCTGGTCTTGGTCTCGTTGCACCAATATAGCAACCTTTGCCTGGTGCCTCGGTACTCTTCGCCTGCACTGGCCTCCTTAGCACCAAATAGGAGACAAGGATGCTGCGCGCGCTGGCGCCCTCCTGGTGCCGTGCGTCATGGCTCACGTCACGAGGGTATCGTGAGGTTTGCCCCGCCCATGAGCCTGCCTGGCTAGGCCACTCTTGAGGAGGTCGTGCGTCGTCGGCCTCACGAGGCTTGGACCCTCGTGAGGGTCTTGGATGCTTTGCTGGCGAGGATGGGCCGTACAGCCTGCTGGCTCAGCCACGCCGCGGGCCGCAGGCAAGCAAGTCTGGGGACCCCTGTTCCCAGGACGCCGACATATGTGATATACATATTACTGATGTGTACCTTACTAATGCTCGCAGTAGTGCCTAGGTATTTGATACTGGTTCAGTTGCTAACATTTGCAACTCGAAACAGGGACTATGGATTAAGCGAAGATTCGCTAAGGACGAGGTGATGATGCGTGTGGGAAATGGTTCCAAAGTTGATGTGATCACGGTCGGCACGCTACCTCTACATCTACCTTTGGGATTAGTTTTAGACCTAAATAATTGTTATTTGGTGCCAACATTGAGCATGAACATTATATCTGGATCTTGTTTGATGCGAGACAGCTATTCATTTAAATCTGAGAATAATGGTTGTTCTATTTATATGAGTAATTTCTTTTATGGTCATGCACCCTTGAAGAGTGGTCTATTTTTGATGAATCTCGATAGTAGTGATACACATATTCATAATATTGAAGCTTAAAGATGCAGAGTTAATAATGATAGTGCAACTTATTTGTGGCACTGTCTTTTAGGTCATATTGGTATAAAGCGCTGAAGAAACTCCATTCTGATGGACTCTTGGAATCACTTGGTACTTGCGAACCATGCCTCATGGGCAAGATGACTAAAACACCGTTCTCCGGAACTATGGAGCGAGCAACAGATTTGTTGGAAATCATACATACTGATGTGTGTGGTCCGATGAATGTTGAGGCTCGCGGCGGGTATCGTTATTTTCTCACCTTCACAGATGATTTGAGTAGATATGGGTATATCTATTTGATCAAACATAAGTCTGAAACATTTGAAAAGTTCAAAGAATTTCAGAGTGAAGTGGAAAATCATTGTAACAAGAAAATAAATTTTCTATGATCTGATTGTGGGGGAAAATATTTGAGTTACAAGTTTGTTCTTCATTTGAAACAGTGTGGACTAGTTTCACAACTCACGCCACCCGGAACATCACAACTTAATGTTGTGTCTGAATGTCGTAATCGTACTTTACTAGATATGGTACGATCTATGATGTCTCTTACTGATTTACCGCTATTGTTTTGGGGTTATGATTTAGAGACGGCTGCATTCACGTTAAATAGGGCACAATCTAAATCCGTTAAGACGACGCCTTATGAACTGTGGTTTGGCAAGAAACCAAAGTTGCCGTTCCTTAAAGTTTGGGGTTGCGATGCTTATGTGAAAAAGCTAAAACCTGATAAGCTTGAACCCAAATCGGAGAAATGTGTCTTCATAGGATATAGAAAGGAGACTGTTGGGTACACCTTCTATCACAGATCCGAAGGGAAGACATCCGTTGCTAAGAATGGATCCTTTCTAGAGAAGGATTTTCTCTCGAAAGAACTAAGTGGGAGGAAAGTAGAACTTGATGAGGTAAGTGTACCTGCTCCCTTATTTGAAAGTAGTTCATCACAGAAATTTGTTCCTGTGACTCCTACACCAATTAGCGAGGAAGCTAATGATGAAGATCATGTAGCTTCAGATCAAGTTACTATCGAACCTCATAGGTCAACCAGAGTAAGATCCGCACCAGAGTGGTACGGTAATCCTGTTCTGGAAGTCATGTTACTTGACCATGACGAACCTACAAACTATGAGGAAGCGATGATGAGCCCAGATTCCACAAAATGACTTGAGGCCATGAAATCTGAGATGGGATCCATGTATGAGAACAAAGTGTGGACTTTGGTTGACTTGCCCGATGATCAGCAAGGCATCGAAAATAAATGGATCTTCAAGAAGAAGACTGACGCTGACGGTAATGTTACTGTCTACAAAGCTCGACTTGTTGCGAAAGGTTTTTGACAAGTTCAAGGAGTTGACTACGATGAGACTTTCTCACTCGTAGCGATTCTTAAGTCTGTCTGAATCATGTTAGCAATTGCCGCATTTTATGATTATAAAATTTGGCAAATGGATGTAAAGACTGCATTCCTGAATGGATTTCTGGAAGAAGAGTTGTATATGATGCAACCTGAAGGTTTTATCGATCCAAAGGGAGCTAACAAAGTGTGCAAGCTCTAGCGATCCATCTATGGACTGGTGCAAGCATCTCAGAGTTGGAATAAACATTTTGATAGTGTGATCAAAGCATATAGTTTTATACAGACCTTTGGAGAAGCCTGTATTTACAAGAAGTGAGTGGGAGTTCTGTAGCATTTCTAATATTATATGTGGATGACATATTGTTGATTGGAAATGACTAGCAAAAGAGCTTGTGTGTTGCAATGGGAGAGAAAACATAACACACGCTCTTAACTCAACAACCATCACTCAAGACCACAATAGGTCCATCTCCTTTATTTTTGCGAGGCATCATATTTGTGTTGCCGCTTATCCTCCTTCTCACTCTCGCCAGTGATGCCCTCGGTGTTCACACAAAACAACAAAAAATGTGTGTTGAATATGGTTAATGCTAAGGTGTACCTCTCTCTCCCTCTCTCTCCTCCCCCTCTCTCTCGCTCGCTTTCTCACTCTCGCGATGAGAAATCTGTTGTTTTTCCCTCGTGACATTTTTTAGAGGTATGCATGTGTAGTTATCGATGTTTTGTTTTCCGTATATGGTCATAGTCGGGTGTTTATTTGCAATCCGGGTCGCCGCTGGAATGAAAAAAGGAATCTTGCGCTATAAATTATAAGTTTGCTTCCATAACAATATTTTAAAAATATTTAACAGGTAAAATTAACATCATATTTAGATTCCACACATTTTCTAATAAAATTTCATATATAATATAGTTATAATCGAAGTTACTGTTTAAAAGATACAGATAATTTAGAAAATCATTTGGTTTGGCTCAAATATATTCCAAAATTATATTTAAATATACTTAACAGGTAAAAATAATCTCATATTCATATTCTACATATTTTTCTAATCCAGTTTCATATATAACATGTTCAAACCGGAGTTACGGTTTAAAAGATATGGATGATTTTAAAAAGCATTTGTTTGACTTAAATATGATCCACAGATGAATTACCTAAAACATCAGGGGGGTTTCGAAAAATGTAAAATAACGGTTAGGGTGTGACTTAAATCCGGACAGCGGGTTGATTTCAGGAAAATACAGGGACTTTTGTGTAAAACACAAAAATAACGATTCATTTTAACATAAAACGGGACTGCGGTTGAATTCTCTGAAATAGAGGGACTTTTCTGAAAAATGCCATGATGGACGAAATAAACCCAATTTGCTTTATTATTAGGTAAAGATATAGAATTTCTGGATAGCATAAAAGGATACTTGAATAAGAGTTTTTAAATGAAAGACCTCGATGAAGCTGCTTATATATTGGGCATCAAGATCTATAGAGATAGATCAAGACGCTTAATTGGACTCTCACAAAGCACATAACTTGATAAAGTTTTGAAGAAGTTCAAAATGGATCAAGCAAAGGAAGAGTTCTTGCCTATGTTACAAGCTGTGAAGTTGAGTTAGACTCAATGCCCGACCACTGCAGAAGATAGAGAGAAAATGAAAGATGTTCCCTATGATTCAGCCATAGGCTCTATCATGTATGCAATGTTGTGTAGCAGACCTGATGTGTGCCTTGCTATTAGTTTAGCAGGGAGGTACCAAAGTAATCCAGGAGTGGATCACTGGACAGCGGTCAAGAACATCCTGAAATACCTGAAAAGGACTAAGGATATGTTTCTCGTGTATGGAGGTGACAAGGAGCTCATCGTAAATGGTTACGTTGATGCAAGCTTTGGCACTGATCTGGATGACTCTAAGTCACAAACCTTTGGATACGTGTTTTTATTGAACGGTGGAGCTGTCAGTTGGTGCAGTTCTAAGCAAAGCGTCATGACGGGATCTACATGTGAAGCGGAGTACATAGCTGCTTCGGAAGCAGCAAATGAAGGAGTCTGGATGAAGGAGTTCATATCCGATCTAGGTGTCATACCTAGTGCATCAGGTCCAATGAAAATCTTTTGTGACAATACTGGTGCAATTGCCATGGCAAAGGAATCCAGATTTCACAAAAGAACCAAGCACATTAAGAGACACTTCAATTCGATCCGCGATCAAATTAAGGAGGGAGGCATAGAGATTTGCAAGATACATACGGATCCGAATGTTGCAGACCCGTTGACTAAGCCTCTCTCACGAGCAAAACATGATCAACACCAAGACTCCATGGGTGTTAGAACCATTACCGTGTAATCTAGATTATTGACTCTAGTGCAAGTGGGAGACTGAAGGAAATATGCCCTAGAGGCAAGAATAAAGTTGTTATTTATATTTCCTTATATCATGATAAATATTTATTATTCATGCTAGAATTGTATTAACCGGAAACTTAGTACATGTGTGAATACATAGACAAACAAATTGTCACTAGTTTGCCTCTACTTGACTAGCTCGTTGAATCAATGATGGTTATGTTTCCTTACCATAGACATGGGTAGTCATTTGATTAACGGGATCAAATCATTAGATAATGATGTGATTGACTTGACCCATCCATTAGCTTAGCACGATGATCGTTTAGTTTGTTGCTATTGCTTTCTTCATGACTTATACATGTTCCTATGACTATGAGATTATGCAACTCCCGAGTACCGGAGGAACACTTTGTGTGCTACCAAACGTCACAACGTAATAAGGTGATTATAAAGGTGCTCTACAGGTGTCTCCGATGGTACTTGTTGAGTTGGCATAGATCGAGATTAGGATTTGTCACTCCGATTGTCGGAGAGGTATCTCTGGGCCCTCTCGGTAATGCACATCACTATAAGCCTTGCAAGCATTGTGGCTAATGAGTTACGGAACGAGTAAAGATACTTGCCGGTAACGAGATTGAACTAGGTATGAGGATACCGACGATCGAATCTCAGGCAAGTAACATACCGATGACAAAGGGAACAACGTATGTTGTTATGCTGTTTGACCGATAAAGATCTTCATAGAATATGTAGGAGCATATATGAGCATCCAGGTTCCGCTATTGGTTATTGACCGAAGATGAGTCTCGGTCATGTCTACATAGTTCTCGAACCCGTAGGGTCCGCACGCTTAACGTTAGGTGACGATCGATATTATGAGTTTATGTATTTTGATGTACTGAAGGTAGTTCAGAGTCCCGGATATGATCATAGACATGACAAGGAGTCTCGAAATGGTTGAGACATAAAGATCGATATATTGGATGACTATGTTTGGACTACGGAAAGGTTCTAGGCAAGTTCAGACAAATATCGGAGTACCGGGAGGTTACCGGGACCCCCCGGGGAGTGTAATGGGCCTATTGGGACTTAGTGGAGAAGAGGAGGGGTGGCCAGGGCAGGCCGCGCGCCCCCTCTACCTCTAGTCCAAATTTGACAAGGAGGGGGCGGCGCCCCCTTTCCTTCCCCCTCTCTCCTCCTTCCTTTCTCCTACTCCTACTCTTGGAAGGGTTGGAGTCCTACTCCCGGTGGGAGTAGGACTCCCCTTGGGGCGCGCCTAGGAGGGCCGGCCTCTCCCCCTCGTCCACTCCTTTATATATGGGGGAGGGGACACACCATAGAAACACGAGTTGATCAGTTGATCTTTTAGCCGTGTGCGGTGCCCCCCTCCACCATAATCCACCTCGGTCATATCGTAGCGGTGCTTAGGCGAAGCCTTGCGTCGGTAGCATCATCATCACCATCATCACGCCGTCATGCTGACGGAACTCTCCCGCGAAGCTCTACCGGATCGGAGTTTGTGGGACGTCATGGAGCTGAACGTGTGCTGAACTCGGAGGTGCCGTGTGTTCGGTACTTGGATCGGTCGGATCATGAAGACGTACGACTACATAAACCGCGTTCTCATAACGCTTCCGCTTACGGTCTACGAGGGTACGTTGACGACACTCTCCCCTCTTGTTGCTATGCATCACCATGATCTTGCGTGTGCATAGGAAATTTTTTGCAATTACCATGTTCCCCAACAAAGTGTACACATGACTTGCAGGGTGGCTATAGTTTCGTCTAGAAAGTTAAAAACAAACAAATCCATCCTTAATCATGTATTATAAGTACTTTGTCGGTTCCACTGTCAGTACAGTAGCGAAAGAAGTATATATATTAAATAATATATAATATAAAAATCTAAAGTTGAAGGCAGAATTCAAACTTAGGTCATCGTGTTGCGAGCATCCGATGCTAACCAGTCCAACGCGTTTTCGTTGTGGACCATGCTGGAGAGATATCTCTATGTCTACTCTTATACTCCCTCCGTTCCTAAATATTTTTCTTTTTCAGATTTCAAATGGACTACCACATACGGATGTGTATGTAGACATATTTTAGAGTGCAGATTCACTCATTTTGCTCTATATGTAGTCACTTGTTAAAATCTCTAAAAAGACAAATATTTAGGAATGGAGGGAGTAGAAAACAGAGTTGGTGATGATGGTGTGTGTGCCATCCTGCAATATAGGCCGTCGGATTTATATCTAACGAATAGGAAGGAAACTATGGAAATTTTGCAAAAAGATGCCCATATCCCTATCCACATTTGCAAACAAGGCCATCCCTCGTTCGTCCTTTTCTCTCACAAGATAAACTACTCATACAAATGCATCTTGATGTTCCGTGCAATGCACGGGCATCTAACTATTTTCTTTTAAAATAGCTACTGCGATAATTGGGTTGAAGTGATATATTTTATGTCTGCCCTGAATGATTCAGATTCACTTGTAGTAACAAAGAAAAGGTTGCCTTGTTAATTAAAAGAAAACATGGTGAAAACTATCACATGAGGCCGGTAAAAACAAGGCACACTGGGTTCAGCATCATCGTCACTACAGCTATGCGTGCGCGAGAAGTCTACATATCGAGGGGGCTACGGAGAGAAAGACGTATCGAGTGTATCTAAGTGAGGCACAGAGACAAAACTAGCATGTGTGTGTATGTGTGTGTGTGTGTGTGTGTTTTAGAGAGAAACCAATTGATAGATGTAGCAACCCAATCCCGATGGACCGGAGTCTTTGTGCTTTTGTGTCATCCCTGGATCGGTATGCTGACACACAGAGTACTTGAGGAATTATAACACAGTTCAATCACACACTTTATTACATTGAGGTCCTCAAAAGAGTATTTATTACAATGATATGGCTAAAGGCCATCTAAATAAAATAACTGTGGAAGCTTCGAAGGTAAATGAGTCCATCCAACTCCACGGGAAAACTGAGTGCAGAACAACGACCTATCGCACCTTACTCTTCATCTGAAAAATCTACAACATGAAACATTGCAGCCACAAAGAGTCAATATATTTAATGTATTGGCAAGTCACACCCAAAGTATGAAAAACAAACCTATTATCTACATGCAAGGATATAACAAGTGGATAGCTCTAAGGTTTATTTTGCATAAAGCCAATTTTGTCTTACTTATACTCACTAGCCAAATTTTATTCCTTTACATTTTTATTAACCTATTGTTAAATTGGACCGCCTCCAATTTAACCCGCATATGAGAGCCTCCGAGGATCATAGGTTCCCAAATTGTTATTTCCATGAGAGCCCCCGGGGATCATCGTTTAATTAAACCCACATCAGAATAATTATTTGGGATGAGAAGATCTTCCAGAGGTTTCAAGTCAAATTGCTCAAAGTTGTCTGTAACCGGGGACACGACTAATCATGGTTAGTTTGTACACTCTGCAAAGGTTTGCGCACTTTTTCCCACAAGATTCAATCCCTCCCTTCACGTCCTCGCACTTCCTGGTGTTTGAGAACGGGATGAACAAAACATGGTCTTCCAAAGAGTTCCTTTGGGCCACTGCCAGTGCCCATCCAATCCTATCGTTCTACTACATCTCATAGCACCGAAAATGAAAAGAAAACAAGTCTAAAAAATCCTAGAAAAAATCACATAAATCACACCTAATAAATGGACTTAGGTGAATAATTTGCCTCGCCTAAATGCAAGTTTTAAAAACGAACTTTTTGCCATGCTAATAAAATTTTGAATCAAAATAAAACATGCAAATAAAAACCAATAAATATAGTTTGATTTCAAATTCAATTTCCAACATTTCCCCTCTGTTTTTGAAGAAGTCATTTTATCTTCTCTATTTATTTTATTTTTGAAATAATGGAATGAATTTTGGTGAAACCAAATTTGATCCAAATTCCCAACTTTGAAATTTTCCAAATGGTTTTAGGGAAAACTTCCAACTCTCTCTTTTCATCCTTGAGTTTCTCAAAGTCCCTTGGATCTGATTCAAATGAAAGTCAATGGGGCAAAAATGCATAAATCATGGATGCATATGAATGATCTAATTATTAACATCCAAATTGAAAATTGGGATGTTACAATAGATTAAGATCAAGATCGAGTTGTCACCCTCCTGCTGTCATTGTTGGGGGAGGGAGGAGGGAGGGAAAGACGTATCAAGAGTGTGCGCGCGGTAGGCATAGAGGCACAACTTGCGGGTGTGTGTGTCTGTGTGCGTTTGAGAGAGAAGCGAGTAGATAGATTACTATCAAGATCGAGGTGCCACGCTTCTCCTTCTGTGTCGGGTAGTGTGTGTGTGTTTGAGAGAGAAGCCAGTAGATAGATTAGTATCAACATCGAGGTGTCACCCTACTACTTTAGTGTCGGGAAGTGTGTGTGTGGGCGTGGGGAGGGGCAGTGACACATAGATATAGGGAGAAGGAGTTTCTGTGACACATATCTATATTAAGGGATAGGTAGATAGCATGTGTGCGAGGCATACCTAAAGCATCATGGAGATAAACAAAGGGGTGCATGTAAGTGCCGGAAAAAATGAAGAGAGAAACAATGTCTACACTCGTGTGTGTGTGTATGTGTGTGTGAGAGAGAGAGAGCGAAATCTCAAAACAAAAGGTGCTCTGCTGGAATCCCATTGTATGTATTCATATGGTTCTGGAACCCGAGTTAACCTTAGGCATATGTGTGAGAGACATAATTATACTTTGAAACATTAGTGGCGGTGGGTGGGCGGAATTAAAGGGGTGGGCGTGTTCGACAGAGAGAGCGTGTGTGTTTCTCTATGAGAGACTTGTAGGACGGGGTAGAAAGATGAATTCTAACCTTAACGGAGGGAGAGAAATATACGAAGTGCGCGTGTGTCATTCCTATGCCCACGGAGAAATTAGATATGTATGCGTGTGAGAGAGATTGCACAATTCATTCACGTATCACTATCTAGCGATCGTGGACGTGCGTCGCTTGAACATAAATCAATATCTACTTCATATTATGGCCAAAGATACAATATCGATTCAACACTATAAATATTGGACACTCACATATCACATTTTTTTCTAAATAATCCTTTTCAATTGTGCATTCCAAAGTTATAGTGATGTTTCTTCAAACAACCAATGTTGCTATCATGTATATGCACCATTGTTAGTCTAGCATTCAAATTCATTAGTCTTGGATGATTTAAGGTTCTATTATGAAGTAATATATGTAATATTCATATAGGTATTCAAGGGGTACGCAATTTATGAAATGGAGGCTATGTAATCATATGAGGTAACACTTTTAAGTAGCGGACTACAATATACATTTATTTTGTGGGACTAAAATATCAATTTCTTTTTGTGCACCTCTACAATAGCAAGTCAATGCATTATGTTCAAAGTAAATAACCAATGGTACTAAATTATCTATTTACACGAGAAATACATAGGCTGAGCGTTTGATCCCTTTTTTTGAACGCGCCTCTGCCCCCGTATGATTGGCCGCGACCGTGTGAATGTCCAAGTTACCGGTGCATCATCCCGAGTTATTGCCTTTTTTCTGGGATAGACTTCAACAATTACAATACCGCCCTCATTTACATAATAGGTCGGGGCTACTTTGGTAACTTCTAGTTCCCCCCACCACATGACACCCCCATTTCCTCTCCCCCTCCCGCAAAAACGACTAACACCCCAGCACCAGAGCATCTTACATCATGCCATGCATACCCTCATCGGCCTTTCTACCACTCCCCTCTCGAAACCCTAGACTGCTGATCCACCGGCATACCAGAGCCCATTCAATGCCAACAGCGTCGACCTCGCCGGATCTGCTTATGCAGCCACATCTACCCCTCCAACCTCCCCTAGAAACAAGTAGACTGCTCATCCACCATTGTACCATAGCCCATTCAGTGTCGGCCTTTTCCACGACGCCGAATCTGCTTCGCCTATACTCTCGTCAACCGCAACGCATCTGCAGCGGCTCCTTCATACTCCCTACCGGAGATGCTTCATCCACACCCCCGGAGCCGCCGCAGCGACACCCCCGTTGACGACCTCTGATCCTCTTCGCCGACACCTTCCTCAACCCTATAGGAGTAGCTTTGCCTATACCATTCTCAACCCTGCCTGGGCCGCTTTGCCAACTCACAAGTCCACGGCCTCAGATCCGATTCATCGCACCCTCGTCCAACCTACTGGAGCTGCTTCTCACTCCCCATCCGCAGATCCGCATCGTCGACACCATCCTGAACCCAACCACCGGAGCAGCTTCACCTATGCCCTCGTCCATGGCCTCAGATCCGCTTCGCCCACACCGTAGTCCACCCTACCGGAGCCGCTCCACAAACACCCTACTCGACGGTTCTAGATCTCCTTACCGGACCCCGACAGCCAGTGCAGCGTCATTAGACTTTATGTTTCTAACCTGATTCCCACCATTCGGCAAGATGCCAAGCACCCACCACGGCCTAGGTACTTGTCACATATAAACCCATACAGCATCACCTGCCCGATGTACTTCAAATATACTAACAGGTCCTTGTTACATGTTATGCAGCTAGCAAAAACTACAAGGACAATGTTTCTTCTGGATCTAATAGCTTGGCCAACCAAGATCCTGGACTGAGGCATTGCTATCATCTTGTAAGTGTGTCTTTCCCTCTTGTATTGTTGTGTGCCTGCCAGCGTGCTTTGCTAGGATTTTCGACTAGTAATCCGTTTGTGCAAACAATGATGTCTACTACTGGCTGCTAAATTAGATATGTAGATGTCATACATGATACTACCTCCGTTCCTAAATATAAGTCTTTCTAGAGATTCCACTATAGGCTACATACAGAGCAAAATGACTGAATCTACACACAAAAATGCATCTATATACATATGTATGTGGTCCATACTGGAATCTCTACAAAGACATATATTTAAGAATAGAGGTAGTACATTACACAAAATCGTAGGTGGCATGTAGGAATTCCAGTGCACTATGTTAGGCTCCCATAGAATGCCTGCTAGTCCAGCACACATAGTCATGGCTAGTTTATGCTACGCACACAATCGTTAATTGGTGGTTTAAATATGTGCAAGGGATATGCAATGTATTATCATGTAGAGATGCCTGAAATTAGCCATGTCAACTTGCAGATAGGGTTATGCAATGAAAAAGTACAAGATGTATGTGGCAATTTCATGGAACATCGCAAAAAGGAGAGGCAGCAGTGAGCCTATACAGTGTGCTATGGTATGTCACTCGAGCCCAGTTCTTTGGCAGGATTCTCCCAGAATCTGCCCCTCTCTAGCTTCTCCTACAATATTTGACCCCCTTTTGTTTTACAATCCTACCTAATTAGACCCTACCTACATAGGATTGTAAAACAAATGGGGCTCAAAGATTCTGGGAGAATCTGTGTAGGGGTCAGATTCTGGGAGAATCTGGCAAACGAACTGGGCCTCCATTGCAATCATCATGACATGTTATTTGTATGTTAGTTCTATTGGCCAAGTTTCTTAGGGACAATTATTACGAGTTATCCTAAGAAAATAAGCACCTGTGAATATAAGCTCCAGGTAATAAGCCAACCAGTTCTTTTCATTGGCTTCCTTTTCAACTTATCTTTGGTATGATCACTGAAAAGTCTACATTGCATTATATTTTGTCATTTTGCTGCCCACATGAAAATTAATTTGACTTGCAAACATCAAAAATTGAACCCAGTGCAGTAATTAATATGATAGGAAAACAGACCATCAATATTTTTTCAAAATGCAAATACAAAGATACCAACTACTTGGCACAATCTACTTTGGTCGATGTCTTCCATAAAGATCCCATTGCCTAATTTAAACAAAGAATGCATGACCCAAATTTAAATGAAGAACAATTATTTATTGAAATTCGATGGTCCAAATGGCTGGTTATTATCATATAGCAACACCACCTGAAAGCATCATATATCAGCAGCTCATAGCAACTCATCATACAGCAGCAGCAGCATTGTGCAATTTATAATATACCAGCAGCAGCTCATAGCAATTAATCATATAGCAGCATGGAAGCAGCTCATAGCAATTCATCATATAGCAGCATGGGAGCAGCTCATAGCAATTCATCATATAGGAGCAGCAGGAGTAGCTCATAGCAATTCATCATATAGTAACAGCAGGAGCAGCTTATAGCAACTCATCATATAGCAGCAACAGCAGCTCATATCAATTCATCATGTAGCAGCAGCAGCTCATAGCAATTCATCATATAGAAGCAATAGAAACAGCTCATAGCAATGCATCATATAGCAGCAACAGAAGCAGCTCATAGCAATTCATCGTATAGCGGATCAGAATGAAAATTTGGGAAAAAATCAGAGGAGATCCTCACCTTGTTGGATGAGCTCATCCTTTAATGGCACCTCAAGGCCACGATCTGGGAGGCGGGAAGGGGGGACGAGGTGCCTTCTGCCGCAGTGTGGCATCGACCATAGTTGTGCGGCACCCGCCGGAGTAGTGAAATGGATGGACCACAGTGCAGCAACTGCTGGAGACCATGAGAATGAGGGGCGGCGCCAGAGGGAGGAGCAGCCGAGGCGATTTGGTCCTACCCGCCGGCCATGTAGCCTAGCTGGACAGAGCATCATCGAGGACCAGGCTAGATGGGACCAGTGGCGACGGCTTGCTGGAGGAATCCTAGCACTGCACGCAGGGGATCGAGGTAGAGGGAAAGGGGAGAGGAGATGCAAGCGGGCAAGGCAATGAACGCTTGCGTGTTTGTTTTTGAAAGGATCGAGAAGAGATGTCTAGATGGGGGTGATTAGACCCTCAACAAGCAAAAGTAGCAGTTTTTATGTTCTTCAAGTTGAGGTGGAGTTTTAGCACAAGTTTAAGTATTCATAATACATTTCAAGCAAGCATGGCAAGAGTATATGAGTAGTAGAAAGTAAATCATGCAAGTTGCAAGAAAGTAAAGGGATGGGATTGGAGTGTGCAAATGAAATTGAGGACACAGAGATTTTTGGCCGTTGAGAAGCAGTATTCCCCTGGCAAGGTGATGGCCCCCTTCGAGGATCAGGAGATGGCCCCCGGAGGGTTGAGATCCCCCGGTGAGATGCACAAGGTAAAAAAATGGCTTTACCATAGTTGTGGTTTTTGATTATTTGCAATGTGCTTGCTAATATGTTAGGGTTGTGCAGGTGCCGGTGGACATCCTTGATGATTCCGATGCCGTGGCCCGTCCTGTTGGCATCGCCCCGGAGATCGATTCCGATGCCGCTGTCCATCCTGTGGTCATCGCCCCAGAGATCGATTCCGATGTCGCGGTCAGTCCTGCGGACATCACCCTAGAAATCGATTCCCATGCCGCTGTCTGTGCTGTGGTCATTGCCCGAGAGATCGATGACAAGAAATAGTTGGTCGTGCTAATCCTTCAGGGTAGTTTGCATTGCCCTGTGTTTAATTACCAGAACGATGCGTGTTATCAAACCATCTTAGGGCTAGTGCACTGTCTTGTGTGGGCGGATCTTGCTACTTTTGTTTGATAGTGAATCATGCAATGAATCATGTGAACCCTCTCCGAGTTGTGGAAACAGATGTATCCTCACCAGCTTTTGATGTAATATATGGCATGATTAGATGTAAGTTTGAACTGTTTATCATATCAGCAGGGCTTGTTTAATGATTCTTGGTGTTAGTAGGCTAGCTACTGTGCGAGCTATAGTACTTGCAAAACACTCACCGAAGAGAAACGTTGGGGCTGATGAGCTCGTGGTACGCTTATACTTATCCCTCGTCGATCGATCAATAGCCCTAGCTCCTAAAATTGTAGGCTTAGCGATCGATGACCTAGGCGGGCTAGTTTTTCCTAGTGGGTTTCAGTGATATGACGTGCAACACAAAATCATAGCAGTGCAGAGACGTACTCCCTATGTTCCAAAATAGATGACCTAGGTGGGCTAGTTTGGCCTAGTGGGTTTCAGTGATATGACGTGGTACAGTGCCGTACAGTCTTCGCGTGTGGTAGCAGTATTGTGGGTACAGTAAGTTTTCTTGAAGAAGCGGAATTCAACGAAGTCATGATGGTTCCTTCGTCCGAACAACTTACAATGGGAAAGGTTGAGCCTGCAATACGACTGGGGTAGACCAGGATAATTTTGTGCATGGCAGGTGGACCAGGATGGTCGACGTCCCACATGTCGGCGAATGAAAGTATTCTTTCTGATATAAAGGACGAGCAACGAGTATTCATTATTTATTTTTGATGAAAGCTATTATCTCCACTGTTACGACGGAGGAGTGTGAAACACGGCAGCCCAGTGAACACGGCAGCCCAGTGAACGGCAGCCCAGGATTGTTTTTTATGCCTTTTTTAGAATTACTTTTTATACCTAGGAGTACGTGTAGAGACGGGCTCTTGCAGAGCCCACTCCTTGACTTTGTCAATGCATCTCTCTCCTCCAGATAAGGAGTACTACTTGCTATGCATGCATGCGGTGGGAAGCTGGCGTCTTGAGGGGCCAGGGCGGTGAGAGCGGGCTCCGGAAGCGGTCCGGACTCTAGCATAATTTTGGTTTTTACAGTATTTCTTTCTCCATTCACAGGTAGGCCCGCGTAGATAGATAAAGAACATGAGCTGATGAGGCGCATGCGGACTATTTGACTGGTCAACCAGACAAATACGAAGCTATATGCTAAGCCAATGACCGTATAATCACCATATCTCGTATACAATGATTAAAGTGAGCTATCAAGACAAGTTCAATGACCGCCAATGCATTTTACTCGGTAATAAATGACCAGGATTGAAGGGGAATCCAAATTTGCTTTGTCTTCTGTCCTTGAGCTTTTGACAAACCAATGCACTATACGGTTGTCCGGCCACTCCACCCCAGAGCTCTCACCAAGCATCGTTCATGCCACCGCGCCGCACACTAACCGGTAAGGCAGCGATGGCATCCCGCCGTGCCGAGTTCCTCGCTGCCCCTGACCGCACACAAAATGGTAGGGAAGTGATGGCATCCCGCCGTGCCGAGTTCATCGCCGCTCGTGACCTCACAACTATGTGGGAGGAATTTGAAGATGCCAAGGCCGAATGGGCGGTAGAGCAAGAGGCGGCCAAAGCCGCACAGAGGGATTGGAAAAGTCAGAAAGCACTCAAGAAAAGAGAGGCCCGCCGCCGCATGAAAGAAAAGGACGCACGCGCTGCTGCGGAGAGGTCGGCGGAGATCCAAGCACGGTGGGGTGTCGCCGACAAAGCCGGGAAGGAGAACGACGGCGTTTGGCCAGCATGTGAGAAGTAGTAGTACTAGTAGTTAGTGTGTGTGTCTGTGTGTCTGTCTGAGTATGAGCATGTACCAGTACTACTAGTTACTACAGTAGTTTTTAGAGCAAATTACCAGTACATTAGCCTAGACTAAATGGAAAAATTCCTATCCTAAGCATCAAATGACATCTCTTTCTCTATAGGAATTGAGATGCATACTATCTCACTTCCTATGATTTTCATATTCCTATCCTATGAACGAAAGGAGGCCTCTGTTGGAGTAACTACTGTAGCTAGCAGTACTGCTGGTACAGTAGTTTTCTTCAAGAAGCGGTATTCAGCAAAGTCATTATGGTTCCTTCGTCCAAGCAACTTCGAAGTGGGAAGTGGGCCTGTGATTTGACGGCTCATTAGTCATTGTTACTGCGGCGCGACGACCTGGGTGACTCCCCTGGAGTTCTGCGTGCATGGCAAGTGGACCAGGATGGTCGACGTCCCACATGTTGGCGAACGGAAGTATTCTTTCCGATATCGAGGAGCAAGGAAACCACGTGGTATAGTATCACTGCTGATTGGTTCGCAAAAAAAATAGTATCACTGCCGATTTATAATTACTTTTTATTTTTGATGAATGCTAGCGTTTCAACTCTTATGACGAAGGGTGCCAAACACGGCACGTGCTGGATGTCCCACACGTCAGCGAAAGGAGTGGGACATGAACAGCGTGGTAGAGCCCTACATAAAAAAATAGCGTGGTAGAGCGTCTCCACTTCTTCCACTTCTGTGTCGGAGACCACACGTAGTAGTACTTAGTGATATGAACGATACAAAGTGCGACCTGGAGACAAAGACACGTCTAGTTGGAAGGTCTCGGGGCATACACGTAAACAAATATAAAAGTTAATATGTGCCTCCAACTAATATAGTAGTAGTAGAGTACTTAGGCACGTACTCCATAACATCATCGTGCATTGCACGTACAACATTTAGTGGTACTACGTAGTAAGAGACAAATGCCGCCCAAGAGTTCCCTTCTTGACCTACTTTTGGGTGTTTGGTAGAGTGTATGGAGGGTGCATGAGTCCACACTAGTTTAGCACAAATACACTAGAAGCATGAATGAAGAGAGCATGCATGAAGAGGGGTGTTGAGTTGAGCATGCATGAAGAGGGAACAACTATGCTGTGACGAGAACGCAACCAAACACACCCTATATTCCATGCATGTTCATACCATTTGTGCCTTTCTACTTCACTTACTACGCTACATTACTCAGGTTCGTACGTCCACTCCTGGGTACATGTTCGTCTCGTAGTTCCAGTCCCACGTGTTCTTCATATAGATGGAATGATCCTTGCATAACACGTGCACCTTGATGCTAGATGTCTCGCGTGTTGGCAAAAGGATGAACAAAGCTCCCGTAAAAAAATAGAGTGGAAGAACATAGATTCCGAACGACCGAGAAGGAGCAAGGAACCTCGTGGTGGAGCGTCTGCACTCATAATATTTAATATTATTCAGCGATATAAAATTAACCAATCATCTCCATAGTAGACTGAAAGAGTACGAAACACGGTAGCCCAGTGTAGTATCATACTAGTACATGGCTAACCCACGCTGTCACCATATTTCTTGGCTTCCGTGCGACACCTATATCTAGTAAGCCAGCAACCTGTATCGCTTCTCCCTCCTCGTCTCTACCAAAGTGCGGCGGGCCGGCATTTCTGCCGTCTATTGAGGTCGGTTAACTATCACATGTTAGCGAAAAGAAAAAAATGCAGGCCTGTATGCTTTCACGTTCCGTTTTCAAAAAGAAAAAAAATCCTTTCACTTACGAATTTGCCTGTATGCTTTGAGCAACTTGCATGTCCTATACTGCTCCTGTTTGATACTCTAACTTAGCTAGAGGTTAGATTAACTCATGACTAACCCTGAACTAACTGTAGCCAAAGAGGTGTTTGGGTGACAGGGTTAGATTGACAATAAATGCACTTCATGGAGAGAGAAAAGTGATTTTTTAGTGGTCCCAATGAGAACTATCTCCAGTTAGCACCTCTTGGGTGGGATAGGTTTTTTTGGTGGGTTCGGTGCAACTTGCTCCAATTCAAACCCTCATGCTTGGATAGTTTAGGGCTATTTGAGCCCCAACTAGCTCAAACTAACTCTAACCCATGGATCCAAACATGGCCTATGGCCAGTCTCAACGTGGAGCAGTCGCGTGCACCGGGAAGCGGCGCTCTCTCGGCCGTCGCGCCACTTCAAAGACGGCGCCAGTGAGAGGTCGCCTCCGCTCTGGCCGGGGATTAAGGGCATCTACAATGCAGGCGCTAACGCCAGGCTCCAGGGTCAGGATCTCGGCCGTTTCCTCGTAATCCTGTCCAAATCCTGAAATTTGGTTAGCATCGATGCCATAAGAGTCGTCCGGTGCTAAACGAGCTGCCCGTTCTATTTTTTATACGTAGCGCCCATACGCTGGCTCTCACCGTTGCATGCCTGGACTCCAAGACGAGGCGCTAGGAGAAAAATCATTTTTTATTCCTAGTCAAGCGCCTGATTAGGCGCCTTGCGATGGAGATGCCCTAATGCGGCACTGACGCTCTAGGGCGACGCTTACCGTTTCACGCGGGAAGCGCGCTCTGGCAAGGGAGTATAGGTTTTGAACCGTTTCAGGTATAGTACTGGTAGTTTGCAAAAGCACTCAATTATTGCACTCAGTTTCCTAAGAAATTGTGGTAAAAAATGTTACTCCATAGCCTGCTTCCCTTCTCCTTCCTCTTCCACTGCCCGCGCATGTCCGTGGGAAGCGACCGGTCAACCCTTATATAGGAGTGCTAGCACAAAAAGATGCATGCATGACCACTAAAATTTCCATATTAAAGCGCCGCTCTGGCGGGAGTATGGCGTATGTTGTTACCTTCGGCCGGCCCATGGCTACCGGGCGACGGCGACCAGAGAAGAGGAGGTGGGAGGGGAATGAATGCAGCTACTGTTTGGGTTCGCCTTCCGGCTTAAATAAATGCACAGCATCACGTGTACCCGCGGGTGCACAAATTGTAACATACGTGTCTGCTTAAGTGGGCGTCACGTAACTGTTGCGTGTGTGAGAGAGATTCTGAGAGACAGAGTGCGTGTGTGCGACTCTACTCTTCGGACATGTACTCAACCTTTTGCATCGGGATATAAGTATAATGGTATTTACTTTAGCTAGTGATTTACGTGGCCATGTTAACGTGGTTGTGTCAAAAAAATGTCACCTCCTGCTCGTGATTTGCGTTATATAATTACAAGCAAGATTCTCGTGCATTGAACGGAACATCAATATGCATTTTTTACAGAACACCTGTTGTGATTGACCCATGCAGGAGTAATCCCATGTGTAAAAACTAATGATATCTCAAGAATTTTATCGGAAAACTTGTATCTTGAGAATGTCATCGAAAAAATGAAAGATGAGAGATAAGGCGAGGAGGAGTGGAGCGTGGTGGTGACTGGTAGTCGGAATGGGCGGAGGCGTGGGGATGGACGGCGCCGGCAGGCGGCAGCGGCCATCGTGCATGCTAGATTGTTCCAGAGACTTATTCCTTTTTTAATTGCTGAGCAATGAGGTTGCGGGAGATAATGATGTGGAGAGAGGTGCCGGTATCTTTTGTAAAATTATCATAGTTTGGTTTCTATCCTCAGATATAGATCATACGGTCTGCATTACAAGATGGCAGGCACACCATCACCACCAACTCGTTTTTTATAAGGGTACAGATGATAAGTTTGCTGACTACTAAAGTAAAGTGGAATTTGTCCATGTTATGAAAGTAAATAAAGGTGATTGTTTATCATACGGGTAAGGTTGGATGAAGGGTGGTAGGAGCAAATGCTCCGCCTAGAGCATGTGTGTGTGACATGGAGTCTTAGTGTGTGTGTGGGGTGTGTGAGAGAGAGAGAGAGAGAGGAGAGAGAGACATGGAGTCTTAGTTTGTGTGTGTGTGTGAGAGAGCGGGAGAGAGATGGAGTCTTAGTGTGTGTGGGGGGGCATGCATGCTTGTGTGTGTGTGTGTGTGTGTGTGTGTTTGTGTGTGTGTGTGAGAGAGAGAGAGATGGAGTCTTAGTGTGTGTGTGTTGGGGGGTGCGTGTGTGTGTGTGTGTGTCGCGGGGTCCTCTATGGCGGATGTAATTTAAGTGTGCATGGCTTTCATTATAGAGAGGTGATGTGTATGGCAGAGGCCACCAACGATGGGGTGCGAGAGAGAAAATGCCCGTAGAGAGGGAAGAGAAGGTGTGTGCGCGTGAGAGGAGTCGACTTCGAGAGAACGTGTTTGTTCGAGAGACACTGAGGAAGACTACTATATATCGATGGTGCATGTAGGCGGGAATTAAACTAAGAGATGGTCTTATTGGTTTCGGGGATATAGGGGAAGAGTGAGAGGCGGGAGGGGGTAGCTAGAAGGAAATTGTTAAGTGTGAGTGTGTGTTTACCCATCCAGGCGGAAGTTATGTGCACACAAGAGGAGAACGATTCGATGTGGCGTTAGGATTGAGTGTAATTAACTACTTATGGAGACATAGAGACCTTGAACGTGCATGTGTGAGAGGTATACATGTATACGTGGGATGTGTGTGTGTGTGCGCGTGCATGATTGAGATAAAAGAAAGAAGACATAAGTCATAAGATCAACGACATGGGAGAGACGGATCGGTATGACAATATGCATGCATGTGAGAATGCATGGAAGAAGTCCCGACAATTGAGCATGTATTTTTGTCTTTAAGAGATAGTGGCGTGGGCTGGAGCATGCATCTATGGCAAGCAGAGGGAGTGAGGTGCAACGATTGTGCAAAAGAGACCAACCTATAAGTGCATATGTATGGAGAGACATATATAGTGTGGGTGATAGGAAGCAAGACTCCGTGCGAGAAAGAAATGTTGACGGAGAAACTACAGATAGATACAGAGATGGAGATGCTAGCTAGAGGGACATCCGCTAGTTTGGGTGTTGGAGATGACCGTCGGGTGGTTCAAAGGGTGAAGTTATATATTTGTGTGAGAGGGCACTTGACTACATGTAGAGAGAAACATATGTAGCGTGCGTGATAGGAATCAAGAGTGAGGGCGAGAAAGAAGGTCGATGGTGAAACAGATAAATAGAAAGATAAAGATGTTAGCACTACAAAAAAAAAGACACATCCGTGACATTTTGGGCCGAACGAATTTTTTTTCTGTCATACATATGACACTTCTATGACGATAATTGTGACAAAACCCGGTATCATCATAGATGTGGTGGGATCCTACTTCTATGACAAAAAAATCATGATAGAAAATGGGCTTTTCGTCCTGGGTGGGCCGGAGACGCAGCTGCATGATATTCTTTGGGCCGTCCATGACGGAAAAAACCGTGGTAGAAGCGAGGGGGTGGAAAATTTCGGGGAGTTCCCGGTTACGGTAGGAGGTCGAGGGCCGAGCGATGCGCGTTTCTCTCATACACGTACGCGCGTGTGTGCGAGGCGTTGGCTCTAACTGAACCCGAGCGAGGCATTGGGCTCTAACTGAACCCGAGCAATTGCACTGCAGGCTACGCGTTACTGAACCCGAGCGATCGATCGATGGCTGTTAACTGAACCCGATCGAGCGATTCCTTCGCTACTGCTGCTAACTGAAGCCGATCGATGGGATGAACAGTGAGTGTTGCGGGGGGGTTTGGATGAACAGTGAGCGGTGGCGTTGCCTCTGGATGTACAGGACCCCGTGCTGTGGTGGAGGGCTGGATGAACAGTAGACGGTGGAGGGGTGCCCGTGGAGGGGTGGATGAACAGGATCCCATGGTGTGGAGGGCTGGATGAACAGTAGACGGTGGAGGGGTGGTTGAATAGGACCCCGTGGTGTGGAGGGCTGGATGAACAGTAGACGGTGG
>NC_041388.1:196615687-196624720 GCF_002162155.2 Triticum dicoccoides | reverse complement strand
GACCCCGTGGTGTGGAGGGCTGGATGAAATGTAGACGGTGGAGGGGTGGTTGAATAGTAGCCGGTGGAGTAGCGCGCGGTGGAAGCTGGATGAACAGGAGCCCGTGGATGAATAGTCGCAGGTGGAGGCTGGAGGAGGTCGACGGTGGATGAACAGTAGCTCATGGAGGCTGGAGGGGGTCGACGGTGGAGATGAACAGTATCCCGTGGAGTCCTGTTTTGCGGTACGCCACACCCCTCCCGATGAACAGGACCCCCGTTTCGACCGTAGCGCTCCAACACAAGTCCGTTTCGTCCGTTTTGCGGTACGCCACACCCCTCCCGATCAACAGGACCCCCGTTTCGACCGTAGGAGGTCCGTTTCCTCCGTTTTGCGGTACGCCAGACCCCTCCCGATGAACAGGATCCCGTTTCGAACGTGGCCGGTCGAACACAAGGCCGTTTCTTCCGTTCTGCGGTACGCCAGGCCTCGTTTCCATCGCCTGTTCCGTCCAAGCCCTCCCGATGAACACGACGCATTCCATTTCCTCCCCATGAACACGATGACGAAGTTGTTTTTCCGTTCAGACCCAGCAATGTACACGGGCCCTGGCCGTACGTATGCGCGAGTAGGCGTTCGAGACCCCGCCCGTATGTACACATACGTGGCCGTATTTTCTTTCTTGCACCCTGGCTGCTGTACGTACGTGTACATGCTACGTGTGCGCCTCTACTACGACACGTGCGCGCCTCTACTACGACACGTGCACGCCTCTACTACGACACATGCGCGCCTCTACATCGACCAGTATGTACGTACACGTTCGCGACCAGAATGACAATGCTACGTACGCTTCGACCAGGTGGGTCCCGACTATCAGGCACTTCCTTGCCTGCGAAGATGTAGCTGGTGGGTCCCAGTAGTCAGGGGGCGAAATACAGTGGCCCGTCCGGTGGGTCCCGCTGTCAGGTGGAGGAATAATTATTTTGCATGTAATAAGGAGGCACTTCCTTGCTCCGGCCGTGGACCCAGCTGCTAGCCTCTCCACGTACAGTCCACGTCCGATGGAAGCCATTCCTTGACCATGTTGACCATGCCGTGCCGAGACCACCAGGGCGGTGGACGATGGTGAGGCCTAGGAAGGGGACGACACAGAGCCGGGGAAGACGCGGCAGTGGATGCCCACGCGTAGAGGAGTATGAGGGTTCACTAGTTCACTGCGGTGTGAGGCTGCTGTCACCGCAGAATAACAGGGGGTGTGGGTGAGTAGAGGGATGGCCTGGCCAGCGGTGGGAGTAGTAGGGGGCGGTGAGGCCTCCACCGCATCGTAGCCGGCCACGGGAGACAGGAGCACGAGGCACGACCGGCGTTGGTTTGTGCGGCTGGAGGAAGAAGACTAGAGGTTGAAGAAGCACTACGACCGTTGGATGGACACCATACGGTCACTGGAGCTAGAATCGTGCATATTGACTAAGTTGACAAAGCCCTCCGTCCCCGTCAACTTAGTAGGCCCACAAGTCAGCCTGCCACTATACTGGGTCCGAGCTAACAGGGGGAGTATTCATTTTTTGTGCGTAATAAGGAGGCACTTCCTTGCGTGCGAAGATATAGCTGGTGGGTCCGAGCTGTCAGCGGAGGTAACATTTTTTTCGCGAAATACAGAGGCCCTTTCGGTGGGTCCTCGATGTCAGGTGGAGGAATCATTATTTTGCGCGTAATAAAGAGGCTTTCCTTGCATGCGGCCGTGGACCCAGCTGTCGGCCTCTCCACGTAAAGTCCAATTCAGATGCATGTCGGTCGTTGACCATGTTGACCAGGCCGCGCCGAGAGCACCAGGGCGGTGGACGACGGCGAGGCCTGGGAAGGGGATGACACGGAGGCAGGGAAGACTCGGCAGTTGTTTCCCATGCGGAGGGGAGTACGACTGTATGAGGGTTTACTAGTTCGTCTGCCGTCGCCGAAGAATAACAGCAGGTGTGGGTGAGTAGAGGGATGGCTAGGCCAGCGATGGGAGTACGGTCGAGCGGTGAGGCCTGCGCAGCAGCACAGCCGGTCGCGAGGAGGAGGGAGCAAGCAGTCTCGCCGGTGCTTGTTTGAGCGGCTAGAGCAGGAAGAGCAGAGATTGAAGAAGCACGACGGCCGTTGGATGGACATCCAACAGTCAGTGCTTGTGCGTCAACCTTTTTTAGGAAAGCCTCAAATCTGTGGAAAATAGCATACAGCCCATCTGCCATTATTTCTAATAATTTACAGCTCATTTGCTAATTCTTGAGGTTTTTTTGGAGCCCGTATTCTTTTTGTTAGCATTACAGCCCATATTGTGGCAACTATTAAAAAATTATAAGAAATTTTGCATATTTTTGTGCGGTCCGAACTGTTTTTAATCCCGAAATTTTGACTCACATTCAAACTGATTTTAAAAATAAATGTATATCTATATAAAATCCAACAAATTCTCCATGCATAGAAATTAACGTAATTTAAAATCTTGAAAAAAAGATATTTGAAACTAATTGCAGGTTTGATGTGTTTTAAAAATGTACAACCCATTTCTCATTACTGATGGCCCATTTTCTCGGCCAGCCGAATGAAAGCTCTCCCCGTCTTGAAAGAATTGTAGCCCAACAGGCCTGACAAAGCGACTTACTTGGCCAATGACAAAAAAACTGGGTTGTGGCCGTGGACCCAGCTGTCAGCCTCTCCATGTACAGTACTCTTCTGATGGAAGTCATTCCTTGACCACATTGACCACGCCACGCGGAGAGCACCACAGCGGTGGACGACGGCGAGGCCTAGGAAGGGGACGACGCGGCAATTGAAGCCCACGCGGAGAGGACTACGAGGGTTCACTGGTTCGGCTGCGGTGTGAGGATGCCATCGCCGTAGGGCCTAGCCAGCGGTGGGAATAGTAGGGGCGGCGAGGCCTCAGCAGCAGCACAGCCGGCCACGGGAGGCAGGAGCATGCGGCACGACCGGCGCTGCTTTGGGCGGCTGGAGCAAGAAGACCAGAGGTTGAAGAAGCACTACGGCCATTGGATGGACATCGTACGGTCACTGGAGCTAGAATCGTTCATATTGACTAAGTTGACAAAGCCCTTCGTCCCTGTCTACTTAGTAGGCCCACAAGTCAGCCTCCCAGCAAGGTGGGTCCCAGCTAGCCGGGGGAGTATTCATTTTTTTGTGCGTAATAAGGAGGCACTTCCGGTGGGTCCAAGCTGACAGCGGGAGGAACATTTTTTTCGCGAAATACGGTGGCCCGTCCGGTGGGTCCCAGCAGTCAGGGGGAAACGATTTTTTTCACAAAATACTGGTGGCCCGTCCGGTGGGTCCCCGCTGTTAGGTGGAGGAATAATTATTTTCCGCGTAATAAGGAGACACTTCCTTGCGGCTGCCGTGGACCCATCTGTCAGCCTCTCCACATACAGTACTCTTCTGATGGAAGTCAGTCATTGACCACATTGACCACGTCGCGCCGAGAGCACCACGGCGATGGACGACGGCGAGGCCTAGGAAGGGGACGACGTGGAGCCGTGCAAGATGCGGAAGTGGATGCCCAGGCAGAGAGGAGTACGAGCGTTCACTGGTTCGGCTGTGGTGTGAGGCTACCGTCGCCGCAGAATAACAGGGGGTGTGGGTGAGTGGAGGGATGGCCTGGCCAGTGGTGGGAGTAGTATGGGGCGGTGAGGCCTCCGCGGTAGCACAGCCGGCCACGGGAAGCAAGAGCAGGCGGCACGACTGATGCTGCTTTGGGCGGCTGGAGCAAGAAGACCAGAGGTTGAAGAAGCACTATGGCCATTGGATGGACATCATACGATCGCTGGAGTATTGACTAAGTTGACAAAGCTCTCCGTCCCTGTCAACTTAGTAGGCCCACAAGTCAGCCCAACAATATGGTGGGTCCCAGCTAGCAGGGAGGTATTCATTTTTTTGGGCGTAATAAGTAGGCACTTCCTTGCGTGCGAAGATATAGCTGGTGGGTCCGACCTGTCAGCTGGGGGAACGTTTTTTTCGCGAAATACAGAGGCCCTTCCTGTTGGTCCTAGCTGTCAGGTGGACGAATCATTATTTTGCGCGTAATAAAGCGGCATTTCCTTGCGTGCTGCCATGGACCCAGCTGTCAGCCTCTCCACGGACAATCCAGTTCAGATGGATGTCGTTCATTGACCATGTTGACCAGGCCGCGCCGAGAGCACCAGGGCGGTGGATGACGGCGAGGCCTAGGAAGGGAACGACAAGGAGCCAGGGAATACTCGGCAGTTGTTACCCACGCGGAGGAGTATGAGGGTTTACTCGTTCGTCTGCCGTCGCCCGAGAATAACAGCAGGTGTGGGTGAGTAGAGGGATGGCTAGGCCAGCGCTGGGAGTACGGTGGGGCCGTGAGGCCTGCGCGGCAGCATAGCCAGCCGTGGGAGGAGGGAGCAGGCAGTCCCGCCGGTGCTTGTTTGAGCGGCTTGAGCATGAAGAGCAGAGATTGAAGAAGCACGACAGCCGTTGGATGGACATCCAATAGTCACTGCTCTCGTGTGTTGACTAAGTTGACAGGGCGTTGCGTGTGCGTCAACCTTTTTTTATGAAAGCATATGCGTCAACCTGTAGTAGGCGCACAAGTTAGCCTCAAATCTGTGGAAAATGGCATACAGCCCATCTGCCATTATTTCTAATAATGTACAGCCCATTTGCTAATTCGTAAGAATTTTTTTGGAGCCCATCTTCTTTTTGTTAGCATCACACCCCATATTGTGGCCACGGTTAAAAAGTATACGGAATTTTGCATATTTCCGTGCGGTCAACTGTTTTTAATCCAGAAATATCGATTCACATTCAAACTATTTTGAAAAATAATTTATATAAATATAAAATCCAAATAATTGTCCACGCATAAAAATCAATGGAATTTAAGATCTTGTAATGAAAAGAATTGAAACTAATTCCTGGTTTGATGTGTTTTAAAAATGTACAACCCATTTCTGGGAAAACCGAATGAAACTCTCCTCGTCTAGAAAGATTTGCAGCCCAGCAGGGTCAATAAAGCAAGTAGGCCTTGTTTGGGTATTTATTTTAAAAAATAGAACTGGGCTAGCCATTTTCAGCAAGAAAAGAACACAACTGGGCTCATGATGTGGTAAACATAAATAAAACCCTGGCTAGACGGGCCATAGCCCCCGCACAGCCCCGTTGTTACCCTGATCCGTCACTAAAACTAGTATAAATAACAACTGCTTGTTCCTCAAAAAAACTGCGTGACTTGTTGGGTCCCTGGTGTCAGCCGCTCGTAGTGTAATTCTCTCGTTTATTGACTACGTTGACAATGGCGTGAGCCCCTGATGTCCAACCAATTAGGAGGAACCATATTTTTGGGCTTGTACTATAGAGGCACTTGCTTGCGTACTGCCATGACGCTGGTGGGTCCCTACTATCATCCTCTCCAAGTACAATCATCTCCTTGTTCCTCTTGGTTGTTGACGACGTTGACAACGCAAGAGGGCGGCGCACCGCGCACGGCGAGCGAACCAAGGCCACAAGGCGGAGGGCGACGGCGAGGCCTCGGACGGAACGAACATGAGCCGTTGAAGATGCGCCGGTCCAGTTGCAGGCGGAGGGGAGTACGAGGGTTGACTGGTTCGGGCGTGGGTGCGTGTTGGGGCTAACGTCGCCGGAGAATAATAGGACGTGTGGGGGAATAGAGGGAGGGACTGGCCAACATTGGAAGATACGTACGGTAGGGCGGCGGAGGCGCAGCCAGCCATGGGAGGCGGGAGCAGGCGGAGCCGAGGGGGTGGTTTGGTTTGGGTGATTGGAGGAAGAAGAAGACAAGAGATAGAAGATACACGAAAGATGTTGGATGTCAATCCAACGGCTGGTAGGAAGAATCATTTGTTGACTGGCTATTAAGTCGACACCATCTTGGATAGGCTATTTCCTCACGGGTCCCAAATGTTAGAATCCAAATCTGTCACGGTCATGCAGCCTTTCCTACAAAAATTCACAGCCCATTTTATGTGCTAGTTCGAAATAAGTTTGTGGGTGCTGGTGGGGGCTAATCACTTGGCTTCTGTAATGCACAGTGAGCTCAAGCAGCCGGCGAGAGTGATGTTATTTCCCTTGGTTTGGATTTGTTACAATATTTCGCTCTAAATTAAACGAATGGCAAGCCATTTGCCTTGTTTCAATGAAAATATGACAGTCACAGCCGAGTTGAAAAGGGCAGAAACATCTAACTCCAGCTTACAAACTGTACAAAAGCACGAGGGTTAATTGTTCATCAGGTTTACAAAAAAAAACAGATTGAAAAGGGCAACAACATCTAACTCCAGCACTGTTTTTGGCAGTCACAGTCAAATGGATCGGTCAGGTCCATAGAATGAACATCCTGGGTCATAAAATTTACTGGATTATGACCACAATATGTTGTAAATAGAAGCCCGGCACGTTCGGAAGCTCTTTTGCCCACCTGAAACTCCTTTTTTTTCTCTTCGACATACCCATCCGTCAAAACCATGCTGCTGATAAACTTAAGCCTGATGGACAATAATAACCTCGCATTCAGCAGAAAGAATGTGACAAATCTTGTGTTTGCACGGTTGGCTATATATCGTTCTAGCGTTATTGTCTTCAATCGAATCTCATGAGAAGTGAGAAAATCCCAATGCTTACGAATCCACCAATTGGTTATAACTTTCTTACCCCGTCATGTTGCCTAAATAGACATGAAGATTGAAAACAGTTAAGGTCTAAAAGAAGAGTGTCGAAAGAGCAACAGCTGAACGGTTAATTCTAGTACACTATATGCGGGCTTCCAATGTGCGTGAAATTATCACCTTTATATACAACTTCTCCAAACATGGAAAGCATTGCAGCAAGTCAATAATCTTGTTCAGATCCAAACTATTCATTTGGATATATAAGATCTTAACATAATCTAGCACCATTGATAGGCCATCCATGGAGAAACTCTTCATTGAGCATAGAACATAATATTAGTACAAAATGTGTACTCCAAGATGATATATAAATTATGCGCAGAAATTTAAAATGCAGCTTATGGTTACAAGTGTATATGATAATATAAAGTACCTGAAGAACTGTGGAGCCAAACACCATATTGAAATGAGCACATAGATCATGTATTATACCCAAGGTCTCTAGTTTAGGCGCAGAGAGGACGGTTATTTGCAACGGTGAATAACTAGAATCAAGGATCAACCTTTGAAGTGAAGGGGCATCTTGGATGATGAGCTCCCTTTCGTCAAAAGAAATTCCAATTCTTACAAGGTTAGGCGACTTTATTTGGAGACAACCAATTCTAACTGTGAAAACAAGCACCAAGCACTCCAGCGCAGGGCAACTGGAGTGGATTATGCTGTGCAATGAGGCCTCCGATATACGAACCCGCACAAGTGAAAGTTTCTTGAGAAATGGGAGTCGAAGGTTTAGTACCAGATTGTTTGGTAGGTAGCACTGCGCAAAGGTGGCGGTGTGGAGAGAGGACGAAAACCCCGAGATGGACATCAGTGCTGAGGGCACAAGTTCATGGCATTCGGTATGTGGTATGTGATTTCCAGGGGAATAGTAGAACTCAAGTAGCTGTAGTTCTGTGAATTCAGGAGATTCCAGCCAGGCGTCCTCTGTGCAGGGCATGGTATGCTTGCTCAGGTAGCATGACGGGATGCAGAGGCTTTGAACGGAGCCCTCGTGGGAGGAGATGATGGCTCTGGGGATCTCAAAATCATTGAAGAGAGATAGCTGACGACAGCCGAGATTAAGGGGAATGGTGCGCCATAGAGGGCGCCACCGAATTGAGAGGACTTGGGTGCGGCAGCAATCCTTGGTGGGGAGAAGCGAGATGATCTCCCCAACGATGGCATCTGGGAGATCGCTGATGCAGTCCACCCGAGATTCTACGGGTTCCAGGGATCCGGTGGGGGCGGGGTCGCCGCTTCTCCCCGCGCTACCGGGTGTAGGATCTACAACAGGCGTCGCCGCTGGTGGGAGCCTCATCTTCTTGGCGCTGGGGTCAGCCGACTCCATTTTCCTCGAGGGCGTCATGTCGTGCTCACGGATTTGAGCAGAGTAACGAAGGACGAGCCTAGTTGTAGTGCGAGCGAAGAAGAAGGGGAGCTGGGGGTTTTCTGTAGGAGTGAGGAAGAAGGGAAGCTGGGGTTTTCTATAGGAGTGAGGTGAGGAATTTGGGGGTACGAGTGGAGCGAGCTGATGTGAGGTGGGTGGGAGCGAGGAGGAAGAAGAGCACCCAGGTTTTTGAATTGATTTTACTATTTACTAGTGTGGAAGGGCTGTTTTGTCTTGGGACCCGAGAAACAATTACTACTAGTACAGTGGAGACACTCTACAGCTACCCAGAAAAACAATTACTACTAGTACAGTGGAGACACTCTACCACTTCTGGCTCCTCCTAGGTCATTGAATCGTCCCCCTTATACTTTTGTTCACCGACATGCGGGCCACGCAGCGCGCGGGCCCAAATGCCATCCACCAAATTAGAAGGCAGTATGCAGGCAAAGAGTCCCCCCGGTCGTAGCGCGGCAGTAACGAGCCGTCGTATCACAAAACCCCACCTCCCCGCAGTCTAAGTTTGACGGACGAAGCAACCATCATTTCACTCTTCGCTGAATCCCCATCTCCCTCACCGTCTTCAAGAAAGGCAACACTTGCATCTGCCACTGTTCTTCTCTCCGAACGAAGGGAAGGTAAGCGGATCCGTGATGTTGGTATATTTTCGTCCAGAGGAAAAAAGAACTTTTGCAAAGCAGTAACCGATCCTCATTCTCTTTTTTGTTTCATTGTCATTGCAATTGTGTTTTCCTTTCAGTGGACTCCTTGTATTCGTCAGTTTCATGATGGACCAAGGAGAACCATGCAAAGATCTGCCGATATTGGAGTAGACGCGGGAGGTTGATCCCCACGAGATAGAGAGCTCCAAGAAGATGGAGGCAACCACCAAGGCGCCTCCAGATACTGAGATGGTCAACACCCCGTTTGAGGCTACAGCCCCCGGGGCACTGCAGGAGCAGTTTTCCCCCTTTGAGGATGTGTCCC